>NC_139962.1:63740246-63772746 GCF_963454915.1 Gymnoscopelus microlampas | reverse complement strand
TATGTCTGGTTGTGTGGGAGGTAATCTACCCTTCTCTAAGCTTCATGATCAGTATCTTTGTAATGCATTGGTGTTACTGAGCATACAGTAGGCCTTAATAAACTATGATATAATCTGTCCCTGGAGCTTTACTTTAAAATCAGTTCTTCATAACATTAATGACCCAAGCAGCAGCTATGGAGAGATACCAATATTAAAGTCAATCTCAGCAATCATGCAAAGTCATGCTTGGTCACCCTTGAATGTGTGGAATATGACTTTAGATAAAAAGTCTCTAATGAACTCATTAACGCAGCGTACTGCCTCTAGAGGAGACACACACATTTACGCCTGGAAACAAACAATCTCAGCATGAACCTCACCTCACCTCACCTCACCTCACCTCACCTCACCTCACCTCACCTCACCTCACCTCACCTCACACAGTAAACATAGTTACAATGGCATCACGTTAGCATAAGAACTGGCTGTGTTTTACCTGCATTAGAAGAAGCAGAGATGAAGGTCCAGCATGGAGCAGAGCAGGTGAATGAAGGTCCAGGATGGAGAGATGATCACCGATTTAAAAAAAAAAAAAGAAGAGGGAGAGAAACAATTATCAACCAAACATGAATGGAATCAACTGTATTTGACAAAACTGTTAGAACCCAATACCTCAAGTCATGGTACCAGATCTCAAGATAATAACATTTTGCTGAAGGTGCCTACAACCTAGCCTGGTAAACCCCCCTCCCTCCGGAAATCTCATTTGCATTTGATTTCAGGAAGGAGGTCTGGGATTGCGCAGGGAGTAAAGCTGCCCGAACACTGCGTGTTCGAACCAATCAGCGGCTGCTAGGGGCGGGATCATCCAATCACCTGCCTAGTAGCTTGAAAAAAAGAAAAAACGTCTGTCATCGATTCTGCGACCGGAGTCTCAGATGGAAGTAGGCTGTGAAACAAATGTGTGTCGCAAGCTTCTACCATTTGACGGTGTCAGGTTACCTACAACCAGTACTAAACTGGGAGTACAGCCTTCAGTGTATATTATGCTATATATGGAACAAATGTCAATGAAAAGCTGAAGTTAGATGCCCTTGTCTCTTTTGCTATTTTTATTGATATTTTTTGCTGACCTTATTTTGGAAGAAGATCTATGCACCTGCTTGGTGTAATATATGGTTTTAATGTATAACTTTTGCAACCTTTTTATTGTCTCCGCCAGGCCGAAAGGCATGGCGAGAGAGTATGTTTTACCCTCCATCCGTCCTTCCGTCCGTCCGTCCGTGTGTGTGTGTGTCCTGTCTGTGTGTTACCAGCTAATCTCCGGCACCGTTGGCCCGGTCGCTGCGAAACTGTGCACACCCACTCCCTGGATGCCAATTCAGAACCTCTGCCCCACATTTTTCACATGGGCCTGTTATAGCGCCACCAGGAGGCCGATTTGTGCAAAACCCATTTTTTCCCATTACACCAACAGCTTTTAACCAAACGTCATGCAAATCGGTACACAGTATCTCTACAGTCATGTGATCAACCTGGATCTGTCCGATTTCCCATATTGCATCCTCATTGGCTAAGGTTGGCTTCCAAAGTTTGCAGGATTGGTCCGTTTTGAACAAACTGCCTCCAATCATGAACGCAGCTTGCCATTTCCATAAAATTGCACACGCACATTCCCACTAGGCCGAGGAAGAAATGCCACTTGAACATTTTCAAATCAGCCTCATGGTGGCGTTATAACTGGCCGATTTGCATTTTTAACTATAACTGCACCGATCTGTGTGAAACTTTGCACGCACACTCCCTAGAGGCCAAGGAAAAACATTGGACTGCATTTTTCACATCTGCTTTTTACAGCGCCACCAGGAGGCCGACTTATGTAAAATACATTTTTGGAGATTATTCCTTCAGATTCTGTCCAAAAACACGCAAATTGGTACACTGCATCTCCATAGTCATGTGATTCTGATGGATCTGTCCGATATTTCATATTCCATCCTATTTGGCTTACAGTGGCTTCCAAAGTTTGCAGGATTGGTCAGTTTTAAACAAAATGCCTCAAAACATGAATGCAGTGTGCAATTTCCGTGAAAGTTTGCATGCTGATTCCCACTAGGCCGAGGAAGAAATGCCCCCCTTTTCACATTCACATTGGCCTTTATAGCGCCACCAGCAGGTCTAATTTAGCAAAACACAGTTTTAGGAACACAATGCCTCAAATCATGAATGCAGTGTCCCATTGAAAGGCCTAAGAAGAAATGCCACCCTTTTCACATTGTTATTGTTATTGTCTCCGCCAGACCGAAAGGCATGGCGAGAGAGTATGTTTTCCACCCCGTCCGTCCGTCCGTCCGTCCGTCCGTGTGTGTGTGTGTGTGTGTGTGTGTCCGTCCTGTCTGTGTGTTACCAGCTAATCTCCGGCACCGTTGGCCCGGTCGCTCCGAAACTGTGCACACACACTCCCTGGATGCCAATTCAGAACCTCTGCCCCAATTTTTTCACATGGGCCTGTTATAGCGCCACCAGGAGGCCGATTTGTGCAAAACCCATTTTTTCCCATTACTCCTACAGCTTTTAACTAAACGTCATGCAAATCGGTACACAGTATCTCTATAGTCATGTGATCAACCCGGATCTGTTAAATTTCCCATATTCCATCCTCATTGGCTAAGGTTTGCCTCCAAAATTTGCAGGATTGGTCCGGTTTGAACAAAATGCCTCAAATCATGAACGCAGCTTGCCATTTCCATAAAATTGCACACACACATTCCCATTAGGCCGAGGAAGAAATGCCACTTGAAAATGTTCAAATCAGCCTCATGGTGGCGCTATAACTGGCCGATTTGCATTTTCAACTATAACTGCACCGATCTGTGTGAAATTTTGCACGCAAACTCCCTAGAGGCCAAGAAAAAACATCTGGACTGCATTTTTCAAATCTGCTTTTTACAGCGCCACCAGGAGGCCGACTTATGTAAAATACATTTTTGGAGATTATTCCTTCAGATTCTGTCCAAAAAACACGCAAATTGGTACACTGCATCTCCATAGTCATGTGATTCTGATGGATCTGTCCGATATTTCATATTCCATCCTATTTGGCTTACAGTGGCTTCCAAAGTTTGCAGGATTGGTCCGTTTTGAACAAAATGCCTCAATTCATGAACGCAGCTTGCGATTTCCGTGAAATTTCACAAACACATTCCCACTAAGCCAAGGAAGAAATGCCACCCTTTTTCACATTGCCCTGTTATAGCGCCACCAGCAGGTCTAATTTAGCAAAACACATTTTTGGAACGAAATGCCTCAAATCATGAATGCAGTGTCCGATTGCCGTGAACGACCTAAGAATAAATGGCATCCTTTTCACATTGTCCTATTATAGCGCCACCAGGAGGCCACAAAAACGTACCTGACCTGGCGGAGACCTGTGCTCCGAGGAGCACTTTTTCTAGTTTTTATATGTACCTTGTTGTCCTTGTCACATCTGTAAAACCATTGTTGTAAATGTCTTTTTGTACACAGGGCACCATTGAAAAAGAGACCGTGGTCTCAATGGATTTCCCTGAATTAAAGGTTTCAATCAATCAAAAAAACACAATATAGTTAGAAAGCTGTATATCATAGATCATGACTAGCACCGATAGACAAATGTACAACCGCCAACACCGTGTCACATCGGGCGACCCCCACTGGGTTGGGACCCATGTGTGGGTCGCCGATCTGTATTTATGGGTCACGAGTAAACATATATTTTTTGGGTGTACGAAATGTTTTAAATTATTATTATAAAAAACAAAAATTAAGTACAAAAATATATTCTGAAATATATTAAAAAAAAATAAGTACAGTATTTATTTTTTCAACATAGTTTCATTCATATACAAAATTAAAAAAATCCATAAAATAAAAAAGTGGTGAAACGTTTTCACTAGTTTGGGTCCCGGAGAGACACATCACATTTCTCTTTTGGTCTCGAGCTGGTAAGGTTTGGGAACCACTGGCTTATATGTTGACACCGTCACACGACACACAAAGTGTAAATCGGCCTTCAGTCTCTGCTTTGGTGAAAGAAATGTCTCTCCTTTCAGAAGACATTGCATCTATAATCAGCTGCGTAGGGTGGAATACATTTTAGACTGGGCCTATTAGAATCTCGGCGCACCCCCCAAACGGGCCACACGCACGCGCGGTGCCGGTGGAGCCACTGCGTAGATACCTTTTGCGAACCGGTTACAAAGACCCGCCCCCGCCTGCCTCTGATTGGCCTACCGAACGGCCCCTTCTGTGACGCACGTGGAACTGCTTCGCCCCTCCTCACTGTGCCACATTCCAGGAGGACGGCACAACCCAGCTTTCCTCCGTGGTGGAAAGGGCGATAATTTACGATTCTGTCCCTAACGGTACATAACTCGAACGGTGCTAGAACAATAGCCCTCTACCTGGCTGCTTTGCATAACATTAGCCATGGAATTGAATGTGTTTACATTCCTCTCACAATGAGAGACAATTAGCCTAGTTATGTGTGGGTGAGTCTATGTAAAGGTCTTTTATTTAAAAATAAAAGGAAAAAATAATTAATTGAAGATTTTTTTTAATAATAAGACGTAATTACATACAAAAATGGTTATCCATCACATATGTTGCATACAGTATTTCAACTAGCACTGCATGTGTGTGTGCACGTGATGTCATTACAATAGAGATCCACTAGCTCAAAAATCCACAGCACACCCCTGTCAGATATAGCCTAAAGTTAAACTATAAACGACCAATAAAACAACAGTAACAACTACACACTCTCCCAGCCTGGCACCATAATACTGTGTTAATAATCTACTTGTTGGTTCTGTGTCAATTTGTGACTTTGTCACTTGTAGCAAGCAGTGGTGGAAAGGAACTAAGTACATATACTCAAGTACAATTTTGAGGTGTTTTTACTTTACTGGAGTATTTCCAGTTTTCAATACTTTTACTTCTACTCCATTACATCTCAGAGGCAAATATTGTACTTTTTACTCCACTATAAGTATTTGAAAACTTATATACTACTACTATACTAGTTACTTTGTAAAAACATACATTAACCACTTCAGACCTATATATGGACATTGTGCACAATGAATACTTTTTACTTTTAGTACAATGTGAGTACTTTTTCCACCTCGCACGCACACACACACACACACACACACACACACACACACACACACACACACACACACACACACACACACACACACACACACACACACACACACACACACACACACACACACACACACACACACAGCTTTATTGCCTGGGCCGTGGCGCAAGTGGCCCAATGGACCCTACACTTCTGTGTATAATACCAGAGCCTCTAGACCACACATGGGCCGGACCGGGCCCTTTGACCATCTCAATCCGGCCCGCCAAGTCCTCAAAGAAAACCCCCCCCTCCCGTGAATCTACATTCTAAAAGGCTGCCATGTTAATGGTTTTGAGACAAATGAATTTACAGTAACTCGCCTCCAATTCATAGTTTTTATTTGAGTACTATACCTGCATTCCTCTATCCGTATGTACTCAAATGTTTTATGTTTATAATAAGTGAAACAGTCAACTTTGAGTCCATATTTATAACATAATGAAATGTGTTTTATCAGTGACCTTTGGAGGGGTGCATATCAGATAAGATAAGATGCTGTATACATAGACTCATTTAAAAGTTGATACAGCATTGACATGGATTGTTTTATGTTTGTAAAACATATTTTTATTGCCAGAGTACACCAGAGTAAAGTAGCTGTACAAAAATAAATACATTTGAAAGTAAGGACCTTATTGTAAAGTAGTCTGTAATGTCTACCAAATTCATGCAGTTTTAGCATAATTCAGCAGTATGTGTTTGAAGTTTCAATTTAATTGATTATGGCCCTCTGGAAATAAATGCTGCCCACCCCTGCTCTAGACACTTAATCTTATCTTTTCTGCTGATGTAACATGTGTAGACTTTGATCTCTCTCTCTCTCTCTCTCTCTCTCTCTCTCTCTCTCTCTCTCTCTCTCTCTCTCTCTCTCTCTCTCTCTCTCTCTCTCTCTCTCTCTCTCTCTCTCTCTCTCTCTCTCTCTCTCTCTCTCTCTCTCTCTCTCTCTCTCTCTCTCTCTCTCTCTCTCTCTCTCTCTCTCTCTCTCTCTCTCTCTCTCTCTCTCTCTCTCTCTCTCTCTCTCTCTCTCTCTCTCTCTCTCTCTCTCTCTCTCTCTCTCTCTCTCTCTCTCTCTCTCTCTCTCTCTCTCTCTCTCTCTCTCTCTCTCTCTGCCCAGCTCACCACTTGTAACCAGGAAATAAAAACACTTGCATTCTCGCGTTTCAACTTGACGATGTGTGACAACAGTTCTAAGGCACATTCAACCTTTAAGATGTACATACAGACAAGGACCGTGGATAATCAGAACTCCTGAAAGGTAAGGACTTCCAGGCAGTTCACATTTAAGTTATTTTATACACATTATCTACACGTCTGAATTTCTTTGTGCAGATTAATCAGAGTTTAGATCAGCGCTGAGTGCATCTCAATCCATCCCCACCCATCTACATGTGACAAGTGTTTTCTTGCCTGCCACTATACACTCATTAATCACGTTCAACCTGGGCATTTTTTAAATAGGGGGACTTCTTGTACCCTGGGCAAATCCAAGTTTAAAAAAATATAGATATATCTTTTTTTAAATTATTATTTTTGGGGCAGGCTATTAATCTGCGAGTTACAGCGACCGCGATATTCTTGTATTCACTTTATGCAGTGTAACACGTGTAACACCTTATTGTATAATGGACTTTGACCACTACCATATAAGGTATTAATCCTGGGCTAGTGATCTGTAAGGTTCGACTACTGGAGCATTTAAGAGTAAATAATGATGAGACCAGACAGGTATGTATGATATAATAAAGAAGGGCCGGCTTGTATTTAGAAACAATAATAAAGAGGGAATGGTACCAAAAACACATAAACAACAGACATAGACAATACAATGAGCTTAATAACAGTGTAAATGTAACTTGTAGTCACTTCTTTACCTCAGTGATGAAATCACTGTAAATTCCACTGTCCAAACCCTTGGAATATTTTGGGTGAAAATCCCCTTTAAGTTTTAGACCTTGAATCCTACAGGTTTCAATCTATGGGTTATAATCTGCGGGTGCACCCTGGTAAATATCTGTTTAGTTAAATTTCCTTTTAACTGTAGATATCCTTTTTGACTGTAGTTATCTTTTTAATTGTAAATATCCTTTTAACTGTATGGTAAGTATTTTAAATCATGAAATATGGATCCATGAGCTAATACCCAACACAGTATGAATTTACAATTACCTTCAAATCAATACACAATACACATCAATTCAGTCAATGAACCCAACCATGAAATCACAGATGGATGTACTGTATGTGAGGGAGTCCACTGATAGTCCAACTACACTGTGGAGTGCAGTATTATGGGATAGATGTTTTGCAGATCAGTGTGTTGTGTTCAGTTCAGTGGTCTGAGCAAAGTTCTGTCCTACCACACTGGTAAAACCATATAAGGGCAGAGGTGGTGGTCTCCAAGGAAAATCAAAAGGTGGTCTTCACATGCATTCGATCCTGGGTTGGTAGCTCGCCATCCTTGGTAGACCTAGACTCTGGCCTCATCCAAAAAACCTGACCTGTATGCCATGCATACAGGACCACAATGAAAAACTATAATTAACAGTATTTCTTGACAGCATTTCAGAACAACATTTCACACAATAGTGTCTTTCAATCAATCAAAATAAAATACAATCTCTTCAGTAGTACAACAAACTTCTTATAAAATAAAATACATTCTCATCATGAAATAAAATAAGATGCATTGTAATAAAGTGCTTTTCTCACCAATGACATCCAAATAATAGTGCTCCTCTAACCACCAGGAATGGTGGTGCAGACAGAGGGCTCTACACCCAGCACACTCAGCTAGGAATGAAGGTGGAAAATACCCTTATTTAGAAACCTATTTTATCAAAAGCTAAAGTATGACAAAATGTACAAAAATGAAATAAAAGCAACACACAGCCATCTACAGTGGTGACATGAAACAGCTCTGTTCCAATTTAGCAAATATATATCTCACATAATTAACCAGGTAGGTTAGCTTGGAACAACCATGCTAGCACTAGCCAAACAATTGTGCTAACTCTGCATTGGCATTGCATGGTAACTTAGCCTATTAGCTGCTATCATGGCTAACAGCATGGCTGCTTTAGCTGCTAAGGTGGCTAACAACAAAGTTTATAGCAACTCACCAAAGTAATCAAAAACGAACTCTTTGCCCTCTGGCAACACTGTGATGATGGGCAAGGTATGTGTGCTGTCTGGTGTGGCTTCAATATACTTATTTTAGGTTAAAAGTATTATTTGTTCTTAGGGCTCTGTGACTCTGTCTGTGTCTCCATCAAGGGATCTCCTGCAGTGAAGGTTGCCAGGTTGGTTCTTGGGTAACAGGGATTCACAGCAGGGAATTGGGCAGAGACAGAGAGGGGCGGGACAACTGATTGAGGGGTGTTGTCTGATTGGGGGAATTCACCTGTCAGTCTTGGCTGGCTTTCTGTCAGCAGCAGGGTGTAGTTCACAGGCCAGTCAAGTTAGGTAGACTTGCTCCCTTTCTTCCTTAGTGACATTACTTGACATAATATCCTCATTCATTAAATCAGCTTTTCTGGTAACCAGTCTATATGACCTGGGTTACACAGTGCTATGCATGTGGATTGGCTCTGTGTGTGTGTGTGTGTTTGTGTGTGTGTGTGTGTGTGTGGGTGACTGCGTGAGCAATCAGCGCTGATTGGCTGTTAGCTGGAGTCACGAGAGTTCAGCAGCACAGCAGTGAGTTTGTATGCTCATATCGGCACTTATTACACGGCTTGGTTGAATGCTCGATTCTGATTGGTCAGTCATCGGTCATTATTTCTGGATAATGACCGATGAGCTCAATAACGGACCGCTGTCTAATCAGAGACTCAGAACACCTGCTCATATCAACCTGCGCTGCTTGATTTTATGCTTTATCCAACATGACAGCCATGTAAACAAACAACCAATGTCATTTACAACTAAACGTTGCTCTCAAGAATGTTTTTGAAAACATTTGAAGTGAGAAATAGACGATGCAATAACCGAAAAGTCATTCTATTTGATCCACTACACTTCCTTGTTTATCGTGGCGCAACAACGGGGGAATACCAAAACGCTCGCCCCAAAACATAGTCGCCCCGGGGCAAATCCGGCGGTATTACAGGCAAATCGGCAGTAAATAGAATGGGGGGCGAGTGTGTTTTGGGGCGAGTTTTTTTCCATTTCGTCATTTGTTTTTGCGAGGCGAACTTGTCCGCCCAGCCCAATACTTATGGAATACTTTCATTGCCGTAAGCAAGGAAATACTTCGTTTTGTTGTTACTTTTGGGTAAATGTATTTATGTATTTATTAAGTAGCCGTGTAATAAGCGGAAATTTAAAGCCCTTCAGGGCGATTAACCACCTCGGCTTCGCCTCGGTGGTTAATCGCCCTGTCGGGCTTTAAATTTCAATAATGACAACCTCCCCATGCATTATCCCTTGCTTATTAGCTAGCTGCCTGTTACCAACAGTAGAAGACTACATTTTGAACGTAGCATCGGAGTGCTCACTCAGAGTGGCGTGGGTTTTGGGTAAGCACAAGAACACCTTTCTCGTTCTGAGCTTGTAGATCTGCTCACAATATTTGTCTGTGGAACCGAGTCAAACTAAATGTAATGCCTACAACTCCTACAATTCCAAGTGCTTGTCAGGGTGGGGGTCCCCAGTTCAAATATGATTATTTTGGGTGGGGGGTCCCCAGTTAAAATATGATTGTTTTGGGTGGGGGGTCCCCAGTTCAAATATGATTGTTTTTGGTGGGGGGTCCCCAGTTCAAATATGATTGTTTTGGGTGGGGGTCCCCAGTTCAAATATGATTATTTTGGGTGGGGGGTCCCCAGTTCAAATATGATTGTTTTGGGTGGGGGGTCCCCAGTTCAAATATGATTGTTTTGGGTTGGGGTCCCCAGTTAAAATATGATTGTTTTGGGTGGTCACATCCTGAAAAAGTTGAGAACCACTGCCCTAGCCTAGCAGACAGTGGATGAGTCCACGCACTGACACCACTGATAATGCTCAGTTGTTGGTGTTTGTGAGGTATTATGATGAGGAAAGGGGGAGTTTATTGAAGATGTGTTGGGCCTGGCAAAGTATTTGAATTGTTGTTCAAATTAAAATGATTTTTAGTTTTATGTTAGTATTTTTTTAGTTAAAAAGAACATGTTTGTTTTCATACTCTGCACCCTAGTATTGTCAAGTTGGTTGGTTAGGAGGGGTTCCGATTTGATAAGCTTGGCTTGATTGACCGACTTTAATGACCGGACCTTTGGCTTAGTCAAAAAATGATTTGTGGACCTTCAAGATTTGTACTTGTATACCTGCAGTATATTAACACTATGTAACTATGTTGTTATCAATTATTACACCCTGTGGTCTGATAGGACCACTACTAGTTGACGGGTGATACTGGCTGAAAGTCAAAGCTTTCAATAGTGGTAACAATTTAAATGATGCAATTGTGTACCGGTATTATTTTACTTTATTTGTTTATTTAGATGGGACACCGCATATTAATGAACAATGTAATGTAAATAGACCAGATTTAGCAAATACATGTATACTAAAGTGTGTTGTGTATAAAGTGCAGTATTACTTTCAAGTAATATAGGATACATGTCAAATAAAGTGCAGGATTGATTATGAATGGTCGCACATTTGGTTAACCATTGTTTTAGATTGTGCTTAAAGGATGGAAAAGTAGGACAACCATGTAAGGTCTTATATATAACGCAAACCTGTTTAAAAACTTTACAATTATCATAACTCAAGAAACTGTACTTCCGAAGGATGTAACAGTGGTAATGTGAGTGAGGTTTCCTGTCAAACACCTTCAGAGCTCACTTGTAGAGTTGTTCTATGGGTTTAAGAACCATCACACCTGTGAAAGACCAGTTTGTAATGCAGTAATCAATGTGTGATAAGATCATACAGTGAAGATACAATCTAGCAGCACTAGCTATCAGGAAGGGTCGAATTGGTAAACAAAAAAAAAGAACATGGATCCTTTGTGATTAATGTTGTGGTTTCCCCTGCACGTGATGTGACCTTGAAGTGACAATAGTAGCTTAATGGGCAGCGGGTGTGTGAAGTCTCTTTATCTGTGTAATGCGTGTGCATTGTCATTGACTTGTGGTAGGACAACTTGGCATTGCACAGTTTTCATTTGACATGGCCTTCATTTAATTATGCGTGCGTGCGTGCGTGCGTGCGTGTGTGTCTTTGAGAGAGAGAAAGAGAAAGAGAGAGATAGAGAGCTCTTAAGGAGCAGGTAATTTTAAATGGGTCTGTGCCAAGAAAATATCCCCACACCATTACACCACCACCAGCCTGAACCGTTGATACAAGGCAGGTTTTGGATCAATGACAGATTCTTGTACGGGGACTAATGTTGCCACCTGAAAGTTGACTATTTGAGTAGTCAGGCGGAGACCCCTCAGTCCGTTTCATTTACTCCTAAGTTAGAGATTTACAAATTGATTAATCACATTGTGTAACTACATGTTATATTGAAGCCATGTGACACTTCATAAATGTAAACAAAACAACAGACACTTTATATTTACGATAAGAACAACCAAGCTCCTGTGACTTACGCAATGTACACACTTTGGAAGTGCTTTCAACCTCCGTATAGCAGAAGGTGAGTCGTTAATTGTCTCATCTGGCTACAGTAGCATTGCCCTCAGAACTGTACTATATTATTGCGACCGTAGGTCGCACTTACTACAGAAAGCTGCTCCAGGTGTCCGTCCGTCACTCCGTCACTCCGTCACACACGTCACACTTTTGCCCTGCTCATATCTCCGCACCCATTGCCCCGATCCATGCCACATTTTGCACACACACTCCTTACCTGCCAAAATACACCCTCCAAGGACCCCCGGAGCTCCAGGGACCCCCAGCTGCCTCGGGGACCCCCAAGTGTAAAAAATTAGCACATGTGGACAAATTACCAAATGACCACCCCAACGGGGCTGCTCACGGGGCATTCCCGGGGACCACCCACTCCTGGTGCTCCAGAACGGATGCAAAAGTGGTGGCGCCCCCAGTGGAGGACCCCCTGCCACTGCAGCTCACATAAAATGCCGTAACTCGGGGGCTTGCCCCCCACAAACAATCCCTCCTTTCCCCTATAAACACACTCTCTCTCCCACACCACACACACACACACACCGTTTTCTGCCCACATAAACGCCACCATGTCACAGCTAACCCCACATTTAGACCACCAAACAAAACTATCCATTGCCCACACAACTAGGAACCAATCGCCGTTACAGCCCTCTTCTGTATACATGTGACCTACGGTCGCTTATCTCCCGATTAGGGAGTCTTACTGGTGTTTAGGCTAAAGTCTATAGGTGAACCCAAGTGCAGACTCAAACACAAGGATAAGTTAAAACAATCTAAGTTTTATTGCCAGCCCAGAAAGCAAACAAAAAAGCAACAAGGCAAAAGCAGGCTGTAGGCTTTGGCTGGCAGAGCAGGCGAGGCGAGGTCCGGGAGGTCACACAACAGGAAAAAAATCAAACAGATTCTGGGTTCAGAAAAAGCTCAACACGTTAAGGATCTGACAAGAACGGGAGAACAGGGCAGAGCTTATTATATTATATATTATATTTATTATTATAGGCAAACGGTTGCTGAAGAGGTGCAGCTGAGCAGGCTCCATCTATTCACCCAATCCACACTCAGGGAGGATTAGGAAGAGGTAGAAGGAATGGGAACTGATGTAACACTATACACACAATATGCACACAGTTTGTTGTATTTGTCTTAAATGAAAGCAAACTGCCGTCATATGTAGTCGTTTTAACTGATTATATTGACGTTAAATGCTATATAAAAAAATCATAATGGCTCTGTACCTCTGTTTCAATTGGCAATGTAATGTGGGCTAAAAGTGCACTGAAAAGGCAATACATTTAAAAAAATCTGATTTTACCAAATAAATTCTGATTTGGGCACTAACTTATAAGGAGAATATAACTCAGGTCCAGACAGAAATTGATTCCAAGGAATTTGCAATTAATTTATGTCTGGACCTGAGTTATATTCCCCTTAAAGCCGCTACAATAGTGACTGTATTAAGGAAACCTAAAAGACTTAAAATGGCAGTAAATCAACAGTCAAAATAATATTTTTAAAATATATTTTCAAAGTAATACTGTGTGATAGTGGCTTGCCCCGTACTGTTGAGCGACCAGACAGTGTGTGTGTGTGTGTGTGTGTGTGTGTGTGTGTGTGTGTGTGTGTGTGTGTGTGTGTGTGTGTGTGTGTGTGTGTGTGTGACCCAATGTAATTGTGTCTGTATGTATCTGCTTGGCTTCAGGCATTTTAAGCTGGAATATATTGGCTCGAAATCAAACCTACCACTGGCTATGTGCAGCGTTTCACTTGATGTTGAATCTCAACCAGACAACTGGTGTCTACTGTTACTGTATTGACAGGAAGATAGCGCAGAGGGGAAGCGGTGAAATCAGTGTGGGCAGTGCAGGCAGGGGGCACCACGGACACTGTGGCCGTAAGGCATGTCATTTTTCAAGGGGCACACACGCCACTGCACATTCTAATAGACCGGTGGGATTTCTGAAATATGTGATTGTTAGAGGCATTTGGGGGTAAAAGTCGGGAACAAGGCCATTTTACATAATTCAAGGGTGCTGAATCAGAAAAACACGGTTCCCAAGCAAAATTCTTAGTGCTTAACCTCCTAATTTGCATATCAAAATGGCTGCCGATTTTGAAGTATTTCTTAAACAACTCTATAACAAAGCAAGCAAATCTGACAAATAAAGTGTATATATTTATGTTCTGAGGGTCATACAATGTGTGGAAGATATTTGTAATGTAATAAATGTAAATAAATATGCAAATTAGAGGCCACCATTACATAAAATGATGTACCGTAGTACTCAAACGGTGCAAAAGGTGCATCCCCCTTATTTTGTTCCTAATTATCTGTATTTTTGCCATCCTTAGGACATCTAAAATACATACTTTTTCCCCATGCTAAATGTTTAGTTTTTGACCTTCTAATCTGCATATCTGAATGGATGCCAAATTGGCAAATTCGCACCTTTTTATCTTCAATAACTCTGTGGCCAGGCAAGCAAAATTGACAAATGAAGTGTCTACAGTTTCTACAATGTGAGTAAAGAATTTGTAAGTAATATAATATGATAATATAATATAATATAATAATCAGCCTACTCCGAAATATGCAAAATAGCGGCCCCCATAACAGATAACGGTTTAGTACTCTAAAGATACTGTATTGGCCATTGTTGAACGAAAGTCTAGACACTAGACCACATTCATACAAGGAGGTTGATCATCACTCCGTTGCTGACATGCACACGTGGCTGTGCATTGTAACGCAGATTTCCGGCATTTGCAACGAAGTGTTGTGCATTGCTTATGGCATGCACATGAAATCATTTCTATAGGCTATACTAGCATGGAACAGGTTGGACTAGGCTAGAGTAGGTTGTACTAGGTTGTACTAGACTCTAATACTCTCTATTAGGCTTTACTAGTCCCTTGTCAGCCCTGTAGATACTCAGACCATAGGGACTAACCACTGTGTACACAGGCCATAGCTTGTGTGTGCACGAGCAATAGCTTTGCATGAACCTTTGTAGACCATAGTACAGATCTGCCTTGTACAGCCTAATATAGCCTAGTACAGCCTAGCAAAGCCTACTAGAGATTAAAAAATCACACCCTGTGTGAAGGTAGCGGTGCCTTTGATACATTTTGTCATCGATATGTGTTTATAATGTGTTTATAGCCATGTGTCGCGTGAAGCTTGACCAATCACTTTGTTGACGCACCTGACCAATCAGAACGTTGACGCACACAGACAAAGTCAGGTATAGAGCGGCTAGAGCCGCTAAAAAGCCTATTAGAGACCAGTAGAGTACTGTACAGCCTAGTACATCCAAGACTAGTCCAGCCTTTTGGGAGAACAGACTAGGGGAGGGTGGTATAGGCTATACTAGCATGGAACAGGCCGGACTAGGCTAGACTAAGTTGTAATAGGCTGTACTAGACTCTAATAGGCTCTATTAGGCTGTACTAGGCTCTTGTCCGCCCTGTAGATCCTCAACCCATAGGGACTAACCACTGTGTACACGGGTAATAGCTTGTGTGTGCACGAGAAATAGTTTTGCATGAACATTTGTAGGCCAAAGTAAAGTACTGCCTTCTATAGCCTAAAAGAGCCCAGTAAAGCCTAGCAAAGGCTGCTAGAGCTGAAAGCAGACCATTAGAGCCCAGCAGAGACTAGTACAGTAAAACCTAGTACACCCAGGTCTAGCCTAGTCCAGCCTGGTGGGAGAACATAATAGGGGAGGGGGTACCAGGCTATGCTAGGACTGATAAGGCTGGACTAGGATAGATGAGGCTGTACTAGGCTGTACTAGACTCTAATAGGCTATATTAGGCTGTACTATGCTCTTGTCAGCCCTGTAGATCCTCAACCCATAGGGACTAACCACTGTGTACACGGGCAATAGCTTGTGTGTGCACGAGCAATAGTTTTGCATGAACCTTTGTAGACCATAGTACAGATCTGCCTTGCACAGCCTAATAGAGCCTAGTACAGCCTAGCACAGCCTACTAGAGCTTAAAACAGCCTATTATAGACCAGTAGAGTCTAGTATAGTACAACCTAGTACACCCATGACTAGTCCAGCCTTTTGGGAGAACAGAATAGGGGAGGGGGTACAAGGCTATGCTAGGACTGATAAGGCTGGACTAGGATAGATTAGGCTGTACTTAATCTCTCAAGAACAGATTCCGACCTGCGGTGGAATCTGTCGGAGCGGTTCGTCCTAACCAGTGCGCATTGGCTACAAGTGGGCGTGCCTTCAGATCAGGAAGTGGGCCGCGCTTTACCCAATCAAATGTAGTGGGCGGGATTCACGTGTCCATCCACCATGATCCACCCTCCCCCCCTCGAAACTAGCCGAAACTAATTTAACAATAGCGTCCTCGGAGCGGACAAAACCACGGAAAGATATTCACATTTTAAATTACTCTTTCATCATAGAAACAAGTGGGCTTATAACCAAAACCATCCATGTTCTCTGGGAGAAGTGGTGTTAGTGTTCCGTGTAGAAATATTGTTAGTGGGAATGAAAACATGGTCGCACCAACCGGAAGTGATGCGCTATAGGCAGACATGAAACCGGTGTTTCCCTGCGCTCTAGTCTAACATTATACTCCTGCCAGACTCCACAGAATATCAGAAAAGCAGAGGTCGCTGTTTTTCATTTTCTGTGGGGTCTGGCTACGCGAGACTAGGCTGTACTAGGCTGTACTAGACTATACTAGGCTCTATTAGGCTGTGCTAGGCTCTTGTCAGCCCTGTAGATACTCAGACTATTGGGACTAACCACTGTGAACACGGGCAATAGCTTGTGTGTGCACGAGCGATAGTTTTGCATGAACCTTTGTAGACCATAGTACAGATCTGCCTTGTACAGCCTAATATAGCATTGTACAGACCAGCACAGCCTACTGGAATTTAAAACAGTCTATTAGAGACCAGTAGAGACTACAACATCAAAGCCTAGTACACCCAGGTCTAGCCTAGTCCAGCCTTTTGATGGAACAGACTAGGGGACGGCGATATAGGCTATACTAGCATGGAACAGACTGGACTAGTTAAGACTAGGTTGTACTAGGCTCTATTAGGTTGTACTAGGCTGTGCTAGTCCCTTGTCAGCCCTGTAGATACTCAGACCATTGGGATTAACCACTGTGTACACGGGCAATAGTTTGTGTGTGCACCACCAATAGTTTTGCATGAACATTTGTAGGCCAAAGTAAAGTACTCACTTAAGTCCTTTTAGGCTCTTATTTATTTAGGTCACAGCTCCCCAGCAAGCAGCGTCAAACCGGACGTTTCGGCCCAGAGGCCTTCCTCAGCGTATAGTAACAACATCCTGTTTCTGTGTCATTTATAAAGGGGACCTTGGTGCCACGCACAGAGCGGTCCGGGTAACAACACAATAGGACAGTCATTTTTTAACACAATTTTTTAACACTTTTTAACAAGCTAGGTCACCATTAAATAGTAAATACATATACTCACACAAGAAGAAAAAGAAGAAAAATACATAGATCATTTTTTTAGCAGTAAGGCACCAGTTTTAAACCTTTGTCTGTGCGAGTCCTTCAGTACTCCTTTATAAAGACAGACTAAAAGCTAAAACTCCCCCTACTGATTTTCTCACTGAGCTGACTAGACTTGTGTTAAACAAGAATTATTTTAAATTTGAGAACTCTTATTATTTACAGTGTCAAGGGGTGAGCATGGGAAGTCCCTGCTCCCCAAATTACGCCAATTTATTCATGGGAAAATTTGAGTGTGACTTTGTGTACAATAACAATCCTTTTTCTCCTTGGTTAAAATGTTGGTTTAGATATATTGATGACGTTTTTTTCATTTTTTCTGGGTCAGTGGAACAGTTGGAGGAGTTCAAGGTTTATATAAATTCTAGAATGCCATCGATATCCTTCACTTTAGAGTCTAGTAGAGAATCAGTGTCATTCCTGGATGTATTAGTACAGAGAGAGCTAGATGAGATTTCCACTTGTGTCTACAGAAAACAAACTGATAGAAACAACTATTTACATTTTTCTAGTTATCACCCGTCGGGGTTAAAGAGAAGTTTACCTTATAGTCAACTATTGAGAACGAAAAGAATCTGCAGTACTGACAGTGCTTTCGAAAGACAAGCTAAGGACTTGTGCGATCGTTTCAAAACTAAGGGTTATAGTGATAAAGTGCTAAGTGTTAATGTACAGAGAGCTCGAGAGAAAGATAGGTCCAGCTTGCTAACTCCAAAACCTGCTCGTGCAGGGGAGTCTAAGTTAGTTTTGTCCACAACCTATTCCCCTTTGTGTATTGACATTAAGAATGCTGTTAAGAAATACTGGTACGTGTTATCGAGTGATCCTAGTGTGGGTCATATGTTCAAGGAGTCCCCCATCTTTGCACATAAGCGTGCCAAAAATGTGAGGGATTCTTTAGTGAGGGCAGACTGTCATGTTCCACCGCAACATTTTATGTCTGATTTGCCTACGGGCAACTTTCCTTGTCACAACTGTGTTCATTGCAATGCAATGATCAGAGGTAATCATGTATTACATCCACATTCAGGAAAAAAGATTGATGTTAAAAGCATCATCACCTGTAAAACTAAGTTTGTGGTTTATCTACTAAAATGCCCTTGTGGCCTGTGCTATGTGGGTAAAACCAAAAGAGAACTTAAAGTTAGAATTTCAGAGCATAAAAGTAATATCAGGAATAAAGATGAAAAATCACCTGTTGCTAGACATTTTAATGCGGTGGGACATGAAGTCTGTGCTTTAAGGTTTCAGGGTATTGAGGCAGTACTGCCCTTAAAAAGAGGTGGGGATCGTGAAAAACGTTTACTGCAACGAGAGGCATGGTGGATACACTCTCTCCAAACAGAACACCCTAAAGGTTTAAATGAAGAACTCTTACTAGGTTGTTTCTTATAGGATTTATTGTGGTGAAAAATAGACAGAGCAGACCACTTCAGAGTGAAATGAGCTATGATTATATGTTTGAGTAATGAATTAATGGTACTAATGAGTTGAATGCCTCTTTTTCGAGTGACACAGTGTATACTACGGTATTTTAAAAAATGTTTTAAAAAATGTTTATGCAGTTTTTCTACAAATGTGTAAATCTTGACTGAAATCTGAGTCTGTCTTTATAAAGGAGTACTGAAGGACTCGCACAGACAAAGGTTTAAAACTGGTGCCTTACTGCTAAAAAAATGATCTATGTATTTTTCTTCTTTTTCTTCTTGTGTGAGTATATGTATTTACTATTTAATGGTGACCTAGCTTGTTAAAAAGTGTTAAAAAATTGTGTTAAAAAATGACTGTCCTATTGTGTTGTTACCCGGACCGCTCTGTGCGTGGCACCAAGGTCCCCTTTATAAATGACACAGAAACAGGATGTTGTTACTATACGCTGAGGAAGGCCTCTGGGCCGAAACGTCCGGTTTGACGCTGCTTGCTGGGGAGCTGTGACCTAAATAAATAAGAGCCTAAAAGGACTTAAGTGAGTGCTGGTATTCCTTTCTATGAACATTGTCTACTCGAACCGTGCACCCTGTACTTTGAAACGTCGAAAACTCGTCTCATGAGTGCTTGCTTCCTTCTTCTTTTTCAAAGTAAAGTACTGCCTTCTATAGCCTAATAAAGCCAAGTACAGCCTAGCAAAGCCTGCTAGAGCTGAAAACAGACTATTAGAGCCCAGCAGAGTCTAGTACAGTAAAGCCTAGTACACCCAGGTCTAGCCTAGTCCTAGGACTAGGCAGTAATAGGCTGGACTAGGCTGTACTAGGCAGGGCCCATCGGGGGTGGGGGGGGACACAAGCCTGTATGGCAATCAACTGAAAAGTTAGGCTACATAGCTTAAACAATGTCAGCCTTTCCTGTTGGCCGTCTAAGCGCATCTAGGAAGTTTCATAGGTTTTCGATGCTGGGAATTGGAGTTATGGCTGTTTAAAGCCCAGCCAATAGGAACACAGAGGGGCGGGGCTTAATACATTTCAGCTAGTCCCTGTTGGCCGTCTAAGTGTACCTATAGCCATCCCCATCCCACTCTATATAGTTGTGTTGAAAGTAGTTTGTGTTCAGTTATCAGTACCAGTTCTGTGGCTCTAACTCATTCTGGGGGTGAGTTATACATGGGGGCAATTTATTTTTTGGTCATCAGGGGCCAAATGTACCAGGATTTTTACATGATCTAAATATGTATTTTAGATGTCTTAAGGATGGTAAACATACAGATAAGTAGAAATAAAATAAAATAAGGGGGATGCGGATGGATCACTTTAAGTACGAAACCGTTTTCTGTAATAGTGGCCTCTAATTTGCATATTTATTTACATTATTTACATTTATTTACATATATTACATTATAAATACCTTCCACACATTGTCTGACCCTCAGAATATAAATATATACACTTTATTTGTCAGATTTGATTGCTTTGTTATAGAGTTATTTAAGAAATACTTCAAAATCGGCAGCCATTTTAATATGCAAATTAGGAGGTTAAGCACTAAGAATTTTGCTTGGGAACCGTGTTTTTCTGATTCAGCACCCTTGAATTATGTAAAATGGCCTTGTTCCCAACTTTTACCCCCAAATGCCTCTAACCTCCTCAGTGATGTTGCTAGGTTTTCAATGTAATGGGTCCTGGGATGCAAGGGTGGTCTTTTAGATGGGTCCCAGGGACATTTTATGGGTCCCCAATTACACGTCCCCCCCCCTATCGTTTTCTTTGATCTCCAATCTCCATATCTTCTATGCGTGTGTGACTGTGTACATTATATCCTGATGCAGTGGATCTCAACCTTTTCAGGCAGCGACCCCCCAAAATAATCATATTTTAACTGGGGACCCCCCACCCTGAGGAATTAGGAGTTGAGGCACTTAATTTAGTTTGATTCAGTTCCACAGATACATATTGTGAAAATAGCAGATCTAGATCAGTGCGACCCGTTCCTGCTTTTCAAGACCGATACCGATATATATACATATATTAAAAAATCATAAATATATTTTTTCAAATGTATATGATTCTGTAGTATTAGCACACCTTATGGTAAGAAATACTAGTAGTGGGCAACAGGTGGATTTAACATACCTTTGACCAATAGAATACATTTAATCATAGAACCTTTATTATTATTTTATTTTGTATTATTTATGAATGTAGAATTTATTTTTACTATTTATTTTGTAGACTGAAAACACTGGCTTACAGTGGAAGTATTGGCAAATAAAGAAATAGGAATTCAAGAAATAATGAAGACAAATACTGACAATGCCTATGAACATTGGCTTGCAGTTATTGCACATAGTCAACATGCAATAATACTATTAGGCTTGTCATTGAGAAAGGAAAATAAAGTTGTCTTTTTGAGGAGAAGTGGAACCTTATAAGTCACTTTAAGTTTAGCATGAGGGAGAGGGTCTACCCTCTTCAGGGAATTAATTGTTATGATATCTCTAAGCTACAGAAAACATCCAGTTGCCTATTAAACATACACAAGACACAGACGATAGACAACCGGTTACTTACAGCTGCCATTAATTAGTGCTTTTGTTTGCCTTTGTGGTCAAATCAGGGTCAAATGCATAGGATCAACGAGCCATCGTTAACCTGCTAATGTTACACAGCTGATTGGCAACATGCATTAATCCACCACATACATCACTCTGATCTCCAAGCAAGTGGGAGAACACTCTAAAATCGGGGATTTTACTTTGGCTGGTCAATTTAAGATGACAACAGCAACAGAGATTAGTAGTAGACCTGTATGTATGATGATCAGTTATTATTCCAGACAGTGGTCTATCCAAGACGTTTTAACACGTTTAAGAGCAGGTCCTCATGCCGTCTCTCTCTCTCTCTGTGTGTGAGTAGCGTAGACTAACAGCGAGGGGCTGTGCTGCTGCTTCTGCCACACAACGCCGTTTAACCGAGTTATACTTCTCCAGTACAACGGTGTCTAACCGGAGAGTTATACTTCTCCACCAACGGTGCCTAACCGAGAGAGTCCATGTAGATCACAGCTGACAAATATTATATATTATCGGAGCTAATCGGAGCTGCGTCCCATGGACGCACTAGAGTTGTCATGAATGCGTCCTTTCGCAATATGGTGCGTCAGCGACGCAGGACGCAGGCCTACGAGCATCTTTGCCTCCTTATAGAAGGCCTTTTTTCTGAAATCCCTCCTGTCTATAAGTGCAGTGGCCAATGTAACAACATTTGAGAGTATTCTACACATACTGTTATTTTTCTGAATGTTTGCACAGAAGAACACAACCTTTACCACTGCCTATACATTGTAACATTGTAGCAAAACTAGGTTGCTATATTTACATCGCAATTTATTTATAACTTAGAAATTCTAATTAATAAACATACATTAAAAGGTAAATTCAAAATGTTGAGCCCTGATGACGCATAATTGGTCTAATATTGCATTTTACCATAGCCTACATGTGTGACCGAGATGTGTTTATTTATTATGATTGCTTGATTGATTGATTGATTGCCAGTCTAAAAGCTCACAAGCTCAAGCTCACAGCGTGTTCGGCAAAAACATTTGGTGTAGAGGGGAAAAAGAGCAGACCAAGTACAGGGCAAAGGTCTGAGGGTTTAAGGGTGGATTCAGACTGGGGCCTTCGATTGATTCGAACCGTTCCCAAGTACGAGCTGGCCTGCATTCACATTGGCCAAGATTCTTCCGCACCCGAGTACACATCATTCAACAGTAATGGTACTTATGTGCCTCATGGGGGCGCTGTGCACTATGGGGCTTTGGGAGATAGATAGAGAATGTCATTCACAGAAGAAGAGTCACTTGTCAGAGTGTAAGCCCCCAGAGTTGCTGAGAAACATTGAAGCCGCCACCCCAGTGGCCAAAGCTGGAACTGCAGGCGGGGAGAAATACATGCACGAGCAAAACATACTGAGAGATATTTATATAAATGATATAAATATAAATATGTAAACATATTATACATAAATACATATGCATTTACATATAAATATCCATCTCGAGTGTATTTAATAAATATCTCACGTTCATTCCTTGACACACGGGCTGCCGTAGGATGCAAAAAGGACACTAGTGCGCATGCTCATAACTTTATGGTGTGTCCAAAAATGACTCAATAATTCTACTTCCGGCAGGCTTCCGGGTGCTTCAAAACGCCACTGAGCACATTCATTGAAATGATAGCTGGGGGCGGGGCAATCCGCCCTCTAGTTATATTATACCTCTATGGTGTAGAGTGAATAATAAAGTTTGACTGTGTTCCTGACGTTGTCTTGAGTTATATTAACAACAGAACAACAATACACAACCAAAGTGTGTGCTGGTCTTTGAAACCTCGAAATGTAACGTTGTCTCTGTTCATATGATAGTGACGCATCTTTGGTATTTTAGCAGTGACGTCACAGACTAATCCTTGGTATATTTATCCTAGCGACAGCGTTCGCTACACATATGTTTTTTGTTTATGTTTTTTCCACGGCTCGTGCTTCCCCGGGTACGGTACGGTGATCCGTTACGGGGAACGATACGCTACGTTCACACTATCACAACATCTGCCAAGTGGTCCGGGGTGTGCACCCGGGACCATAGTCTGAATCCGCCCTTAAGAGGTTAAATACACCCAAAAATACACATTAACTTGAATCCGACATATGGAAAGAAAATAATTGTGTTAAGTAGCATTACACTGGTCAAAATGTCACACCCATCTCTATGAAAACAGTTGGTTAGCTTATTGAAAGCTTATTTGTTTTCATGTTTCTCCAAACCAACAGAATCCAGTTGAATTCATCTGGACTCTGAGGGTGTCCAGCAGAGTGACAATATGGCTGAAGCAGCGAATACATCACCTGGTAAGTCCAGTCAAATGCTACTTCATGAATGTTATCTTTCGGTGAATCTCATGTCCTACTTGGTGGAGCATCTGATTTGAGACAACTAGATGCTCGGCCCCGCTATGCGGGGCCTCGCGTCTAGCCCGCGGCCACGCCCACGTAGCGCCCGCGGCCACTTGGCAGCGCATTTAAGTGGCGTAGCGTCATGAGGGCCAGTGGGGCCGTGGCTTGGTCAGTGAAGACCCTGTAGCGCGGATGATATGTCGCATAGAGGGGCAGATTTTAAATCTCCAGAGGAAACATCCGTGGGCTACCATTGGTTCAGCGATGTGTGCGGTCGCCCTGCGGCCCCTCCTCCTCGACCAATGTGCAGTATTGAGAGCCCTGACGTCACAACATTTGGAGCGATGGGCACTGCACTCTGGTTGGTTAGGGTACACCTAACTGCCCAGGTAGAACCCACTTAAAGGCTGGATGGGCAAACCCAGTTAGGACCCGCCTCGGTCCCACATAAACGTGGCTAGTAGGGGCCCAGCTAAGGGCCAGGTAGAAGCTACTTATACTCGCATGGGCATCGCAGTTAAGACCCACCTCGGCCCCACATAGAATTGCCTAGGTGGGGCCCACCTAAGGGCCAGGTAGAACACACGTATGTCCACAATGACATTGCCGACATGGGGTCCATATGGTTTAGCCCACCTTGAAACCATATGGGAACTACGCTGGCGTGCTGGCTGGAATGCAAATGCTGCATCATACCTGTAGTGTGTAGTTTGATGTTGTGTGTGTAACAGACATACCTGCAGTGTGTAGATCAATGTCCATATGAAAGTCAATGCCCAGCAGTGTTGTTTTTTCTCCAGCAGAGTTTCTAGTGTCTCTATCTCTCTCTGGAAGATGTTGCACATGAGCTCTGCAGCCGCACTGAGGCGCTCCAACACAAAGACTCTGACATTAAGCTGCTTCACACAACAAACATCAGCACCACGCTGCTGTTTGTCCAAAAGACACAATATCTCCTCTCCCACCGACGTCATGTGTTCATTTATCGACAGCCGTACAGACTCCTTTTGACACATTTTACCTCGTTTATCCAGCTCTCACTGACTCTCCCCTGATACAGTGGTTCTCAACCTGTCGGTGGGGACCCCCCACAGGCCAATGTTAAAATGGTAGCACTTGTTCCTCAACATAGTGTGAATGTGCGTGCAAAGTTGACCGCAATCGGACGCTGCATTGATGATTTGTGGCATTTTGTTCTAAACGGGCCACTCCTGCAAACTTTAGATGTGAATCTTAGCCAATCGGGATGGAATATGAAAAGTTAAACAGATCCGTCTTGAGCACATGACTATAGAGATCATGTTAGTCCATGGGCCCAGGTCAGGATTTTCACTAATCAGGGACATTCAATGTGGCAAATTCTAGTTTGGTATTTTGAAAAGGTCTATATCTCTAGATAATATTTGAACATGATAACCCTTCCCAAGTGGTAGCTTAGTCCCAGTTATCATCCCTCCATGACACCAACCATAGATCCAAAGAATGGAAAAATCATCTAACTTTTTTTGAATAAAACATGCCATACAGAGGGGAAAAAAACATCATTCAATCTCTTTCATTCACTTATTTAACCACATGAACCCTAGCATGCCTATTCTGGGCCAAACATTCAGCAAATGGCATGTCTATAAGCTCAAAACACCTCATGTTGTGATACGATGTGAACAGAACATTCACTAATCGGGGTCATTCAAGTGCAACATTTGCTAATTACAGGGACAGAGCTCTCAGCTCTGTACCTGTTTTGATATTGGCAGTATTCTGTCACTTCTGCCACTTTTCGCAGTTCTGGCTGAACCGTGCTGTCGCTTTTTACTAAACTCGGCCATATGGTAGATGGTCATGAAAAACGATCAAAAAATAATTCTCACAATCTTTCGTCCAAAGGTGGCGCTATAGCACTCAATTGAAAATGCTAACTTTGAACAGGTACAACTCATGCCCTGTTTGACCTACAGCCATGAAACTTGGATACACATATGCGTCTCCTCATGCTGAACAACTTTCACCCTCTGACTTTTGACCTCTGACCTTTAGATCTCCCACCATTTTGAATTATATGAAAAACAGTCATTGGCTCCTAACTTCTGCATTTTTTCACTTATGGAAAATCCGCTCCCTATTTTATGTCGGCAGAGGTCCAAAGTTCAAGTGTTAAACGTTTCGTGCAGATTGCTCCAAAATCCTAGGATTCCATAGATTTTAACTATTGCAGTTTTATGAAAATTATTCATCTGCGCCTAAAACATACATGCAAGACTCACATTTCTTTGAAACTTTGCAGAAATGTACAGGGTCATTCCATATATCACTGAAACCAATCTTACTCCAATTGGCCAAAGGGGGGCGCTATAGCAATTTTTTGAAAAGGCAGACTTTAAACAGGCATAAGTCATGCCTCGTTTGGCCGAAAGTCGTGAAACTTATTTACAAATGTGCCTTGACTCACACCTATCGATTTGACCATTAAGCTCCGCCCTTAGATTTTCCGCAATTTTGAGCAGTTTGAAAAATACTTGTTTTTGCCAGTTCTGGCTTAACCGTGCATACGCTTTTTACGAAAGTCGGCCATATGGTAGATGCTCATGAAAAACTACCAAGAAATAATTCTCACACTCATTCGTCAAAGGGTGGCGCTATAGCACTCAATTGAAAGTGCCAACTTTGAACAGGTACAACTCATGCCCTGTTTGACGTACAACCATGAAACTTCGATACACACATGCGTCTCTTCATGCCCGACAACTTTTGTGGTCTGACTTTTGACCTCTGACCTTTAGATCACCCACCATTTTGAATTATATGAAAAACAGCCATTGGCTCCTAACTTCTGCATTTTTTCACTTAAGGAAAATCCGCTCCCATCATTATGTCGGCAGAGGTCCAAAGTTCAAGTGTTAAACGTTTCGTGCAGATTGCTCCAAAATCCCAGGATTCCATAGATTTTAACTATTGCAGTTTTATGAAAATTATTCATCTGCCCCTAACACATACATGCAAGACTCACATTTCTTTGAAACGTTGCAGTAATGTAGAGAGTCATTCCAAATATCACTGAAACCAATCTCACTCCAATTGGCAAAAGGGGGGCGCTATAGCAATTTTTTGAAAATGCAAACTTTAAACAGGCAAAAGTCATGCCTCGTTTGGCCGAAAGTCGTGAAACTTGCTTACGCTTGTGCCTTGACTCATGAGGAACACATCTATCGCTTTGACCAGTAAGCTCCGCCCTTAGATTGTCCGCAATTTTCAGCAGTTTGAAAAACACTTAAACCCAGGATTGTTCAGCTATTTGCGTGAAACTGTATCATCTGTGTGATCTCCTTTTTCACAGTTCCTTGTCTGTTGGTCCAATGGCGTCTCCCTTAAATGAGTGCCTCACAATCTCAAGGTCGTCAGTTCAAGCCTCACTTGCAGACTTAATTTAAGTTGAATTGCAAACAACATGACTGTATCAATGAATACATGTGCAAATGGTAAAGACAACCTGAAATGCATGCATTTGAGAGTACGTTTTTCAACGTATGACATACTTCATTCTGAAAATAGCCGATCTACAATCTCAAAACCTTTCAGATAGCAACGTGTTTCTGAGCTTGTAGATCGGCTGCTTTCACTGTTTTCGGTTGCGAGGAGACATACAATTTCTCTATTGGTAAATGGTTTGTGAACGAGTGATCTTAGTGTTGGCTTGGTTCATGACAGAAGGCAAGAGTTTATGATCTTCAACAGACAACATCAGCCTGGACAAAACTATAGCACTATAGGTAGTGTTGCAGCTTATTAGTCCGAAGGTTGAGAGTTTGATTCCTGTTAATGGCAATAGGTTGAGATATCCATTCTCTCTCTCTCTCTCTCTCTCTCTCTCTCTCTCATGTCTGGCCCTGTATTATCGCTGCTTGCAGCTATATTTCTAGTTTGGTATTTTGAATAGGTCTATATCCCTAGATGATATTTGATCATGATAGCCTTTCCCAGGTGGTAGCTTAGTCACAGTTATTCTTTAAGACTGTTAGTCTTCAAAGACACCAACCATATATTCAAATAATGAAGAAAGCGTGCCACTTATTTTGAACAGAACATGTATATACGGATGGAAAAAATGAAGAATTCTCTCTCTTTCATTCACTTTAATCAATGAACATCATTATCATCATAACTGTACTGAACTGAACTATTCTTCAGTACTCATCATCGTCATCATAATCGTCACCATAATCAATCAGTTCCACTTCATCTTCCTCCTCTTCTTTCTGGTTGCTGCCGGTTTGTAGCTTGCACATTTCTGTGCACTTTAATTTGTTGGCCAGGCAGGAGCAGTCTGGAAGCTTGCAGGTCCGTACACACTTGCAGGCCATAAGTTCCAGGACGGCCATTGGTGCTGGTGGTCCCCGCATCCAGTCCAACACCAGCATACCTGGAAGAATAAGAGGAAGATATGTCATCCATTTCAGTTAGGAGCCCAGATGACTATAAATTACATATACAGTACATATTTGTATACTAAATTATTATTAGGGCAACATTTATTTATTGCATTTATATAAGTATACCTTCGCTGTCAGTTGTCCATCCATGTCCTTTTGGCTCAGGTATGTCTGGCTGTCCCTCCAGGCAGTGCCTCCAGACTGCTGCCTGGTAGTTAGGGGTGCAGTACGTTAGTCCGACAGCGCATTCCTCCAACAGCGCAGCGCTCCGACGTTTCAATACTAAACCCGAACCAAACCCGCACCCTAACCCTAATCGCACGCGGATGCCACATAGTCGGAGAAAAGGTCTGTCGGATTATCGCATGCCTCCCGGTAATTAGCACGCTGTATATGCATCTGTAAGCAGTCCCTGCAAGGGGGTAGTAGGCTGGACTCCGCTTCTCCCCTCTTGGTGCAGAACAGCAGGTAGCGCAGCTCATTGACATCACATATGCTAGACGATGATGCATACATCCTGCAGACAAATGATTCCATACTGCTGTATAATTCCTTTGATACGTGCCAGGATGTTCCAAGGGATTTGAAGGACTCTTGAAATGTTCTGTTTCCTTTCACAAGTTTGAAAGCGCTGAGTTTTCCTCGTCCTGCAAAAGCACTTACGCTATCACAACCTGTAAAGGCATGTACACCTATAAGAGCATCACATAGCTCATATCCAAGGAGCTGAGCAAGGTTGCTGATGTTGATGTACCTTGTCCGATTCTGAGTGCCACATTTCTGATACAAGGGGCAGTTTATCATCTTACTGTATCCAAGACAAAGTATCATGACATCTGTATCTTCACTCACAATGACTGTGGAATGATAGCCATTCTGGCTAGCATGATTTGCATGTAGGAGCATACGGGTATCGGCCTCCTCATGGGAAGATTTCAGTTCTTCAACAACATGCCAGTCATCTTTGCTCAGACAATAGCATGTCTCTCCACAGGTTGCAAATAACTGCTTGTCCTTAAGTTCTACCCGGTTCTCTGCTAGCTTCCACTGGTCCACTATAAAGGTTATCAAGGCAGTTTTGCTCTCTGTATTGCTTAACAGCTTTCTCCACTGCACAACATTGTGTCCTGGGGCAATGTTCTTCCATTGAGTGCTACTTGCCGAACCACGACTGCATCTCTCAGCATTCTTAATTGATGTTTTCCAGTACACATCAAACACCACATCTATACGCTTGCTGTTTCTTCCTTCGCGTAACACCAGGTGCAATACAGAACCAGCAATCTCGCCAAAAGTCTTGCCATCACCTTTCAGTTTCTGAACAAGGCTCATTCCATCAATGATGCATGCAGAGTGTTCTCCAACATCTTCAACTGCTGATGCAGATTTTTCTAACTCACGTGCAAGAGCAGCCTTGTTAGTTTTCCGCAGTGATCCATCTGGATTTGAGAGTGCCCATGGCAATGGACCAAGTGGATGAGCCAGGACATCTTTAAGGTTAAGATCTCTACATTTGGAAGCAATGATCATATGCCCAAATAGATTTTTATCTGTTTTCAGGACAACATCCTTGATTTGTGCTTGCTTCATTCTAGTACTTTTCGTGATGCTTGAGAATGTCTTCAGATTCTGTTTTTTCAGTTTGTCATGGAATTTGACTGTTGGTGACTCTTTCACCAAGCGTTCACTTCTGAATTTCAGATATGCTTCCTCTCCAGTTTGGTGAGCTTGCAGCAGATCATTGACTATTTCTGGTGACACAGCAATTCCAGTGGAAAGACTGATGATCTCAGACTGTTCTGGAGCTAGAGGGTTTAACCAGCTTTTCTCCATAAGCTCAAGAAAGGCATTTACATCTGCCCTATCCTTCTCTATCCTGGGCTTCTGTAGATCATGATGGCTGCAATACTCTGTTGACTCTTTGCCTATCATGTTCCTGAGTTGTCTAAGATACTGACTTCTATTTTCTGAAGTGAGATAGTATCGGGTGACTGCTCCAGGTTTGAGGCTGAAGCCCTTGGTTCCTCCTGCAGTCTGGGTGTCCTTGTTTACTGTCTCCTCGATTGTCTGGTCTACAGGAATCTTGCCAAAGGGATTGTTCTTTCCCAGCTGGACAGAAAAACCTCCCTCTACAAAGTGGGCATACACATTAGGATGCACCACCTCCAGACGAGACATTTGAGCATAGTAGTATGTCAGATATCTTGCATAGTTCAGCCTATCATAAGCAAAACACCAGGGAATGATGGCTCTAATCGCAGCAAGGTGCATAATCCACTTTCCCTCTCTTGATGCTGGAATAAGACTAAGCAAAATCTCAACCATGTCGACATAAGACATCCAGAAGGCAGACAGGGGACCGTTGTCTCCTCTGAGGTAGCTGAGGTACTCGTTGAATCGTGTCAGTATGTGCTGGCATGAATCCTGCTCAAGGGTTCCCTCAAATCCTTTCTGTGATACGTCTTCACACAGGTTGTCGACTGCTTGCAGAGTTTCTTCCAAGTGAATAAGGTCTTCCTGATGATTCTGTTCTAACCATGGTTGAAAACCTTTCCATGCTAGTCTCAATAACGCCTCATAGAGAAGTTTGTGGAGTCTTACTGCTCGATTATACCTGTGACCATCAATAACCCCTGAGATTGAGCCATCAGCTATCACTCCTGCCTCAACGCAAAGGTCTCTTAGACCAGCATCTGCAAAACGTTTTCCAATCGTTGCCATGAAAGTACAGATGGTATGGAAGACGCCCATTCTAAGGATGGTGTCCTTGAATAGCTCCTGGTGTTTCCATGTAATTTCAACAGCTTTGGCATACCAATGCCTGGTCAAAAACTACAACAATGTTGTTGAGCTGCAGAGACTTCATGATACTTGTTGACTGGTGAAGTATCTCATTTACTGTTGATAGCTGTGTAGCAGGAGCATTGATTGTTGGCAAATAGCCTATACTATCTTGTGCACTTGTATCACCGTGGGTGAGGATGTTGAACCCAGTCCAACTACAAATGTCTTTGTTAGAAACACGAGTCATCAGCCACATATGATTTCTGTTCACTGCATCCTGTAGAAAATCAGCATGATCAATATCAACTGTCCGTACAACTGGAGGATTGGCACGTTCTCCTGCATTGTAAATGGGAAGTACTGTCTCTACTGCTCCAATGCTTCTCTTCTTGGTCTTTGGTATGCAAGGCAAAGCTCTGGTCTCAGCAGTAGGATCAGCAATATGCTTTGCTTGCACAGCAATTCCATTCACTCTGTGGGATGTCCCTTCACCACTGATTGTTTCCTCTAGTCTGTCTATATTGTCCCATGCCAATGTTGTGAACACACCAATTTTTATGTTTTGTGGTAGTGGGATGGCATCTCCACTTGCTGCTTGCTTCTGAAGACAAAGGGCTGTGTCAATTTCTTCTAACTGAGAATATGAGATACCATGGCCAAGTCTGTTCAGCATCTGTATCAGTTCCACATTTCCAGTAAGTGACTTGACAGCAAAGGGCAACACAATGTGTTTTGTAGGCTTGACTTTGCCACAGGTAACAGCATAAACTAGGTCTTGGCTAAATGAAGTTGTGAGCCTTTGCACCCTCTGAGATGGGCTATTATTTCCTAGTATGGATTTGCGCGTTAGGAGTGTCTGGAGAAACTCCACTAGAGATGTAGGCGTACAGTTCATCTTCTCAAGATCTGCTGCATGTGGTGGCCATGCTTGAGTAATATCTTGGTTCAGAATGTCATCTCTGATCTTCAGTGCCACTTGTGATATGATGTCTTTTTCACTGCTCGATTTGTACACCTTCAGTTCCTCTTTGAGTTCATGGCAGACCTTTACAAGTTCATCCCTTGTCAAATTGTCAGGATATACTAAGAGCTTTCCTGAGTCGTTTGGTATGCTATGTAAAGATTCACCAAATTCAGCTTCAATCTTGCGACGTAGCTTTTTCTTTGTAGAAAATGTCACTTGTGTTACACCACATTCAGCCATTTCTGTGACCAGTTTAGTGGTCAGATCAGTGAATGGTACCACTGTAGGATGGTCGATCAGTCCTTCCCTTATGTATGCAAAAACTTTATGTAGTGCAATTCTTTCTGCCTCTTCATAAGAGGATTCTGCTTGGTCCGTGTTAACTTCACCAATATCTTTGTCTGCATATGGATCCTTTGTGTACGCCCTGTAGCAGGATCTGTGGTAATGAGCTTCAGCTGCTACTAGTTCGCGACTGACAATGGCCAACAACCTGTTATCGCCCTTCCTGACAGCTGCTCTCCTGATTGTTTCATCAGCTCTCAACTCTGTGCATTTTGTCAGACTCTCTTTCGACCTTTGGCCTTTCAAATACTTTCTACATTTGTCACAAAATATACATTTGGCCTCATACACC
>NC_139962.1:63357746-63735246 GCF_963454915.1 Gymnoscopelus microlampas | reverse complement strand
CTTGGGAGAAGGAAAGAAAAGAATGGTGGGAGAAAAGAGACCGAGAAGATAAAGAGAGAAGAGAAGAGGAACAGAATCAAATAATAAGGCAGGAAGAATTTTATCAGGAAAGAGAAAAACATGAAAAGAAAAGAGAAGAGGATCTAAAGAAGAGACACAAAAAAGAATATGAACAACAGAAATGTATTCTTGAAGAGAGAGAGAAGGAACAGATAAAAAGAGAAGAGGATGACAGACAAAGAAAGGAAGAGGAGGAAAAGATACAAAAGGAGTGGAAAGAAAAACTTGAGGCCTTGGAGAGAGAGAAACAAATAGCATCAGAAGAGAAGGATAGAATGTTGGAAAAGGAAAGAGAAGAAATGAGGAAACAACAAGAGGCTTGGGAGAAGGAAAGAAAAGCATGGTGGGAGAAAAGAGAGCGAGAAGATAAAGAGAGAAGAGAAGAACAAGACAAAATAAAAAGGCTTCAGGAAGAACGTGAGGCCATGGCAGCAAAACATGAAGAAATGCAAGCAATGATTAGAAGGATGGAAGAGCAGAAAGATAAAATAGAAAAGGAGGGACAGAAAGAAAAGGAGGAATATATTAAGAAAGTGCATGATGAGAGAGAGAAAGAACGGGGAAAAAGAGAAGAGGAGGACAGAAAAAGGAAAGAAGAGGAGGAAATTAAACAAAACGAGTGGAAAGAAAAACTGGAGACATTGGCGAGAGAGAAAAAAATAGAATCAGAAAAAAATGATAGAATGTTGCAAAATGAGAGAGAGGAAATGCAAGCAATGATCAGAAGGAAGGAAGATGATATCAAGGCCCTGAAGGAAAATATCCTTCAACAAAACAAACAAGCCATCACCAGACAACAAGCTGAACCTGAGGAGTTTAAAACAAAAATCAGCAGTGGTGAGTATTTGTTGTTTTTTGTGTTATAATTCACCTTTTGTGCATAGTAACAATCTTATTTATTTCCATTTAAGAAGTTACAGAAATAGTAGTACAACTAAAACAATAGCATTTATGTGCACGCACACACACACTCTCACGCGCACGCACACGCACACACGCACGCACACACGCACACACACACACACACACACACACACACACACACACACACACACACACACACACACACACACACACACGCATCGTTGCTGTCGGGCAGAAAACTTGTGGCGATATAGCCAATCTACAAGCTTACAGTGCATTGCAAAAACAGAAAAATGGGAAAAAAGAAAATAAGGATAAGGGGACTGGACTTGGCTCCAAAAAGAATTATTGGGAACATGTTTCTAAATGTATTTAATTGAAGACAACCATAAGCTATTCAGTAAATGAAAGCGAAAGAGATCAGAGAGAAGATATGAATCATTCAGAATGTTAAACTGACATTACTATTGTTCTATATTATGTTTTGTAAAAGAGGCACAACTGGCCCTGCAAAAAAATAGAGAGAAAGCGAGATAACTGCAAAATCTTTATTGGTTAAAACAAGTTGATAACTAATAGCCTTGTCTTTCAGAGAGTGGATATGCATCTGCAGCACGGCCCAAGCTACCAATCAGGAGGAGATGGAGTGTCAACATTCCTCCTGGACGTTAGCGCTCTTCTAAACAGTTAAAGTTCATCTGATATCACAATTGTCCAGTAATATTATTATGCCAATACATTTACTGTTTATGTTGTATTGCAGAGCAAGGGGAGAACAAAGGCTGTGCTCTTCAATTGAGGAGGGCATGGAGTATGTTTCAACCTCCAGACAGTGAGTCCATGTTACTCTGTCAAACACTGTTCATGTGTTCTGTGTTCATGATGCTACTTATATTAATTCTGATGCATTTAGTTTCATCATGACTTTAAAATATGTTAATCAAACTCAAACCAAACATATACACTTTGTCTGCTTTTACTTGTTCTATTGCAAAAAAAAATAGGACAGGTCAAGTGCAGTTTTATAACTTCCTTTTCCATTGTGTTGTGTTTCAGTGGCAGCAGACAGCAGTTTGGATGCACCAGGGTCTCCCACTGTGTCTGAGCTGAGACTGGTGCTACTGGGGAAGACTGCAGCTGCAAGGAACACAGTAGGAAACTTCATCCTGGGCAGGAAGGTGTTTGGCGCTGAAGCTAGCCCTTCTGTACTTGGCCAGAGAAACAGGTGGAGGGAGGGGCATGACTGTGGGAGACGGCTGGTGCTGGTGGATGCTTCAGACTTCTTTGAACGCTCTCTGGAGGAGACAAGGCTAGACATAGGGCTCTGTGTCCGTATGTCCACCCCAGGTCCCCATGCCTTCCTTCTGGTCCTACCAGCGGAGGCCTCTGAAGGAGCGGTGAGAGAGTTGAGAGAGTTGAGAAAGATGATAAAGAAGATGCAGGAGGTGTTTGGAGAGAGCTGCTGGAAACACAGCATTGTCATCTTCATCCACGCTGACAGCGTGAAAGAGCAGGGTGTTGAGGAGTTTCTCCAAGGAGGCAGTCAGGAATATCGGCAGCTTGTAGAGAAATGTAGAAACAGATGCCTCCTCCTCAACATTAAGGACCGCAGCCACATTAAGGACCGCAGTCACACTGGTCAGGTTTCACAGCTGCTGGATAAGATAGAGAGCATGGTGGAAGAAAACACAGAGAGATTCTACAGCACTCAGACCTACGTGGAGGCAGAGGTCCAGGCCAGAGAGATGGAGAGAAAGATTCAGAGGGAAATGGAGGAGAGGAGACAATTGGAGGAGCAGGAGATGAGGGTCAGGGGGGAGAGGAGACAAAAGGAGGAGCAGGAGATGATGGAGAGGTTTGAGAAGGAGCTTAAGGACTCTCTGAAGAAGATAGAGGGATCCATCCAAGAGCACGAGGGAGACATCAGGAAGATTGACGATAGAACAAGTGCATTAGAGAAACAAATGGGGGAGGAGAGGGATGAAGAAAAGAAAAGAGAGCTGAAACAAGAGCTGAGTATGGAGTCTAAGAGAAGAGAGGAGATGGAGAGAAAGCTGGAGAGGTTTAGAGAGAAGAAAGATAAGGAGAGCACAGAGAGGGAGAAGAGACATAGACAGGAAATAGAACAGATGAGAGAGATCTATGAAAGAGAGGCCAGAGTGGAAGCAGAGAGAAACCTGATGAAAGTTGTCCTGCCTGAGATCCAAAGGAACCTCATGATCTCAAAGACAAAGATGGAGAGCGAGTTGGCAACACTGAGAGAAGAGTTAAAGGAGGCACACAAACAGTGTTCAGTGTGGGAGAAGGTGCACAATAACTTGAGGAAACAAATTGAGAACAAGTTATAAAACATAGGCTACCATAATAACGTGTAGAAGGGAGCACATGTGAGAGGGGAGAAATGTGTGAAAGGACTTGGTTGGGAATATTAAGTTGGTTGGTTGGATCGGGCTGAAAACTTGCCAAAATATGGAGTCGTATGTCATAGAGATGTAAAAGCTGGATGTAAAAGTACACCCCCTGAACATGACACTAGTATTTCACATGATGTACATGTATACTATACCCCCTGGACATGATACTAGTATGTCACACAATGTGCAAATACACCCCCTGGACATGATGCTAGTATGTTGCAGGGACTGATACAATCCTTGATGCTGAGTGCCAAGCAGGGAGGTATTGGGTACCATTTTTATAGTCTCTGGTATGACTCGGCCGGGGTTTGAACCCCAGACTTCCCGATCTCATGGCGGCCACTGTTGTCCTCAGCCTAGTTAAGACTACAGTCCTGCAACGGGGCAGGTATCTGTGTTTGACAGGTACAAAAAAATTGTGCAGGAGGTACTAAACGCAGGCGGTTATTTTATTTTTGAATGATAAACCGGAAGTGCTTTGTATGTAGTTCTGTTGAGTTGACTGTTTTGATTCTTTCTGTCCGTCCGTGTCTTCCTGAAAAATTTAATTGAATTGAATGAACCACTCGGTAACATGAAAGGTGTCTCGTAAATGTCAAAATACTGTAACTAGTTGTGATTAATTCTGCCTAATTAAACCGTTAAGTGTTTGTGGACGTGGACGATAGGATAGGGCTATTTCCCTGTTAGTTGCGGACGGTTGTAACATTATTGTTTTCCTTCTGTAAATGAATGTGTCAGTACTCGGTAGCCAGCCACACAGTCTTATGATTGTGATTTGTTTCTGTCATAATGTAAGGCAATGCTGCAGCAGAATGTTGTATTGTGTGTTCAAATGCAAGGCAAGTAAAGATAACACACTTTTAAAGTGTATGTCGGCAACCTTTTTATTTTCTGTATGTAATCATGGGTAACAGGGTGTAAAACAAGTCTGATTACAAATGGGTGGGGCAGCTGCAGGTTTGCAAAATCGGACCTGTGCAGGACACTAGTTCAGACTCTAACCACTTGCAACAAAATCGCAACACTATAGTTTGCAACGTTGAAAAACTATACAGTCACACACCCAAGTGCTGTTTCCATAGGAATGGTATTGTCACAGTCCCTCCAGGATATGGGATATAAACAGCAGATGATCCCTAAAACAACATTACGACGATGAGCGGAGATCATTTAGCATTTCCATAGTATATCAACCTATTACACTGTATATCGTCACAGTGCAACACGTGAGCTTGTAGATCAGCTGTTTTGGCTATTTTTAAGTGCAAGTGGTTAAGTGTGTTTGTGGGTTTTGTAAATATTGAACCAATGAAAAGTATTAATAAGAGCTTGCCAACCTACAAGAGGGCAATTCAGACAGCTTTGATTTTTCTCTGCAACATTCTGAAACGGTTTTGGAGAATGGTTCCTGAATGGTTCCCTTGCGCATGCGCAGTTCGAGTATTGTATACCAACAACGTTGTGACCCCTGGATGACCCGGAGGAGGCTATATCATCCGGGAATCATCAAGGGATCTTTTCCTACAGAATCTTCTCGTGAGAACACGAGGATTCTGAGTGACAGAACGCTCTGGCGGTCACTCGGGACTCATAGAACCGTAGTTACATACGTAACTATCGTTCTATTTCGTCCCTGCTAACCGCCAGAGGCGGTGCTTAAAGCACTGAATGACTTATACCAAACGAGTCACGAAGAATCCTGATTACAAAACTCAAAGAGTAGAATCGGAGGACTCTGGTAAGTGGACCACACCCAATGGTGGGGAGTGGCAACATCCACCCAATAGAACCTGGAAAGCGTGCAGGTGATGCCCGTGGGGCCACGGCACAGATATCTTCCAGGGGTACCGCTCTCAGGGTAGCCCATGATATGAGGACACTCCTGGTAGAGTGGCACCTGACGCCAGATGGCAGCGGACGATTACTCGGCCCATAGCGTGATTGATGGCATCCACAATATAGTGGGACAGGCGCTGTCTAGAGAGAGCGCAACCTTTGTTAGGGCCACCATAAGAAGAAAGCCGTTCTGACCGCTTAATGCACGCAGAAGGTCTGACATAGGCTCTCAGGGCCCGCACAGGGCACAACAGTTCCAGCTTCACCATCCGCTCTCCTGGTGGAGGGTTAAACTGTAGCCTTATATAGTAAGGTAAACATCTGAAAATCTGGGAACTAAATCGTTACCAAGACATTTCTCCACCAATGTGTTTCTAAAGGTGTCTAATAACATGTACTAAAAGTTTGAAATTCAACTCCTGGGGGAAACCTTTCAAAAAACTGCTCAAAGTCGGGGTACCAATAACCGATTTTCAAAAAATCAAAAGTGCTTAAATTGGACTTAAGTAACTTGTGAGGGGTCTAACTAATGGTTTTTCATTATTCTGAGTTGATTGCTAGCATTTATTTTTCACTACAACCACTCCTTAGTGGAAAAAATTGACACGACCACTTTTCATTTACATAAAGTTGCATTTATTTCAATTAGTTGCACAATTATCCGAGCAAATACTAATCCACCCTCTCAAATGCTTTAGCAGTCAATGTCTGAGTATTCATCAAAACCATCATGAAGGGCATTCTAACAATTGGCGTCAGAAGTGGGATCCCGTGCACAGTACAGAGGCCATGGAAAGAGTTGCAAGGAAGAAAGACGAGCAGGAGCCATCGGATGCTGGAGTGGACTCATCAGCTGACCTGGGAGCCATGGCAGCAGCTAGGCCAGGGGGTGCCGAACTGGTGAGGTGTCTTCTCCGGACGCAGGCGGCCATGGACCAGCATCTAGCCGAAGAGTCATCTGGTCGGGAGTGGAGAGGCCATGCGGCGCCAGCTCCACCTGCTGAGACTCTTGACGAGGAGGCCAGGGTGAGGAGGGGTGCCAGACCCCAGAGCGATCTAAGTTGCTCCCCTTGTCACCAAATATGTTTTAATGGACAGTAAGAACCATGAACTACAACAAAGTGAACGAGAACTACAACAAAGTGTGAAGATGTTTCCCAGCGCCTCTACAGTACCAAGCCCATGTTGATTGAGGAGCTTGGAGAGGGGGGAAGGGTGCGAGTGTCCCCATGGTCTTGAGGAGAGGGGTACCCCCCCCCCTAACCAATTGTTAGGATGCCCGACTTTGCGTTTGGAATTAGTACAGAGGCATGGAATGGAGTTCAACCAGACAAGTGTATTTATTCACCAAACCAATACAGATGACATTCAATCCTTGTTATCACATTGACACGGTGGTGTCTTTCCACCCTTCTCTCTCTCTGACAACTGGCAGCTTTTTATACCAGCTGCAGCTAATGAGCCTGGACTGCTCCAATCCAAGGGGTGTATTATAAATATAAAATATACATAGGGCTACCTTAATACCATACACATTTAACCCACATAGTATATTACAACTCTATGACCTACAAACAAGGATCCTTCACACTTTACTACAACAGAAATATGAGCAATTGCAAACACACCTCACATCATAACCCCCCTCTGCTATCCTGACATGGTCCAGCCCAATCATGCTGGAAACACACCAGGTACTGTTGAGCATTCAATCAACCTCAACAATAAAACCTCACTACACACATTGCACTCTCCATATTGCACTAAGGTGAACTGTGCAAAATACAAAAAGTGACAATGTGCCGTGCAAACATCATTCAATAAATAAGGGTTATATCAAAAACACGTAACAGAGGACCTCTCTCTGTTACATTTCCTCCCTCCTCTCCAAGCTCCTCAATCCTCATGGTGCTCGGCAGGCTATGGGAGAATCTGAGCATTTCCCTCCTCCTCTCCAAGCTCCTCAATCCTCATGGTGCTTGGTACGGCTATGGGAGAATCTCAGTCACATCATTCCTCTCCTCTCCAAGTTCCTCAATCTTTTGGCACTTGAACAGGACACTCGCACACTTTCCCCATCTCCGGCTATGGGAGGAGGAATGCATATAAATATACATATATTACCCCTCTCCTTAAGACCATGGGGATACTCGCACCCTTTCCCCCTCTCCAAGCTCCTCAATCAACATGGGCTTGGTAGAGGCTCTGGGAAACATCTTCACACTTTGTTGTAGTTCATTGCTCTTACTTAGTTGAAGTTCATAGAGTCATTCATGTCCATTAAAACAGAGCAACTTGTGGCTGGCTCTGGGGTCTGGCACCCTTCCTCACCCTGGCCTCCTCGTCAAGAGTCTCTGCAGGTGGAGCTGCTGGAGCTGGTGCTGCCGACACGAGGTCTCTCCCTCCATGGGCTGGTCTCTGTCTGCCTTCGTTTGGAAAACAGACCTCTCCCTCACTGCATGCTCGTCCAGTTTTCCCCCTGGAGTTTCTGCTGCCCTGTCCTCTGGGTCAACTGGGTGATGAGCATACTCGGTCCTCTCTGGCACCTCCGATTTGTCTTCCGCCTTTGCTCTCTTGTCCCGGCCTCTGTACTGTTGCATGGGATCCCACTTCTGACACCAATTGTTAGGTGGGGGGTATTGTTAGGATGACCATGCTTTGCGGTTGGAATTAGCACAGAGGCATGGAATAGAGTTCAACCAGACCGGTGTATTTATTCACCACAACCAACATAGATAACTTTCAATCATTGTTTCCACATTGACATGGTGGTGTCTAGCTTTCCACCCCTCTGTTTTCTCTGACAACTGGCAGCCTTTTATACCAGCTGCAGCTAATGAGCCTGGACTGCTCCATTCCAAGGGGTGTGTTATAAATCTAAACATAATAAATACATGAATACCTATACAGTTAACCCACATACACATATATTACAAAACTCTTAAGAACTACAACAATCATGATTCTTTTTCCTTTTTCCACACAACATAAATATCATCAATAGCTAAAGCACATCCCAACCCCCCTCTGACCTCCTGACTATGGTCCAGCCCAATCTACTGAACCACACCAGGTACTGTTAAGCATTCAATTAAACTCAACAATAAAACCTCACCCTAAATACACATTGCTCTCTTATCACATTAATACCCATTACACATTGCACTTGCCCTTCATGATTATAATTCAATAAATACTTAAACTCATTGTGCAAAATACAACTGTGCAAAACATCAGTAACAGAGGACCTCTCTCTGTTACATTTCCTCCCTCCTCTCCAAGCTCCTCAATCCTCATGGTGCTCCTCAATAGGGGGGGGGGGGGGGGGGGGGGGGGAGGGTAAACGATGGTCAGGAAAAGTTTTTTTCACTAGGGAGTGGTCTTGGTGAAAAAGAATTGCTTGCAATCAGCTCAGAATCATGAAAAATCCCTAGTCCAATTTAAGCACTTTCGATTTTTCGAAAATCGGTTATTGGTACCCCGACTTTGAGCAGTTTTTTGAAAGGTTTCCCCCAGGAGTTGAATTTCAAACTTTTAGTACATGTTAGTAGACACCTTTAGAAACACATTGGTGAAGAAATTTCTTGGTAACGATTTAGTTCCCAGATTTGCCAAATATCAGACAAAATGCCCTTACTATATAGGCTGGCTGAGGTGCGAATGTGACAGCACCTTCAGGGAGGAACGCTGTGTTCGGCCACAGAGTGATGCCGTCTGAGTTCCACCTCGGACGCAAGTCATTGACAGACTGGGCGTCCGGCTCGCTGACACGCTTCGCTTAGGTAAAGGCCAGGAGGAAGGCCGTCTTACATGACGCCCACTTGGGAGTCATGGGAGATCCCATGCTGGAGTTCTCAGGGCTCTTGGAGGATGCAACCTCAGAGCCCCCCTCGGGAAGAGGGACACTAGACCGTGGCTTCCCCACTGTGGCTGTGCCATTATAGATTCTAGCATGCCAATATGATATTGCTGCTAGTATGTACACTCTTAGAGTAGAAGGAGCTCTTTTATCGGCCCTTGTCTAAGAGGGACTGCAGAAGCTCCAGAAAAGTAGGCCCAGAGCAACGCACTGGGTCTTCACCCTGACCCATACACCAGTTGGAAAACAGCTTCCGTCTGTTATCATACCGTAGCCTGGTGGATGGTGCTCCTGCATTCAGGATGGTGTGCCTGTAATGCACAATCTATGTAATGCGCTTTGGATAAAAGCGCTATATAAATGCACCATTTACCATTTATGCCTGACTGGGTCCGCACGGCTGCTCAGCAGCGGTTTGGGCCCTCCGGCAGCCAAACACACAGTCAGGGAGGTGTCGAGGATTGGGATGCCAGATCTGACCTCTCCTGTCGGGGAGGCGCCATGGCGCCCTGCGACTGAGTCTGTGCAACAGAGGAAACAAAATCCTCCCTGGCCAGAAGGGGGCCACCAGCGGCATGGTGTGACCCTCCCGAAGAGCTCTCTGAGGCGCTGGTCGTATCAGAGGAAGCAGTGGAAAGGCCTATAGTGCCTCTGGCAAAGGGTGAGCCAGCACATCCTGGCCCAGAGGGCTGGTTGTCCCCGCTAGGGAGAACCAGAGGGTTGAGGCCTCTGAGGCGAAGAGGTCCCCCTCTGCCGCAGAGGCCCCAGGTGGTGTACACCACCTCTGGATGGAGGCTTTTGACAGGAGAGAAAGTCTGCAGGTTTTCCTGCTCTCCCGATAGGTAAATTGCCCGTAGGCTGATCAGGCGGGGGGCTTGGTCCCGCCCTGATTATTTACATTATACACGGTCGAGGTGTTGCCTTGATATGGGCCAGGGCAAGGAGACACTGCTGTGACCTCCTGATCTTCCTTTGTCCGTGCCGCTTGGCATCCAAGTGGCCTCTCTGGGGCAAGGAAAGGAGGTTTAAGATGTCGTCCACCCGACGGGGGGGGGGCGGACAGGCTGTCATAGTCATGGCGTTTAAAGCCACATGAATGAATGTTGTGGCCTGAGATGGTTCTAGGCCACTTTTCTCCTAGTCCAGATGGGCCACGTGGGACGGGAGACGTGCTGTATTTCTGGATACAGAGCCCTCATGTCTAGGGCTGCAGAGGCGCAACTGCCGCTGCCACACACCTTGTGAATGCCCTCGGGGAGAGGGAGAGCCCGAATGGTGGCACCCTGAACTGCTAGTGGTGGCCTTGATAGGCAAGACACAAAAACTGCCAGTGTTGACAGACAGGCAATGGGGACATGAAAGTATGCGTCCTTCAGGTCTATAGACGTGAACCACTCTCTGTGGGCGACGGTCCGCAGATCATCTGCTGTGGTCAACATATGAAATGGCATGACCTTCCTAAACCTGTCGAGTCCCTTCACATCCCAGCCAGGATGAAAAACGCCTGTCGTTTTTTGTCACGAGGCAGTATGTAGACTAGAACGCCCTGAGGTGTGACAGGGGGTCTACAGCCTTGATGCCCCCCCCCCCCCCCCCTCTGTCGGAGGGAGGCATGCACCGTAGGCCTGCAAGCTGCAGGCTAGTCTGCTCAGCATAGATGGTTCGCTCCAACGCTTCCTGTGCAGCTGAACCAAATACTGCTCCTAGCTCCCCACGGGAGACTACGGAGAGTTCTGCTAATGCCTCAGTCAGATAGGCTGTGAAAGCCAGATTTGACAATGAGTCTGAACTAGGATCGACATCAGCTGTCCCGAGTTAGAGGGACATCAGGCCAGATGCCTTCAGTCACGCATCACCAAAGGTGATGGAGTCCGCATTCACATTGCCCTTTTGCAAAGAAGTTGAGAGGGCATGCACAAGGTGTGATAGGGAGTTGCCCTCACGACCGACATGTGCTCCGGCACCACAAGCTCTTGTAAGAAGGTCGTCCGTGACCCCGCACTGGGGTCGACGGCACCTAGCACCCTTCCGCATTAGGGGACGCAAATGAGGGGTGCGATGGCAGGCTCAATAGCCGGCATGCAACACAGGCCAGCTCTTGTCACGTCCTGCCTGGCTGACAGGGTTTTACCATAAGCAGTGTGTCTCTCAGACAGGCCTGTAGCTCTTTTGGGTACAGGCATGAGGAACGGGGAACAGCCAGTGAACTCTGAGCTGAGTGGGAGCCCGGCTTCTGCCTCTTCCTTATAGTCATGGAAGTGTGTAGGTGAAGCTGCCAAGGAGAGCACCTCATCCTCTGGAGTCAGCTGCATCGGAGGAGTAGGCACTTCGGCGTCCTCCGATGGGGAATCGGCCGGCAGGCCGTGAGCATGGACCACCTTTGGGCCCAATCAGCAAACAGCCGATCCATCCTGGATGACAGTCTGCTGCAGTCAGACCTTTTCTTCCTGGCACGCAGGGCAAAGGTCATGGCCGTCATCCGGCTGAAGGAGCCCCACACAAGGTGCAAAAGTGAGAGCCCTCTATTGTGGTGTTACCGGTTTCTCTGCACGGTCAACGCACACCAGCCAGAACTAGCCCAGAGCGTGAACGCTACTGGTTGCTAGACTATATTGGCCGTATGCCGGGGGGAGGTAGCGCGTACGCTGCCTGCACCAGCAGAGGCTTTAATTCCAGCAGAATCTTGTCAACTCTCAGATAACCAGAGCGCGAATGTCACGGTTAGCTGGAAATGCTGCTGTTAACTGGACTCTTGAACCTGTATGGTGGGGGGAGGGAGCGCGTACGCTACCTGTACCACCAGCCGAGGCTTATTTTAACACAAAAGGCTTATAATAGCCGTTAGCCAAGCTTGGACGCTGCCATCCATGTAGCAGCGAGTGCATATTTTTCTCAATGCAAATGCTTATGTAGCACCTTGAGATCCACCCAAATGTAAGTGGATTATAAAATCAGAGCCGGCGCGAACGCTGCTGCTCGCTCGACTTTAGAAACTATATGGTGGAGGAAGGGAGCGTGCACGCTACCTGTACCACCGGCAGATGTTTACTTACTTATCAGCTTGTAATAGCCGTCCATTAAGTTTGGACACTGCTATCTATGTTGTACAGTAGCATGTGATTTTAGCATTATTTGTAATGCTTATTGTAGCGCTTTTTGAGATCTATCTCAGTGAAAAGTGCATTATTAGTATTTGTATGCTTGCTTTCACCGCATAAGCAAAAACAAAATGTTACCTCTAACACGTTAGTGTAAAGTCCACAATAATGCCGGGAGGAGAGCGCTAACGCTGCCTATCCTGGCAACAAAGGTTGATCAGACAGAGGTTGATAAACAAAAGCTATACACAATAGCTGTTAGTAAGAGTTTGAGCTACAAACTACTTGCAGCTACATCAAAAAGCCCATATGCTGGAGGGAGGGCGTGTACGCTGCTCGTACCAGCTAGGCTACTGTAAACGGGTGCAGTACGTTAGTCCGACAGCGCATTCCTCCGACAGCGCAGCGCTCCGACGTTTCAATACTAAACCCGAACCAAACCCGCACCCTAACCCTAACCGCACGCGGATGCCACATAGTCGGAAAAAAGGTCTGTCGGATTATCGCATGCCTCCCACTGTAAACAACTTCTTCACCATTTCAGTGGTAGCAAAAGACCACAGTGGAAAGCTGCTAGTTGTACTCCATGATGGCAGCTTACATGTCAAAGAAGAAGTCCGAGAGAGGATCTCAAATGTGAAACTCCACAAACGATAGCTGTTAATAGGAGCCTGAGCTACAAACTGCTTGTAGCTCTAAATCAAAATAGAGGCCATATGCTGGAGGGAAGCGCGTGCTGCCTAACCAGCAGACAGAGGTTAGAAACCAAAAACAAGCTAATCCACAATAGCTGTTAATAAGAGCCTGAGGTACAAACTACTTGTAGCTTTATATCATAATAGAGGCCATATGCTGGAGGAAGGGAGCACGTAGCTGCCTAATCAGCAGACAGAGGTTAGAAACCAAAAACAAGCTATTCCACAGTAGCTGTTAATAAGAGCTTAAGCTACAAATTACTTGTAGCTCTACATCAGAATAGAGGCCATGTGCTGGAGGAAGGGAGCGCGTACGCTGCCTGTACCAACTAGGCTATACGCAATATGGCTGAAATAGCAGCTTGAGCCACTGGTAGCTACCAGCTAGGCTAACAACAACAAAGCTATACACAATAGCTGTTAACTAAAGCTTGAACACAAACTATGAACGCTGCTATAAGCTATACACAATATAGCTGTATAATAGAAGCTTGAGCCGCTGGTGGCTACCAGCAAGGCTAACAACAACAGAGCTATACACAATAGCTGTTAACTAAAGCTTGAACACAAGCTATGAACGCTGCTATAGATTAAACACAATATAGCTGTATAATAGAGGCTTGAGCCGCTGGTGGCTACCAGCTAGGCTAACAACAACAGAGCTATACACAATAGCTGTTAACTAAAGCTTGAACACAAGCTATGAACGCTGCTATAAGCTCTACACAATATACTATGTATATATAGCTTTCACTAGCAAAGGCTTATTAAAAGCAACAACCAGAGATGATAGTTAGCGTTTGTTAACTAACGTCCCTCATGCTGGGAACAGGGCGCATCATGGCTTGTCACCAGCAGAAGCTAATCAGAAGGTTTATAGTCAAGCAGCGTGCTTATCAATGAAAAAGAAAGAACGTAACATGTTCCTTGAACGTCATCAGATCAAAGGCTAGATCGGGCTTAGAAAGCAAACGTCAGGTTATGTCCAGGCGCCTCAGTGCGGCTGCAGAGTGAGACTAGGACACTCGTTTATGACATTAGTGCGTTTGTTCAACACTCAACTCTTAGCAACAAAGTGTATTTCCATACAATAGGCCTATATATTACATTCCAATAATACAAGTAATTCGATCATCTAATCGGAGCGCTCACGCTACCGTTCACAGACAAACAAAACCGTATGCTGGGGTAAGGCGGCGCTCACGCAAGCCTTTACCAACAGAGGTCGTGATCCAAACAGATATAATAATTTGAACGTCATCTTTAGTGCGGACATTACCGCTAACAACAGTGACCCACCTTTTGACCGGAGAGGGAAGCAAGCCCCTCCATTGACGGTGAAAGAGATCCGACGCTAACGCGTCCACGTTAAATAACCTCCGCTCATGGAGGAGATAAATAAGTCGCAGCTCCTGGAGGGCGAACACTCGCTACCCCGGCCGTCCAATACGGCCACGGAGCTACCAGCGACTTTAATAATAAGGTAGGTTGCACACCAATGCATTGTATAATAATGCATTGCAATTGCAACTCGATGCAAACCATGTTTGCAACTCGCGCGCGAGAAGAAAAAAGGAAAAGATCCCTTGATGATTCCCGGATGATATAGCCTCCTCCGGGTCATCCAGGGGTCACAAGTGACGTTGTTGGTATACAATACTCGAACTGCGCATGCGCAAGGGAACCATTCAGTGCTTTAACAGAACACCTTTGTAAATGGAGTTTCTGTTAATGGGATGATGATTAAACTTCACGTTTCATACTGTATGGAAATGTTTTATAACGTTTGATATAATGTTTTTGCAGAGTTAAAGAAAAAGAAAAGAAAATGTGATGTTCTTTTTTTATTGTTTGTTTGATTGATTGATATGCATAAACATATTGTTTATATAAGATCTGACCAAAAAAAGCATACACATAATAAATGTTGAGAGCTATTTACATTATTTACTATTTACTATTTACTATTTACTATTTACTATTTACACAAGAGCCATCTAAAGAAATGGAGTAAGATCACTGGTCACAATAACTAAAGTTCCGGGGGTGTGCACACGTGATTGACACAACGTGAGGCAGTATTACATTTTGCATGTGTGACAATTTCGTATGAAACATACTGTACAGACTCAGTGTGGCAGGTGAACCACCGTTTATTCTCAACTTGATAGGGCAAGCGCTCTGACGGTTCTGGAGATTTACCAGCCTGTTCAGAGAAATGTAGATGACCAAATAAACTTCACTATGACTTCATAGACGCACTGGTCTCAGATCAGAATTCCTGCTCTTAAAGGACGACTTCACCCATTTTCAACCTATCTTCATATGGTCCTCACTAATGCTCATGATCATACGGTACCATTCTTGTCTACTCGTCTGTGTCTCAGAGGAAGGCTGTGGACAGTCCAGAAACCAACGTACCAGTGACATCATCAATGGAGAATCTAAGCTAATAGAAACTGCAGGCGTTATCTTCCTGGAAAGTTAATATGCTATTGGAAGTCATTGTACTTGGGTTGTTAAAACAAAATAATAAAAAAAACAATGGAAATCTTGTTTGAAATTTAAAAAAAAAAATCTCTAACGATGATGTCACCGGTAGGCAGATCTTTGAAGTGTCCACTGCCCTCCTCTGAGACACAGATTGGGTAGGAAAAAAATATATAATGAGCATTATATGACCAATTATATGAAGATAGGTTGAAAATGGGTGAAGTCTTTCCTTTAATGTTATAATTGCTGTCTGATGCGTAGCAGAAAGAAGGGAACACATTGTGGAGAACTTACTCTACTCTACTGCAGACAGAACAAAATCCCATCCACTCATGACTTTAGGGCTGACTGAAGATCATATTCTGAAATCAGAAAATGATCGGGCCAATCAGTGACTGCATTTCAACTGCTGTCCGTACAACACTGAAAAGCATCAAAATCATTTTCTGATTTCTCATACTCGCTCCCTATGAGCCGAAGTCCAGACTGATACCGGGGAGGAACGTGAGAGTGAATCCACGTTATTATCAGTCTGGCCAATGCCAGGCTAGCTGTTCTGTGCATACAGCCTGTTGTTGTCCAGTGTAATAGTGACACCTGCTGGTTAGCAGTGGTGGAAAGTAACTAAGTACATTTTACTTAAATACTATACTTAAGTACAATTTTGAGGTATTTGTACTTTTACTTTCCAATTTCCAATACTTTTACTTCTACTCCACTACATCTTAGAGGCACATATTGTACTTTTACTCCACTACAATAATTTGAAAACTTTAGTTACTAGTTACTTTTCAGATATAAATTATGATATTATGAAACATACATTAACCACTTTAGCCCTATTTTATACATAGGCTATTTGAAAATAGCAGATCTACAAGCTCGCAACACACCGCATCGCGACGCGTTGTGAGCTTGTAGATCGGCTATTTTCAAACATTTTGGTTTTACTTTAGGTACTTTAAGTACATTTTGATGCCAATACTCTTGTACTTTTACGCAAGTACATTTTGAATTCCGGACTTTTACTTGTAACAGAGTATTTCTATATTGGAACCAAATGGACTCCTTTTCCCTAGAGGTATATTTGCCCCCATTTGAGAAACACTGATCTACAGAACACACACACACACACACACACACACACACACACACACACACACACACACACACACACACACACACACACACACACACACACACACACACACACACACACACCCCATCACAGCCATATGCCACAACAACTAGTTGTTGAGAGCGTTCAATGTTGTTTAAAATGACCGTCTGCACTGTTTGCCAAGTAGAATGAATTCAAGACTACTATACCTTTTACTATAGGCTACCTAAAGGTGCACAGAGGCTTTGGGTGTTGTCACCTAAAGGCTTGTTCAGTCTGGTGTTTTAGTCGTGTCATTATTGTCCTATTTTTCAAACATAGTTCTTTGTATCATGCATTGTGAGCTTGCATTGTAAGCATTCATTGTGAGTTGAATTCCCGGTTCTTGCATCGTGAGCTTGTAGACCAGCTATTTTCACCGTCTAGATTTTCAGGCCGCAACGCAACCTTCAAATCCAGCCCTATAGGCTATTGCACTGATCAGAGCAATGGTCACGAGTTACAGTATGGCCATTTGAAGTGTTAAACACTGCTGCAGTGTTGATTTCGTAAACTAAAACTATGACGAAAAATTTTCGTCGACTATTTGTCGAAGCTATGATGAATATAACTAAGAGTAAATATATTGACAATTTCGTCGACAAATAAAAACTAGACTAAAATGTTAGTGTGGGACTAGAGGAGAAGAGATCGAGTAGAACTAAAAGACAAGTCATTTTATGTTTGGTTGCGCTCGGGTGTCGCAGCACGACGCGTTGTGGGCTATTTTCAGCACGCAACCAATTGCAAAATCAGCCATTACGACGCCATCACTGCCAAAATACATTTTAAGTCGACTAAATCAACTGTAGATTTAGTCGACTATAATCTTATGATATTTAGTCGACTGAAACTAGACAAAGACTAAAACATTTCAGGTGACTAAAACTAAATGGAATTGTATTCAAAAGACTATGACTAAAACTAAATTTGTAATGTGTAATAGGCTCTATGCACAGCAGCCATATTGGGAATTAATTGGGCCCCTTCCTTACTTCCTTCACAGGTGTTACCAATAATACTAATTAAGGCTCTGTTCCATTTAGTGTGGCATAGTGGTTGTTATTTTCAAGGACCTCCATAACTCTGAGAGTGTACAAATGGAACCAAATGGACCCGTACAGGTCCATTTGGTTCCAATGGTACACTCTCAGAGTTACACACCCACCATAAGGGGCCATTTGGGAACCGAAATGGAGTGTTTCTAGTGAGCCAACATGCACGATATCAACACCCTGACCAGAATGGAACAGAGCCTTCATTAGTATCATTGGTAACACCTGTGAAGGAAGTAAGAAGAGGCCCAATTTCTTTCCAATATGGCTGCTGTGCATAGAGCCTATTATTTCTTTTTTTGGGTGTGGATATTGTCATGGCAGACCCCTGAACAGCGTTGGTGCCAAGTTTGGTGCGGACTGGAGCAACAGTGTGCCTGTGGCCTCCGCAAGTCTGGATGTTACATTTGTGATGTCCACCGCCCAACGTCCACCCACTCTCTAGGTAATTTTAATGTAGGATATAGGATATTAAGATTGTTTTAATTATTTAATTATACATTTTGCAGTAGGGTCTATTAGGCAGTCCTTTGCATGTTTGAAATACCAGGGCTGGTGTGAATTCAGGTGGAGTGACTGACCAAAACTGGTGGAAAAAGTACTCAAATGTTTTACTTAAGTAAAAGTATCAATACTGCGATGTAGAAGTATTCTGTTACAAGTAAAAGTCTGGAGTAAAAAAAATGACTTGAGTAAAAGAACTAAAGTATTGGTATCAAAATGTAATTAAAGTACCAAAAGTAAAAGTACTACAATGTTTGAAAATAGCAGATCTACAAGCTCACAACGCGTGAGCTTGTAGATCGGCTATTTTCAAATAGCCTACGTGTAAAATATAGGGCTAAAGTGGTTAATGTATGTTTTATATTATAATTTATATCTGCAAAGTAACTAGCAACTAAAGTAAGTAGTAACTAAACTACTTAGTTACTTTACACCACTGCTGACCACAAATTACAACTCTGCAGCACCGAGGGGAAAAACATAAGTAAAGAGATAAGCAGAGAAACGTTCACAGTTAGAAGAGTCCTTGAACTCAGAGAGCTGTTGGCATGTGAAGTGTATAAGAATGAGATGGTGACAGAGATATAAGCACTGACTGTGGATGAGACTAAGCTGCTTAGAATCTACTTCATCACACAAGCGCTGTGTGAAAGTCACACCGTCCAATATCTCAGTCACAGACAGAGAGAGAGAGAGAGAGAGAGAGAGAGAGAGAGAGAGAGAGAGAGAGAGAGAGAGACTGAATAATATTGCAAGTTGAGTTCATTTTGGCAGCTAGAGTGTCCAGTGAGAAGTTTGTGTCAATAGGTGGCAGTGTTGTTCTATTGTTTATGAGGGCAACACAGGGAATCCCTGTGTTGAGGGTTACATAATAATACAGTGTGTGTGTGTGTGTGTGTGTGTGTGTGTGTGTGTGTGTGTGTGTGTGTGTGTGTGTGTGTGTGTGTGTGTGTGTGTGTGTGTGTGTGTGTGTGTGTGTGTGTGTGTGTGCCTGTACAGTATGTGTATGATATAATTATATAAACTAATATAAATACAGGCAGAAATAGATGAATGGAAGTGTTTCCATTAGTTGTGAAAGACATGTTCCATTTCCTGTTAATGAGTCTTTAGTTAACATAATGATCCAGCAACACCCAGGGGTGTGTATGTCGTAAATGTAGCACGCACGCACGCACGCACGCACGCACGCACGCACGCACGCACACTCACTCACACACACACACACACACACATAGCCTGGCGTAGACAGACTATATCACTGCGTGGATATGAGTCTGGTGCTTCTATGAGGACGTTTTTTTCCCAAGGGGGCATCAAAACAATGACTCTCGACACAATTGGTTAGACCTACAAACCAACTACCGAATACTGGGCCCTGATTGGTTACCCCCGTCTTCTGGAGCAGGAAATGGATTCTCTATGGAGCGGTGCCAGACCCAAATCGCAGAGTGCAATTTTTTTTTTTGCACTCGCAGATTCGTCTGGTCCCAGGCTAACACACACACACACACACACACACACACACACACACACACACACACACACACACACACACACACACACACACACACACATAGATCTACTCTGTCCTACACGGAGCCTCACTGCCATAGAGCATAGCACCTTGAGGAATGGGATCAGTGCTAATGTTCTGTGTGTGTGTGTGTGTGTGTGTGTGTGTGTGTGTGTGTGTGTGTGTGTGTGTGTGTGTGTGTGTGTGTGTGTGTGTGTGTCCATCGGCATGCTGTGCTGATGGATGAAAGAGAAAAAACATGTGTGTTGTTCCAATTAAGCTCTGACATCCTTCCTGCTCTCCATTCATTAAATAATGACATGTCATCTATATGAGGCCCCTCCCCCTCATCTCTCCATTCATTAAATAATGACATGTCATCTACTTGAGGCCCCTCCCCCTCATCAGTGATACTGCTGTGATCAGCAGGACTGATGCATTGTAAACACTTAACTCCACTGATGACAATGAAGGGCTGCATTTGATCATAGGCAATGCAACAAAAACACAGAAACACTGCAATGTGTCTGCTTAGAACTCACTTTAAAAGCTGTAAAAGCTGCCCTTGGCCAACTAAACAATTTACATTCAGTGGGAACAGATGATGCTACACTGGGATGACGCTACACTGGGTACAGATGGATCATCATATAAGAAATCAGAGCTTCTTGGGATCAACATTGGGATCCCCCTGTATTTGTCTAAATACTTCCTAAATGTTAATGAAGTCCACGATCATAACACCAGAGGCAGCTCCACAAATCATGTGCAACCCAGATTTGGCTTAACAAAGGGAATGAACTCGTTCTCATGCTATTCATCAAACATGTGGAATGCCCTACCAAAAGGAGTAAAGGAGTGTAAAACCCTACTCACCTTCAAAACTGCCCTAAAGATACACCTTCAGGAGGCTGCAATTTGAAATTGGCCCCTGTCTAAGTCTTAACCTACCCCCCCTACCCCCCCCCCCCCCCCCCTTTTCTTTTTCTTCTTTTGTAAAATGTTTTCACTCTTCATACCAGTAACCTGTAAGCTGATTGTATGACATTCTGTATAGTAGTGTGTATATCTGTCTGTCTCTTATATGTCATCATGATTTGTGTGCATGGGGATCTCATCTTAAACAAGCTCAGTGCTTAATGAGTCTCCCAGTTTAGTAGACCTTGTATTGTGAATTTGTACTTCCATGTACTGTTGTTCTCATGTCTTACTAAATAAAGTACATCAATCAATCAATCAATCAATCTCTCTGCCGTCTATGTAAGAAGGGATGACATTCAGAGGAGACGAGAAATAGAACCAGAGGACGTACACCCACAGGTTACACTCTCCATTTATCTCCTCTCTTTGGAAAAATAGAGTGGGGGGAGGAAGAGGAAGGACCCCTGGTGATTTCCTCTTCCCAGTTCAAAGGCAGAAGAATTGATGAACAGAATAGTAAAGCACAGCATCGTGGGCTGTGTGTAGATGAGGTTCACCCAATCAATGAACTGACTGAAGCCTAGACGTTTCAGAGTGGAGAAAGGGTTTGTCAATCCCACCCTGTTTAAGCACATGTACCCTAGACCAGTGGTTCTCAAACTTTTTAATGTCAAGGACCCCCAAATTGACACTTATTAGCCCACGGACCCCCATTTCAAAAGATATACCAGGGACCCCCATAAGAGAAGATTTTGTACGGCTCTAGCAGTGATTCTCAACCATTTTAATTTCAAGGACCCCCAGTTTGACATGCATTAGGGCTACAGACCGCCATTTAATGGCATTTCTATCACTTGGACCGCAATTTATATTGTAAAATCTATGTCAATTTAACTCTGAGAGTGTAAAAATGGAACCAAATGGACCCGCCATTTGGTTCCATTTGTACACTCTCAGAGTTACAGACCCATAAGGGTCCATTTGGTGCCTAATCTATCATTTAGCTGGGGACCCCCTGGAACTCCCTCAAGGACCCCTGGGGGTCCCCGGACCCCACTTTGAGAACCAATGCCCTAGAGTCCCTATTCTGGGCATGTTATAATAGGCAAACATTCGGTGAAAATAGACGGACAAAGGGTGAAAGTATAGCCGATCTACAAGCTGGAGACAAAGTAGCCTATAGAGTCCTGGAGGAGCTTGATCAATTAAGTATATCGGTCAATTTGAAAATCACCGGCTTTTCGTGTATAGTTTCTAGAATTTGTGTCTACGTGAAATATTTAGGAAAAGTCAAGAAAGGGGATCTAGCTTCCTACTCAAAGTGAATTGAGTTCAAAACCTCAAAATCACCCATTGTGATCGCTCCCTGACTTCAGTGTTGTTTATCAGTAATGCAATGACAAGGGAACAAATCTGTTCTGAGTGACCAACATATCATCAACTGACCACCACATCTTCACAGGAACAACACAGTGTATGAAGCCAAGCTGATCATGATAGATCCAAGAGAATAAAGCAGTCCTTGCTTACATTACAGAATGTCAAACATGGGGTTCAACAGTATAATGTGCTCTTTAGAATAAAATATACAATATGTCTGGCTGTGTGGGAGGTAATCTACCCTTCTCTAAGCTTCATGATCAGTATCTTTGTAATGCATTGGTGTTACTGTATGTAGTTCCTGAGCCTACAGTAGGTCTTAATAAACGATGATATAATCTGTCCCAGGAGCTTTACTTTACAATCAGTTCTTCATAACATTAATTACCCAAACAGCAGCTATGGAGAGATACCAATATTAATGTCAATCTCAGCAATCATGCAAAGTCATGCTTGGTCACCCTTGAATGTGTGGAATATGACTTTAGATAAAAAGTCTCTAATGAACTCATTAACGTATCTCTCTCTCTCTCTCTCTCTCTCTCTCTCTCTCTCTCTCTCTCTCTCCTCTAGAGGAGACACACACATTTACGCCTGGAAACAAACAATCTCAGCATCAACCTCAGCATCAACCTCAACCTCAGCATCAACCTCAGCTCACCTCACCTCACCTCACCTCACCTCACCTCACCTCACCTCACCTCACCTCACCTCACCACACACACACACACACACACACACACACACACACACACACACACACACACACACACACACACACACACACACAGTGACAGGCATCACATTAACATATAAGAACTGGTTGTGTTTTACCTGCATTAGAAGAAGCAGATGAAGGTCCAGCATGGAGCAGAGCAGGTGAATGAAGGTCCAGGATGGAGAGATGATCACCGATTTTTTTTTTTAAAGAAGAGGGAGAGAAACAATTATCAACCAAACATGAATGAAATCAACTTAAAACCACTTCAGTCATATATCTGTATTGTCGTACGAAGAATAGCGAAATAGCCGATCTACAAGCTTACAATGTTGCAATCCAATGTGTTGTGGGCTTGGAGATCGGCTAATTTGAATATTTTTTTAAAACATGTATGTATGTATGTATGTAAGTATTTTGGTTTTAATGTATTTTTTCATTCATTTATTTAGCCTATAATGATGAATCTTCCACAGTAAACCAAGCAAGACAAAGTAAGACAGTTCATACGCATAAGAGAAGGAATCTAAAAGCATTCAGCCATTGAGCTGCTGGGGGGAGATAAAACCTCTAACTTCCTCTCTGTTGTTCTAATCGAGTCTAGCTGCTTCCTGTCTGCTCTGTTTGACACTCATTTACTGTTTCATCAGGTTGGAACACAGCTAGACACCATCTGTTCCCTGCCAGCCTGATATTGGCCTTACTTAGAGAGATTGTATGCGATCCAGTTTCATGCACAGCAACATTATCACGCTGCAAACTCATTTGCAGATTGTTTATGCAGAAATATTGCATGTTTAGCCGTCTAGATGACGGCAGTTGAAGAGACATATTCCATTTCCATAAATGCTATCTTCTGCTAAATTTCAATCGACGTTTATTCCTTTTACGTAAATAGCGTTGCTTCATAGGCTAACTGTGGTAAGCTTGGTTTATATTCCGAATTAACCAGTGTGATCCGGTCTAGGGCCCACTACTTAATTTGCACACACATACTGTAGGTCTACATGCATGTTCCATGTTCCGTATCCGCTCTAAACTGGTTAAATGTGTACGCTCATTGATGTTAAATTAACACCATTATTAGACTGGCATCAAGTCACTTTGCCGGTTTCTGATCCAAAGTAATGGAAACGTAATGTAACAAGTTACCGTTGGCAGGGATTCAAAAAAGTAAAGTAATATATTACTTATTTGATAAAGCGCCCAGTTATTACTAGTACACATATAGACTATCTGAAACAACTGTAAACATTAGATGTTAAATCACCAGGTAGTCAGGCATAGCCAGGAAGATCAAATGTGACATTGAGCATTGCTCCTTTCATTTTCTGTTTGAAGTGTCCAGGGTGTTTTGCCCAAAAACACTGGACACAGAGATAGCTGAAACGCAGTGGTGGAAAAAGTACTCAATTGTTTTACTTGAGTAAAAAGTATCAATACCTCAATGTAGAAATACTCTGTTACAAGTAAAAGGCCTGTGTTCAAAAATGTACTTGAGTAAAAATACAAAAGTATTAGCTAAAAAAAAATAGCCATTGGTGTGGGCACGACCACTAATGTTGTCCACATGACCAGAACAGCAGCTGACTCCACATGTATGTATTCTCTACCGCACACATCTATCGGCACAGCATGTCAAATGGCAATTCTATTCACTGCAGTCAATAGGACAATACTGACTGACAGAGATATTCTTCCATCTCTTTTCTCTCTCTCCTTCTCTTCCCTGTTCTCTCCTCTCTATAATAAAAGCAGTGAACGGTTGATAGTAACAGTAATTGCTAAAGCCTTGAAAGGTAATTGAATCAGACAAAGGAGAAGCGCTACAGAGGACAATGGATGCTTCCCAGCAGCAGTGATTTACCAGTGGGTGAGTCTCCAGTGGAGACAAACTCACTCACTGGTAAATGGAGACATGCCTTAGCTTTCTGTTCTGCAGATGGACAAACTGAAGGCTTTGCAGCACACTGGCTTTCATTTCACACAAGGTCTCACAGTGGCAAGATAGTAAAGTTGTAATGGATGAAAAATCATAATGTTAAAAAAGAGAAAAAGAAAGATGGAAAATGTACTGGTTCTATTAAGGAGATAGGCGTTTCACATCTTTTACTGAATTCAAAAATCATTTTATAGTGTTTTTACAGTGCTTAATTTTTTATGTTGAACGTCCTTGTTGCTGAAATGGGCTTTACCTGTACACATAAACTTGCCTTGATGCAATGAGTTTAAGGGCGGCTTCACATTGGGTGCGTTTGAAGCGAAGCGTTCCCCCTCCGTTCCCGAGTGCGCTTGGTTGGCCAGCATTCACACTGGCCATTTAAGACTCAAGACCATTTCATTTAACAGTAATGGTAAATAGGTGCCTCATGGGGGCGCTGTGGACTATGACGCTTTGGGAGAGCGAATGTCATTCACAGAAGAAAAGTCATTCTAGAGAGAATAATAAAGTTTGACTGTGTTCCTGACGTTGTCTTGAGTTATAATAACAACTCAACAATACACAACCAAAGCAGTGTGTGCACTGGTCTTTGAAACCTCGAAATGCACTGACGTCTGTTAATATGATATTGGCGTCACGGACGCATCCTTTGTAATTTAGCAGTGACGTCATGTCACAGACTAATCCTTGGTGTATTTATCCTTACAAATACGTTCGCCACACATGTGTTTTTTGTCCCAGGGCTGTTAGAGCAGCCCTGGGAGTACCCATTGTGATCCTAAGAAGGATAGGCCAAATGGATCACCGGAAACAAAAAAATGGCTTCCCTCCGCTTCCTGTCTATTTCCTTCTTTAAAACGCATATATCTCCGAATCCGTTTCCGGTGGTGAAAATCGGTCATGCGCGATCCCCCCCCGTTGTAACTCGCAAGTGAAATGTTATGGTTCCAGGCTGTAGCCAGGGTCATCGCTCAACATGAATGGATGCTTTTTTTTACGTGGATTTGCTCGTCACGGAGTCTACAGATTTAAACAGTAAAGCGCAGTCAATGGGGAGAATGCTGGCACCCAAGTTGTTATGAAAAAATGCTGGCACCCGATGTGTTAACAAAACACATTTTTGGAACAAAATGCCTCAAATCATGAATGCAGTGTCCGATTGTCGTTAAAGGCCTAAGAATAAATGGCACCCTTTTCACATTGGCCTATTATAGCGCCACCAGGAGGCCACAATAACCTACCTGACGAACATGGCGGAGACCTGTGCTCCGAGGAGCACTTTTTCTAGTTTTCTTTCTGTTTTACTGAATTCAAATGTCCTTTTATAATGAGTTTCCTTTGCTTAATGTTTGGTGTAAAGCACATTGAATTGCCTTGTTGAAATGTGCTGTACAGATAAACTTGCTTTTCAATGTATTTTTCAATGTATTTGTTAAGGAACCTTGATCTATTCACTGCATGAAGGCTTTTCATTATTAGTAGCATGCAATGTGAGCGAAGGGAAAATACATTCTATGACTTATTTCTATGGGATGCTGCTGCTGTATGCAGATGGTTTTATATAGCTCATTGAATAGGTTTTCTTCTCCATAGACAGTAAACAGATCAGATGTCAACTTTTGTATTACACTGTATACACTTATTCTCCCTTTTCCTTTCTCAGTATCCTCACCTCTTCAATCCTTCTTCAGAACCAACCAACCTGAGAGCATACATGACCCGGGACCTGCCTCCTGCGCTCCGGTACCTCTAGAAGGCGTTCCGTCACCTCACATGCACATACAATACAATACATTTTTATTTAGGCTATTTATTATTAATTCAGCTTTCACATTTTCCCCTCAACTCCTAGGCTCCTAGACTTTTAAAACAAGATTCGTCCATATCCTCCCCCCCTCTCTGGCAAATCCTGACAGAAGAGAAATGAGGGAAATGAAGAAAGAAAGCAAGACTGACTGACGGGTTCATGATCTCCGGCACCGAATCATTTACAAATGAAGCACTGCCCTTGAACCCTGGTTGACGTCCCTATTCTGGCCATGTCATTATCAGTCTCGCGTAGCCAGACAACTATTCCACCATCTCCGAATACCATACAGAGTCTGGAACTACACCTCCCGAAATCCGAGGCAGGAAGCTGGATCGGTTCGTCTTTTCCGTTCACGAATATCTTTACATTTTATTTTTCAATTTGGATTTCTGCTAAGCAGCCAGCTATTATGCAGTGGTGGAAAAAGTAGGCCTACTCACAAGTAAAAGTATCAATACTGCAATGTAGAAATACTCTGTTACAAGTCAAAGTCCGGAATTCTAAATGTACTTGAATAAAAGTATTGGTATCAAAATGGACTTAAAGTGCCAAAAGTAAAAGTTCTCATTGTGTAGAATGTCTCATTTCACAAGTTCAAAATGTATACAAATTTGAAAATAGCAGATCTACAAGCCGAAATGTATATAGGGCTGAAGTGGTTAATGTATGTTTTGTGATAATAATCTAAATCTCCAAAGTAACAAGGAACCTAAAGCAGTCAAATAATTGTAGTGGAGTAAAAGACAATATTTGCCACTGAGATGTAGTGGAGTAGAAGTAAAAGTATTGAAAATGGGAAATACTCCAGTAAAGTAAAAAAAAATCCTCAACAGTGCAGTACAGGACTTCAGTAAATGTAATTAGTTACATACCACTGTATATATGTTTAGATTTAGATTTATATTAGGATAAATGTATGCGGCTGTAAAGACGTAACAGAAGTGTGGAGGAGGCGTCACATCCGCTTTATCGCTTAACCCTTTAAGACCGGTAACGCATCTGTGTCATTTTAAGATTTATTTGGCTCTATAAAAATAGCAGATATACAAGCTCGTAGCGCGGCACCGAGTGCCGCGCTACGAGCTTGTAGATCTGCTATTTTCTTTTTAATCGTGAAAATGTGTGCAAATCTTTAGTTTGAATATATATATAGACTTTTTTAAAGCGAAAGTTTTTAACTCAAATCTTTTCTTCTGGGGATTTTACAAATGTCTTCTAAATCCTAACAGGTTTTTTTTCCCTAAAGTTTTTATTTTTTATTTTTTACTTATGTTGCTATATTATCAATGGTTTTCAAACTTTTTTCATGTGAAGGACCCCCAAAATAATATGTATTTGTCCGCAGACCCCCTCCCATCTAAAAATATTTTGTTCCAGGGACCTCCAGAAGCAAAGCTTTGAGTTAAAAATGATTTGCACAAATGTTCAAGATTTTTCTAAAAATAGCAGATCTACAAGCTCATAGCGCGGCACTCGGTGCCGCACTATATGATCTTGTGTATCTGCTATTTTTGAATAGCCAAAGAAATCTTAAAAGGACACACATGCGTTCCCTTCCCGGCCTTAAAGGGTTAATCATTTTCAGAGCTTCTGTTAATGTATGACGGAAACATTTGAACATTGTGGGAGGCAACAAAGGAAAGGAGAGGAGAAAGGATGGAGAAGGAAATAAAGAAATTAACTAGAAAAAGTGCTCCTCGGAGCACAGGTCTCCGCCAGGTCAGGTAGGCTATTGTGGCCTCCTGGTGGCGCTATAATAGGCCAACGTGAAAAGGGTGCCATTTCTTCTTAGGCCTTGCACGACAATCGGACACTGACTGTATTCATGATTTGAGGCATTTTGTTAAAAACATGTGTTTCGCTAAATTAGACCTGTTGGTGGCGCTATAACAGGCCAATGTTAAAAGGGTGGCATTTGTTCCTCAACATAGTGTGAATGTGCGTGCAAAGTTTGAGAGCAATTGGACGGTGCGTTCATGATTTGCAGAATTTTGTTCAAAACAAGCCAATAATGCAAACTTTAGATGTCAATCTTAGCCAATCAGTATGGAATATGAAAAATCAAACACATCCGTCGTGATCACATGACTATACAGATCATGTGTACCGATTTGCGTGAAATTTGGATGAAATTGGAAGGAGTAGTATAAAAAAAAAAGTTTTACACAAGTCGGCCTCCTGGTGGCGCTATAAAAGGCAGATGTGAAAAATGCAGGGCAAAGGTTTTTCCTTGACCTATAGGGAGTGTGCATACAAAGGTTTACACAGATCGGTGCAATTATAGGTAAAAACACGAATCGGCCTGTTATAGCGCCACCATGAGGCTGATTTGAAAATGTTCAAATGGTAGTTCTTCCTCGGCCTAATGGGAATGTGTGTGCAAAATTTCACGGAAATTGCATGCTGTGTTCATGATTTGAGGCATTTTGTTCAAAACGGTGCACTCCTGCAAACTTTGGAAGACATTTTTAGCCAATCAGGATGGAATATGAGAAATCTGAAAGACCCGTTTCGTTTAATGACTATAGAGATACTGTGTACCGATTTGTGGGATTTTTGGACAAAATCTGTAGGAGTACTGTCAAAAAATGTTTTGCACAAATCGGCCTCCTGGTGGCGCTATAACAGGCCCCTGTGAAAAATTTGGGGCAGAGGTTCTGCTCTGGTATCCAGGGACTGTGTGTGCACAGTTTGGCTACGAGCAAGCCAACGGTGCCGGAGATTAGCTGTACACAGACAGATCGAATGACGGACGGACGGACGGACACACGGACGGACGGACAGGGGGTAAAACATACTCTCTCGCCATGCCTTTCGGCCTGGCGGAGACAATTAGGTGGAATAGGAAGAGAATCAGGAAAAGGAAAGAGAAAGAGAGACATGGAGAGAAATAAAGAGTGACATTTAGCTGAGTAACTGCTGTATGTATTTCCAGAGCACTAATGAAAGCAATTAACACATTCTCCATCTCCCATCTGTGCAGGATAAATACTAGAAATATGCATACATGACATGAGATTCATGTAGGGGGTGAGGACAAATATTTGACATTCGGAATGTGTGAATAAGGTTTCCCATTTTAAAGTCTGGACTATCTAATGGCCTCAGCCTGAGTTAACTGAGGCTGATAGAACAGAGTAGGAACATGACCGTAGAAGATGGTTTGGAGGCAAGACGTGTGGGGTGTTGGGGGACAGATTTAACTCTAACTAGCCACTAGAGAACAGCTCTAGCCCTGCGGTTTAGAACAGTATCGCCATCGCTGTCAGGGAGAAACCATGTATCTCCATATTGCATGTACTTTAAATACTTAAATACTTTTTCTCACAACACAATGCAACACGCTGTGAGCTTGCAGATGAGCTATTACAAATACAGTGTGTTTGCCTGTAATGACATGCCCAACATAGGGAGGTCACGTGTTTAAGTGTATGTGTGGATTTTATCAATATTGAGCAAATGAAAAGTATTACAGGTAGGGTAAGTGATATTGTTTTGGTTAAAACAAAAAGTATTTTGTTAAAAGGTTAGCACTATATTCTGATAGTAATCATTGCTATAGAGTGTTTGTTCAGTAACAGGAGTCTCCCCGTCTCTCCAGCTCTTTAATAAACAGAAAATACATTTTCCGGTAGGTGTCAAAATCTCAGTCAATCAGGAGAAAGTACCCATTTTTAAGCTTCATTTTTATAGTGTTCCAGTTCCAATTTTGTCAGCTCATTTCTTAGTGTCATCACTTCCAATTTCACTTGTTTAATCTGTATCCTGATTAATTTCTCTATCCTGAATGGATAAAAGTGGAAATAAAACTGAAACTGAAACGAAAATGCATTTTCTGTTTTATAAAGAGCTGGAGAGACAAGGAGACTCCTTTTACTGAACAAACACTCTATAGCAATGAGTACTATCAGAATGTAGAGCTATTTAACACTTATTTTAACCAAAGAAAAATCACTTACCCTACCTTTAACAAGAGCCTGTGACTAAATTACTACATTGGATCCATTTGAGTACATTTTACACGTACGTTTTACAGTTCCTGAAAAGTAACAGTTTTGGACATACAAGGTTTCCACCCGAAAGAGACGATATGCAAATAAAGCTCATCTGAAGGACATCATGGACATATGAGAGGACAGGATCAAGGACAGGACATGGATGAGACACAATGGGACAACGAGGGGACACACATCAAGCCTCTGGCTGGTCAACGTAACAAAGAGTGTCTAGATGGTGTCAGAAGGGCCAGTAGATACCAGAGGGTTCTGTTCTACTTTAACCCATTAAGACCGGGGAACGCAGATCTGTGTGTCATTTTTAGATTTTTTTTTTGGCTATTCAAAAAATAGCAGCTATACAAGCTCATAGCCGCGCTATGAGCTTGTAGATCTGCAATCTTTTGCACAAAAATCTCGCAAAGCTTTGAATATATATATTATATATGTTTTAAAGGGAACATTTTTAACTCTGATCTGTGCTTCCAGGGGTCCCTGGAACAACATATTTTGAGATGGGGGTCCGTGGCCAAATCATTTTGGGGGTCCTTGACATGGAAAAGTTGGAGCACCACTGATATAGCGATATAAAAGTTTTTTTAAACTGTTTGTAGAATATAATTCAATGATTTGCACAAATGTTCAGGATTTTTCAGAAAATAGCAGATATACAAGCTCATAGCGCGGCACTCAGTGCCGCGCTATGAGCTTGTATATCTGCTATTTTTGAATAGCCCAAAGAAATAAAAAAAAGGTCACAGATGCATTCCCGGTCTTAATGGGTTAAATGATTCATATTAAATGTGTCTGAATCAAAGTCTATATGTGGCCGGTTATAGCAAACACTACTGAAAATGTTTGCATTTAGTTTTTGTTTTGTTTAGTTTTCATAGGAAAGTAGGGAATCATAGCTACAACATGCTAAATCATTATCAATATTGTCTTTGGAACTAAACCTTATACAATGAATTCATTGTAGGCTAATTGTAAAAACACACTCATGAATACACATTTTGAATAGTGAGATACATGACAAACGTTTCTAGAATATTCTCCCAAGGTATGTTACGTGGATTAAGGTGAAACATTCCTTCTTTCTATATGATAATAATAATAATAAGATATATTATACGTATACTATTTTTGTGGGGGGAGGGGTGGGACATGATACATGAACCAAGGGAAAATATGATAATACTAAACGCTAAAGTCTAGTGAAACCATGGAAGTGCAAACACAATCTGTATGATCAAAATAAAGACAGGGACATTCCTATCAGCATACATAAAGTAAAATAAGACTAAGAGCCAATGAGCTTTTAAATTAGAATTTAAATTAAATTTGTGTGAACATCAGTTATTCACAGCCGAAACAACCTGCAGCAGGTATGTTAGGCTCCCATATTCACTTTATTTCCCATAAAACCTCCCTCTCTGTGTCAGGGCTCATTGAGCCAAAACATGTAAAATAGATTGTTATCAGATAGCATACGTAGTAGCAGGTATCTACATGATGATTGGAAAAATAGCATCCTATACAGATGTGTACACAAACGGGCCACCATGAGGTGAGAATAAAAGTACACTAGAAAAAGTGCTCCTCGGAGCACAACTCTCCGCCAGAAGACTTGTGTTGGTTCGAAGGTCGCGAAGGTCGCTATCCCTCTTGTATATGTAAGTGTCCTATCCATCCTGTCTGGGTAAGTGTCCTCTTCCGTTCATTCTGTGTAAGTGTCCTATCCCTCCTGTCCTATCCGTCCTGTCTATGTAAGTGTCATATCCCTCCTGTCTATATAAGTGTCCTATCTGTCCTATCTGTCCAATAAGACAGATAGGAACAATTGGACCGCGACTACTTGACTACTTCCGGTTCGAAGGTCTTGGAGTGAGCTAGTGGCCGGATTTTCGGTATTGGAATTTGGCTTATCACAGTGACACATGTATTTATAGGTCGCTATCCCTCTTGTATATGTAAGTGTCCTATCCAACCTGTCTGGGTAAGTGTCCTCTTCCGTTCTGTCTGTGTGAGTGTCCTATCCCTCCTGTCTGTATAAGTGTCCTATGTCATATCCCTCCTGTCTATATAAATGTCCTATCTGTCCTATCTGCCAATTATGTATCAGCCATGCAGCCATTTCATGGTTCCCGTCTTACCTCACTCTGACAGTGGCGGAGACAGGACAGGACTTAAAGAAGTGTCGTTCTCGATTTTCCCCTTTCTGGTCATCTTCTGAGTTTTTGGCACAATTCTGAAGATTTCAATCAGCAATATCTACCTTTAAATGATAAAGGTATTGGTACTCACAACAACGTACTCACAACGTCCCTACAAGCTCACAGCGTCCCTCCAAGCTCAGAACGTTCCTACACGCTCACAGCGTTCCTCCAAGATCACAATCTCCCTACAAGCTCACAACGTCCCGCCAAGCTCACAACCTCCCTACAAGCTCACAGCGTCCAAGCTCACAATGTCCCTCCAAGCTCACAACGTCCCTACAAACTTACAGACTCACAGTGTCCCTACAAGCTCACAACGTCCCTACGTCTCACAGCGTCCCTATAAGCTCACAGCGTCCCTACCAGCTCACAACCCTCCAAGCTGACAACGTCCCTCCAAGCTCAGATCGTCCCTCCAAGCTCAGATCGTCTCTACAAGCTCACAGCGTCCCTCCAAGCTCCGATCGTCCCTCCAAGCTCACAGCGTCCCTCCAAGCTCAGATCGTCCCTCCAAGCTCACAGCGTCCCTACAAGCTCACAACGTCCGTACAAGCTCACAACGTACGTACAAGCTGACAACGTCCCTCCAAGCTCACAGCGTCCCTCCAAGCTCAGATCGTCCCTCCAAGCTCAGATCGTCTCTACAAGCTCACAGCGTCCCTCCAAGCTCAGATCGTCCCTCCAAACTCAGATCGTCTCTACAAGCTCACAGCGTCCCTCCAAGCTCAGATCGTCCCTCCAAGCTCACAGCGTCCCTCCAAGCTCACAGCGTCCCTCCAAGCTCACAACGTCCGTACAAGCTCACAACGTCCGTACAAGCTCACAACGTACGTACAAGCTGACAACGTCCCTCCAAGCTCACAGCGTCCCTCCAAGCTCAGATCGTCCCTCCAAGCTCAGATCGTCTCTACAAGCTCACAGCGTCCCTCCAAGCTCAGATCGTCCCTCCAAGCTCAGATCGTCTCTACAAGCTCACAGCGTCCCTCCAAGCTCAGATCGTCCCTCCAAGCTCAGATCGTCTCTACAAGCTCACAGCGTCCCTCCAAGCTCACAACGTCCGTACAAGCTCACAACGTCCGTATAAGCTCACAACGTCCCTACAAGCTCACAGCGTCCCTACCAGGTACTCACAGCTGATTAATTAAAATGATTAGCAAAACGAAATCAGACAATATTTCTAATTTAGATATAGAAGCCTAATTATTCATCTGATGTTTTACAGTTTATATAGCTAAATATTTATGTATTCATGATGTAATAATGATGTCATGAATAGTTCGCTATGCCTATTTATTCATGTGAGTGCCTGAGTGTAATGTGAATGTCCTGACATAGGTAGGGTAGACTACCAATGAGCAAAAGTCTTAAGAGCATTTTCTGCAAAAAAAACAGCAAAAAGAGTATATGTACTGCTAAGGCAAAAATATAATATATCAGGTATTTAATTCCTTAAACAGATGAGAAAAAAGTAAAATCAATGTATATGGGTTAGGGGTCAGCTTTAATAGACTAAATCTGGTGTTAAAATGTGTTATGTATTAAATACATGTATCATCAGTTTTAAGATAAATCCAATGTTATATGTATTAGGTCATGGTCTGAATAGTAGGTGTCTACTACATATGTGGAGACTTTCTGGCTGTTGACATAGACATGGTCTAGCAACGAGCCATCATCTGTAGTTGGTGTTGTGACAAATTGATGGAACCCATGATTTAACATGGTCTGTACAATTACGTGTTCTGAATGTATGCTAAGGTCGTAGTTGAAATCACCTGTAATTACTGTCAAGGTGTTCTTTTCCAATAATTCTAAGAATTCATTAATATAGGTAATGAAATCTAAGAGCTGAAATTTTGGTGGTTTATACAATGTGATTAAGTTGATTCTATTTGCACATTTGGATAGTGTAAGTGCTATGTGTTCCACCTTGTTAAGTGACTTGTTTAATTGTGTCGGAGAAAGGTCATTTGATGCTATTGTCATGATCCCGCCTCCTATTGTTTCTCTGTCAGCTCTGAAGCAGGTGGAGTTTGGTAGGATGAGGTCATCTGCATTTAAGTTGTTGTATGGTTTCAAAAAAGTTTCCACTAAACATAATACATCTAAATCTGTCAGTATTCTATCGTTTATCAGATCAGGTAAATGTTCTATGTATGATCTGATATTTAACATAGCGATACTTAGGGTGGATTCTTTTGCAGAACGTGGGATCTCTCGGTATACTTGTAGTTGATTCTCTCGTAGTCGAGTCATTTCTTCGAGTACAGCAGGGTGAGTTTTGATATGTTTGGCATGAAAGCTGAGGAGGTACAGGCCTTGTAATGATGTTACTCTGCTGAGTGCAACATAGACCTGACCTGAGTTGAATAAGCCATTTTCCTCTACACTAACTACTATCTTATCCAATGTTTTTCCTTGGACTTTATGAATTGTGCATGCCCATGCCAGATTAAGTGGGAACTGTACTCGTCTTCCTTCTATAGAGTTTTTAGTACCCGTATAGAAATGTGCAGTATGCCTTTGTATGGGTACTGCTTTAGCAAAGTCGTTTTTGTACTGACTGGCTATTTTAGCAGCTTTTCCTACACGATCACTGTCAAAATTGACCAGGATGGTTTCGACTCTTTTCTCTGTTTGATGGATGTGAATAACTGTTCCACATATTCCATTGGAAAGTCCATCAGAGACTTTGATGTTGTTTGTCAACATGACTCTGGCTCCGACAGCTATGGACACGATTTCCCGTAAGCCTCCTGTGTCCGATGGTTTGCTCGATAATTTAATATTAACTAATCCTGTCTTATAATCTTTTTTTGAATCAATTGCGGTGATGTTGTATATTTTTGTTGGTAAGTCCTTTAATTTTTCATCATTGTGTGAATTTGTGGCCGCATTTGTTCTGAAGACATGCAATGCGTCACTTGGGTACGAAGGATCTGTTTTGGAGATGATTCTTGTGCGTAGCAATGCAATGTCTTCTGCACAGCATGTGTTTGTACGAACTCTCATAAGCAACTCTGCATAGCGTTGGTCATCTTTATGGCGCATTGTTTCTGTTAGTTCAAGTAGTTGGAAGTTTTCTTTCCATAATGAACCATGTAGTCTGACATAAGCATCAGAGGGTGTGTCGAATACCATTTTCGCTTTTATTGGTGGTAGTTGGTACAGGTCACCGACTGCAAGGATGCTGACATTACCAAAACGGGACTCTGGGCTGGTTATACCTGTGATGTCTTGAAGGCGTTTGTGAATGAGATGTAGAAGATCGGCACCCACCATGGAAACTTCGTCAATGATTAGCAGTTTTAATTTTCCCAATCGCGAGCGCAATGTATTTAATGTATCTTGTTTTGGAGGTTGGTATGTCATTGATTTAGTCATAGGTGGAAAGTTGAGGGCAGAATGAAGTGTTATACCGTCGATGGCAAATGCTGCTGTTCCGGTGAATGCTGTCAAAAGTACAGTAAGTTCACTTGGTTCAAAATACTGAGACAGTCGATGAAGTAGGTGCATGGTTTCATAGTGGATTAGTTTAATGATGTGACTTTTACCAACTCCTCCTGGTCCACTCAGAAAGACTTGGTAACTGGGATGCGGTTGATGAGTTTTAAGTGCAATGATTGTTTTTTTGCACCATTTTCTGTGAAAGGTCACCATTTCCTTCTGTTTTGGAGTCAGTGATCGCATCATGCTTAAGTAGTCTTTTCGATTCATCATACTTTTGTTTAGCTCCGCAGTGAAACGTGCATGAAGTTCTGGGGGTTCTCCTTCCATTCCGACATCTCGCCACTCCGACTAGTGGCTTCCGCGTGCGGTTAGGGTTAGGGTTAGGGTTAGGTATAGGGTTCGTCAACGTCGGAAAGGCAACATGTCGGAAAGGCGAAATGCACCCGAAGTTCTGATTGGACTGGTGGCTCTTTAAAATCTACGTCTACATTTGATTGGTCTGCGTCGTCTTGTAATTCTCTCTCTATGATATTGCCTTCATTGTTTTGTATGGCTATTTCATGTTCAGTGTTGGCTGCAATCAAATCCCAGACATCTTGTGGTCTTTTCATTGTTTTAATGTCTTCTACTGCTTGGTCAAGTTCTTGTGTGTTTATACTGAACTTCTTTTCGTTGTGGTGGATTGTCTGTAGAACATGATCATAGTGTTCTTTGAAAGTTGGATGATTTGCTAGTAGGTCTCTTTCCTCTATGCGCCAAGGTAAGTACAACATTAGAATGTTTCTATATTTTTCTTCTCCTTCGGATCTTTCTTTATAAAAACGAATGACACAGTGGCGTGTGCGGGTTCGCATCTGTCCAAGGTCATTTTTCAGGGTGATGTAATTGTTTCTGTCTTTAGGTTTATCATCTTCATCAAAGGTATTTGGTATGTGGTCAAAGGCATCAGAATCAGTTTTATTGTATAATGTTACGTAGGTGGCAGCAAACTCTGCCAGACACATGCTTTCTAGGAAGTCTGGGCGTGCTTCATACCTGTCGAGAAGTGAGATGCAGAATATGTTTTCGTCATCATCATCCATATCTTGTAGTATACTTACCGGTTTAAGAAGAGAAACTCTTTTATGTCTGGGTGATGTGTTCACAAAGATCACCTTTCTACTTGTCTTTTTTAATGGTAAAGATAGTAATCTGTAAGCTGCTTCTTGAGCACTTACTTCTCTGTTGTTAAGGAATGCAGAGCCAACCTTCTTTAATTGTGTGGTCACATCTTCGCCTCTATTTTCATGAGCAACTTTCTTCAATAATTCACTCATTGCTCTTTCAGATTTTAACATGTAGCTGGTTATGTACTTGACACAAGAGTATGCATCCAATACGAATTGAATATCCATGTTTGCTTGCCAGGTTTTGAGGATGTTTATATTATAGTAATTAATCCAACGTTCTCCTGGTTGACGTTTCAGTATTATTTTTTTTCCAGATTTCATGACTGATATTGCCCATTGGTAATCTTCTTGGTCGACACAGGCGTCTTGTAACAAGTCTTTCAGTGAGATATTCTCAGGATTGTCTTCATTGAACATGGAGGTAGCCACTTTTTGCAGAATCGTGTGGCTTGCATCAAGGGATCTTTGTATAGTGTTTTGGTCATCTTCTTCGTGGAGTTCTGTGGCTATTAAGGTTTCACTACTTGGAAGGTGTGGAAAGTTGAATCTGCAGAAACCATATTTTCTACATGTAGTGGAATGTCTGTGTTTTTGTACTGATAGGACTAATGTTTTGAGTACATCATCGTCTTCTGGGATTGTACATGTTATATGTTTGTCAATGAATGCAGCAACTTCAGCATTTGTGTTCACACCAACTTTCGGGGCATTCTTTATCCACAGTAGTGTGTGCGCATGTGGCGAGCCCCTCTGTTGGAATTCAATACGTATGAAGAAATCTACAAGTTCGCCAAGTGGATTTGATTTGTCATTAAGGACATCTTTGAAATATGTTTGTAGACGATAGTGAAACTGACGTGCAGCTGTTACTGGGTTGTTGCGCAGCCATTTACATTTTTCTTCATAGCCCATATTTTTAACATCATCTGCTGTTAGGATTTTTCCATACTGACGTGCAATACTCTGAATAACTTCTGGCCGTTGCATGTCTGCCGCACTCAACGTTACAAAGAAGGTTGGTATTCCTAATTGTCTTATTATTGCTAGTAAATCTAAAAGCACATTTTGCCAATAGGCTGGTGAACCTCTTGTGTTTTTCAGGAATTTGAAGGCTATATCTGTGAACAACATTGTTTGTACATTTTCCTGTGATTTAAATATGCCAGCAGTAACCCTTTCATTTTGGAATATTTTACCTCTGCTTTGTCGTAGTGATATCTGGACTTGTTCTTTGACCTGTTGTGCTTCCACCATGTACTGAGCTGTCAGAAGATAATCTATATCTTTAGCAAAACGACCATCACAATGCAAAAGGCGTTGGTTAAAATATTTTCTCTGTGTGATATTTTTTACTCTTTCAGTTTTAAAACCACCACAACCATAAGGGTATTTTGATGGATTTGATAACTCTTCAAAGTTTTCGTCTTGGTAGAAGGCGCATGGTTTTTGGTGTTCTGCAGGGGCGACTGAATATGTAGTGTCTGTATCCAAAAAATGTTCTTCTTGAAGTAATGTGTCGTATGGAAGTCCTCTTAATTGAATTGTTTGTTCAAATGCCTGTCTATCTTCTTCATCTTCATTTTCTTGAATAATTTCAACAGTTGATTTGTGTGTTTGATCTATATTACTTCTTTTCAGTGCTACATAATGTATTTGATCAAGGTGGCCAATGGTTACAGTATTACAACTTGCAACTACAGAGGTGTTTTCATTCTTATTTGTGTAAGGTTGTTCTGGTCTAGTTGTCATGGCTTCCCACAAGTCATTATTTCCTTGGATCCAACGGTCCTGCCAGTCATTGCAGATCTGAATGTCCCTGTACAGAGGATTGTGTGTCTGTAGCCAATTTAGGGCCTCAAGGACCTTCTTTGGACGCACAAATTCGTGTATATAATGTCCTTTATATGCAAGTTTTCTTTTCAATTTAAGGGGAATAACTTCAAGGGTCTCTGGAAGTCTTGGAAGTAATTTGATAATAGTGTCTAACTTACATGGAACATTGACTGCATTACCATGAATTGCCTTTTGTCTGCCTCTTGGCAAACCAACAAGTTTCATGAAGGCGATACGTTGACTTATTAACCTTTCTTCTAAAGGATGTAAATCTTGCAGTTCTACGGGAATGGCATCAAGTAATAAGTTGTTAGCCCAAGCTTGTGTAGGGAGTTTTCCTCTTTTAATGTAGTCGTGACATGTGTGGCAGATCCAAGTGTTGTTCTGATTTATAGTTGTTGGGTCTTTCTGCAGGAGATCTAAAGTATCCATTGTTTCTTTGTATTTTGAAGGTTTAAACTTTACCACTGATTCTCTATAGAGCATTCGTTCACATGAGAAACAGACATAATTGGGTCCACTTTGTGACATCTTTTTTAAGAATGTAGTAGCAGCGTCATCAATTTCAATGTCTTTAAGACCTGTAAGGCATCTCTTCTTAGCTGCTCGTCTTTCTTCTTTGTCATTTTCAGATGCGAATGTTCTTCGTCTTTGTTTCTCAGCTTGGTCCTTCTGCTGTGGGTGTTGAGCCTCTGGTTCTTCATTGGTTTGATGATTAGATTCTTCAGTTTGCATAATAAGAGTTAATTGCACCGTGTCACCACCGGCTCACAACGTCCCTCCAAGCTCACAGTGTCCCTACAAACTTACAGCCTCACAGTGTCCCTACAAGCTTACAACGTCCCACAGCGTTCCTACAAGCTTACAACGTCCCTACGTCTCACAGCGTCCCTACCAGCTCACAACGTCTTTACAAGCTCAGATCGTCCCTCCAAGCTCAGATCGCCTACAAGCTCACAGCGTCCGTACAAGCTCGTCCCTCCAAGCTCACAGCGTCCCTACAAGCTCACAACGTACCTACGTCCCACAGCGTTTCTATAAGCTCACAACTACCAGCTCACAGCGTCCCTCCAAGCTCAGATCGTCCGTACAAGCTCAGATCGTCCGTACAAGCTCACAACGTCCGTACAAGCTCACAGCGTCCGTACAAGCTCACAACGTACCTACGTCCCACAGTGTTTCTATAAGCTCACAACGTCCCTACAAGCTCACAGCGTCCCTACCAGGTACTCACAGCTGATTAATTAAAATGATTAGCAAAACGAAATCAGACAATATTTCTGATTTAGATATAGAAGCCTAATCATTCATCTGATGTTTTAGTTTATATAGCTAAATATTTATGTATTCATGATGTAACAGTGATGTCATGAATAGTTCGCTATGCCTATTTATTCATGTGAGTGCCTGTGTGTAATGTGAATGTCCTGAGTGTAATGCACCGTGTCATTAACTGTGATCTCAATTTATACTTGAATCTACTGTTCCTATTAATCCTGTCTAATCTATTTATAATACATATTGTGATGACATCAGTGTGTCTACATGATGTATTGCTCCAGCATACTGCGCTGTCTGTCAGGCCCCACTTCTTCATGGGCGACTTGAACCGGCCAACCCCAGTACGGAGGCGGTTCAGCGGTGTCCACTGGACACCGCTGAACCGTAGGTGTTCTCCTTGGACTCCATCCCCAGGGTCTATGTGATGGTGCATCCGTGACGGCTCAGCCAACTCCCACTGCCAATTATGTATCAGCCATGCAGCCATTTCGTGTCTTACCTGGTTCCAACCCCAGTACGGAGGCGGTTCAGCAGTGTCCACTGGACACTGTTGAACCGTAGGTGTTCTCCCTGGACTCCATCCCCAGGGTCTATGTGATGGTGCATCCGTGACGGCTCAGCCAACTCCCACTGCCAATTATGTATCAGCCATGCAGCCATTTCGTGTCTTACCTGGTTCCTGTCTTACCTCATTTTGAAAGTGGCGGAGACACTTTCAAAATGACGCCATGTATATATAGACCACTATGCGTCACTAGCCAATCAGATCACAGTATTTCACGTGTCACGTGAGGCTTGACCAATCGGCGTGTCATGTTTAGAAAGTGAAAACGCGGTGATAACAATACTCTCCTAGCTCCTCCACTAGCGCCTTCCAATGTGTGTGATGATGTGGTCGGCAGTCTGCTCAGGTTCGCCACACTCGCATACTGCGCTGTCTGTCAGGCCCAACTTCTTCATGGGCGACTTGAACCGGCCAACCCCAGTACGGAGGCGGTTCAGCAGTGTCCACTGGACACTGCTGAACCGTAGGTGTTCTCCTTGGACTCCATCCCCAGGGTCTATGTGATGGTGCATCCGTGACGGCTCAGCCAACTCCCACTGCCAATTATGTATCAGCCATGCAGCCATTTCGTGTCTTACCTGGTTCCAACCCCAGTACGGAGGCGGTTCAGCAGTGTCCTCTGGACACTGTTGAACCGTAGGTGTTCTCCCTGGACTCCATCCCCAGGGTCTATGTGATGGTGCATCCGTGACGGCTCAGCCAACTCCCACTGCCAATTATGTATCAGCCATGCAGCCATTTCGTGTCTTACCTGGTTCCTGTCTTACCTCATTTTGAAAGTGGCGGAGACACTTTCAAAATGACGCCATGTATATATAGACCACTATACGTCACTAGCCAATCAGATCACAGTATTTCACGTGTCACGTGAGGCTTGACCAATCGGCGTGTCATGTTTAGAAAGTGAAAACGCGGTGATAACAATATTCTCCTAGCGGAGAGTAATAAAGCTTTGATCGGACTATAATTTGCCCGGTTCAGGTGTGATGGATTTGCTAAATTCATAAAAGGATTATCTATGTCTTTTGATACGCCCAAATATGGAACCACTGAAGCCTCTGTCTAATTACGTGACTGTCTCCATTGTCCAAAACAAATGGATATCTCTTGACAAACCAATATTATTATTATTCATAATAATAATATTCATATTAGTTGCCTGAGCGTAAAGCGCCTCCTTCTATCATCACTGTTCGCGTATCTGACAGCAGTCACAAAAAGTGAACACATTGGTATGTTTCATACATGTGCTCAATCCTGCGCAAGCCTAAAACAGCCGCTGAGTGACGCACTCTATGCTTGTAAATCAGATCTGTTCTAGCAGCTTTGCAGTGAAAGGGAAAGTGTGTTGCCAAATTTTGCGACAGAAATAAGCAGTCTATGAACATTTTACTGCATGCGTTGTGTCTGTCTGAGTGTGTGCCCTGAGAAAACAGTGAGGCATGAAGCAGGGAGGGATAGTAGTGTGTATATCTGTCTGTCTCCTATATGTCATCATGATTTGTGTGCGTGGGGAACTAATTTTAAACAAGCTTAGTGCTTTATGAGCCTTCCAGTTTAGTAGACCGTGTATTGTGAATCTGTACTTCCATGTACTGTTTTTCTATAACTATATTTATATACATTTGTAAACTAAAGATGTTCATACGTTGTATACTTTTTAAATTGGAGTTTGTGCATAGCTCACAACGTGTCTTCATAGAAAGATGTGAAAAACAAGCCCAAAGTCGCTTATAATAAGCAGATATGGCAACATGTACAGCGAGAGAGAGGACGTATCCACCTGTTTCCGCGGGAATTTACTGGGGCAAGAATGTTAGGTGGGAAACATCCTGCGGACGGACCGGAAGTAGAAAGTAGCAGCTCAGTATGTTTACATTTGCCAGCAGAACGTAGCTGACACTGTAGCTTCACTGGTCGCATAGCGATTCTGACTGCAAGAACGTTTCTTACTCACTTTCTTACTTTCTCACAATGAGCTCGGGGACAACGTGTGCTGTGCGTGGCTGTCATTACAACCAAACCAAACTAAATGAATGGCTTAAACGAGAGTGCTTCGTCCACCAACCGAAAACGAAGTTTGAATGTTCCTGTCAACGTTGGTATGAATTCCATCGCATCCCAAAGGACGCCGATGCGAAAAGAAGTTGGCTAAGGAACTTGAACCTACAACAAACTCCCAAACATGTCTATGTTTGTTCATTTCACTTCGTGGACAAGAGACCTACACGGGAGAACCCACATCCAACGCTGCTGTTGGGTGAGAGACCTCCAGAGGAGGGTATCGTTCAGAGACATTTAACGGGTAAGATTAATTTCTACAAGGCATTAAAACAAATCTGACCTGGCCAGAAATCTATTACAATCTATTTAAAACGTGCTATTGTAAACACTCAATGGTAGGCCTGTCTGATTATGTGTTTGTACTACATACTAATCTGTCATTAGTTACGACACACACACACACACACACACACACGCACACACGCACACACAGCGCTAGTCTTTTTTTTCTTCTCCACGCACCTTGCCAAAATAATGGCCTATTTCTAGCCGCAAGCAACTCTTTAGACAAAAATATAATTTCCCAAAAAGAATGATGAAGGCCATTATTTTAGGAAGGTGACGGTACAACCTTAAAGACCCAACAGTTGCAATAAACAAAGTTTTTCTTTTTTCAAAAGACATTAAACTATGTGTTATAATCGTATGTTTAATTCAGTGCCTTAAGCATGGTGTTGTGTTAAACATATACAATTACATGTGTCTCAATCGATAACAACTACTGCAATACATTGTACACTAAATATGTCTGTACCCGCAGACGACGAGCCAGTTGCAATGGAGGCTTCAGAGGAGCCAAATCCCGTGGCAAAGAGCTCACATGATGTCCAGACACAGTGGTCAGACCCAGGAATGGAGGACCACATCTATGCCAGAGCTCCACCTGCCAGGACATCTAGTGTGCTGCCTGAACCAAAGTGCTCACGTGATGTCCAGACACAGTGGTCAGACCCAGGAATGGAGGACCACATCTATGCCAGAGCTCCACCTGCCAGGACATCTAGTGTGTTGCCTGAACCATCCCCTGACAGCCAACAGTCTGTTGCAGAGGATCTTCTAGAAGATGATGAAGACTGTCTTCTCTACACAGGGATTCCTCTCCTTGAATTCCACACTCTTGTGTCATGCTTACAAAGCTTTGCCCGCACATCAAGAATGCTTGTTGTAGATGAAATTTTAATGACATTAATGAAACTTAGGCAGAACTTTGTACTAGCTGATTTAGCAAAACGCTTCAAAAAGTCACGTAGTGAGGTTAGTAAAACATTGTCATTCTGGATAGATGTAATGGCTGAGCACACTAAGGATCTGATTCCATGGCTGCCCCGTGAAACCATAAAAGCTACTATGCCACAGGCTTTCCTGGAGAATTTTCCAAACACGACTTGTGTAATTGACTGTACAGAAAGTGTTTTGCAGAAAGCAAAAAATCTGGACTCAAGAACTGAATCTTACAGTCACTACTATGCTTGTAATACTGTTAAATATCTAGTTGCAATTGCTCCATCTGGAGTCATTATGTACATTTCAGATGCTTATGGTGGGAAATGTAGCGACAGATTCATAACCGAAAACTCAAGCTTTCTAAGTCATTTGCGTGCTGGAGATGAGGTGATGGCAGACCGTGGCTTCACAATTCAGGATTTGCTAGATGAGCGTAAAGTACGCTTGGTCTTACCAGCATTTACACGCAAGCAAGCCCAGTTGACAACTGAGCAGGTCACTCGCACGCGACGCATTGCTAATGTCCGCATCCATGTGGAACGAGCAATAAGGCGTCTTAAGGTTTACAAAATTCTCTCACACACTGTGCCCATTAATATTGTCCCTAAAATGGACAAAATACTTAGAATTTGTGCAGCCCTTGTAAATCTAAGAGGAGAGCTTCTGTCAAGCAAATAGACACAATTAATGTTCAACATGTCAGTGCCACTCGACATTTTAAGACGTCCTTTGTATCATAAGCCACTGGTGCCTGTGCCACCCAAGACATCATGATTTGAAAATGTTCTGCTCCATTCACTTCTTGTTTAACTTCTTACTTCTTACTTTACAATGAATTTTGCCTCTGGCACTTAGAGCCAAACTGCCATTAATAAGTCAGGCACTGAATGAGTTAATGCTATTTTATGTATTTCTGTTTAGACAGGCCTGAAAAAATGCCTAGTAATTTCTAATGAGATAATCCAGAAACAGTATTGTCTAATTTCCAATGAGATAATCCAGTTGTATTTCTTTTTCTATCATGAAAGATGATTTGTGTCCTAGGACAAATACATTGATGACAGACTTCACACTGTTTGTGTACTGTGGGTTTACTTTTGGCAGAGATGTATCTTTTTTCAGTAAAATCAATTTAGGTAGCATGTGTAAGAAGTCGAACTTCCATGTCATCACACATCAGTGTAGTCTTTATTAAATTGGACGTCCACTTCTATGCTGCATGTATTCTGAATGGTTCCTAAAAAAAGGAGGGGGCGGGGGGGGGGGGTGGACTCTTGCTGTGGTGTTGATGGGCCTGCATGTGTGTGTTGGCATGGTGTGGTGTTTGAAATGTATGTTTTAATTTCTTCAGCCGCACATTCTTCTTCACACCAGAGTTCCACGTCCGTTGGACATCAGTAGCCTACAAGCCACATTTGTTCCACACTACCTGACTGCATTTTCGACCTACAATAAGGAAATATCGAGTTATTACCCAACATAGTGTTTCCAATCATGCTGGAATCACCAGTGGCGTAAAGTAACTAAGTACATTTACTCAAGTACTGTACTTAAGTTCAAATTTGAGTAATCTTTAGTTTACTGGAGTATTTTCAATTTGCAGTACTTTTACTTCTACTCCACTACATCTCAGAGGCAAATATTGTACTTATTACTCCACTATAATTATTAGAAAACTTGAGATGCTAGTTACTTTGTAGATTTGTGTTATTGCAAAACATGCATTAAACACTTTACCCCATACTTCTGCTATTTGAAAATAGCAGATCTACAAGCTTTCATTATGAGCCTGTAGATCGGCTATTTCCAAAAGATGTTTTAACATTTTGAAGACTTGTGAATTGGGACATTTTATGTAATGAGTAATTTTACTTAGTTATGGTAAATGAAAGCCGTCTTTGTGCGCAGAGCGTCTCTCACAGTCCTCTCTCAAAATCCTCAGTGTCCATTATCCAGACCAGTTGTAATTGTGAGTGTGCAAATAGAACCATGCTTTCATTTGTACAGTCTTAGTTATATTAAGAATTGAGAGCCACCACACAATACAATGCATGTCCTTTCCTTTCTTGACAGTGGGGTAATATGAACGTCATATGCAAATTAGCCATGAGGTGGTCTTAGAATGTCAACACACTTTCCTCCCCGACCCAAATAGACTAGCCAAATAAAACGTTTATTGATCTACCTATCTGTGTCGCATTTTTACCACTGTTGATATGACCTCAGCACGGGGATTGATGGTTATCTTAAATGGTAATAACGGGTCCATGAATGACGTATTCATTACGTGAATCAGCTGTGTCGGGAGGTATCTAAAACATTTAGGACAGGTCGTAATAATAGATGCATACATTTACATTAGCCTACTTAGACCTATGGACTCCACAAACTGATATGAGGCCACTTCTTAACGTCATCTTCCCAATTATCTATTGGAGGCAACAATAGGCTAATATCACCTTTTTTAAGTCATTGATTGTGTTCCCACATTATTATTAATTGTTACGTCCCGTTACAATACAACAGCTCATACAGTATGACTCTGGCGCAGCTGACACGTCTTATAATTATAATTAGCCCTCAAGCACCTGCGAGTCATACTGTATGAGCTACCGTTCTGTTACCGTTGTAACAGAACGTATTAATTAATAATGTGGGAACACAATCTCAATGAATTAAAAAGAGGTGATATTAGCCTATTGCTGCCTACTGCAATAGATAATTGGGAAGATGACGTTAAGAAGTGGCCTCGAATCACATACTGTAGCATTTTTTATTACTTTGTGGAGTCTATTGCTAGTGACGGTAAAGCTATGCAGAACTTGAAAAGTTCTGAGGCCTACCAGTATCTTCACAGCAACAAGGTCGGTGTAGTGTTCCTGAAGGAGGTCGGAAACGACCTCCTCTATTTAAAAGCAGACGTAGAACCCAGCCAGAGTCTGCATGTGAGGCACCATAAGGCATGGGTTCTGTCAACAAAGAGAGGTGTCATAGAGACAGCAGGTTGTTCCTGCATTGCAGGGCCGGGCCGCTCATGCAGTCATGCTGCTGCAATTCTGTGGAAGGTAGGTCTAAGTAGGCGAATGTAAATTTACACATCCATTATTACGACCTGTCCTGAATGTTTTAGATATCTCCAGACACAGCTGATTCACGTAAACAATACGTCATTTATGAACCCGTTATTATCATTTAAGATAACCATCAGTCCCCGTGCTCAGGTCATATCATCAACAGCAGTAAAAATGCTGCTAAATGTTGACATTCTAAGACCACCTCATGGCTAATTTGCATATGACTTCATATTACCCCACTGTCAACAAAGGAAACATGTATTGTATGGTGGCTATTCTCACCTTCTTAATATAACTATGACTGTACAAATGAAAGCATGGTTCTATTTGCACACTCACAATTACAACTGGTCTGGATAATGAACACTGAGGATTTTACTGTGAGAGAGATGCCATGTGCACAAACACGGCTTTCACTTACCATAACTAAGTGAAAGTACTCATTATACCAAATTGTCCATTTCTTCAAAATGTTTAAAATTATTTTGAAAATAGCCGATCTACAAGCTCACAACGAAAGCTTGTAGATCTGCTATTTTCAAATAGCCGAAGTATGGGGTAAAGTGTTTAATGTATGTTTTGTAATAATGAAAATCTACAAAGTAACCCAAGTTTTCAAATAATTATAGTGGAGTAAAAAGTACAATATTTGCCTCTGAGATGTAGTGGCCGACACCTACAAGTATACTGCAAATTGAAAATAGTCCAGTAAAGTAAAGATTCCTAAATTTACTGTACTTAAGTAGATGTACTTAGATACTTTCCACCACTGGTGATTCCAGCATGATTCTAAACGCTATGTTAGGTAATAACTAGATATGTCCTTATTGTAGGTGGAAAATGCAGTCAGGCAGCGTGAGACAAATGTGGCTTGTACTGATGTCCAACGGACATGGAACTCTGGTGTGAAGAAGAATCAACGGCTGAAGAAATTAAAACACATACATTTCAAACACCATAGACGCCAACACACACATGTAGGCCCATCAACACCACAGCAAGATTCCACTCCACCCCCCCAACTTTTTCGGAACCATTCAGAATACTTAAGCCACATCAACACCTCAGCAATGGCCCCACTATTTCACCTCCAGACAGATGGTCTTCTTCAGCTCAGTTACAGAGCCGATGTTAACAGGCAGGGCCAGGCAAGCCCAAGCCTACATGATTCAGACCTGAGCACACTCTGTCACACTGAACACAGCACTACACTCACCTGTAGGAAATGTAGGGTCTTTTATGAAACCTACATAAAACTATCTCCAATCCAAGCAGCTACACTGACGGAAGAAACCACAACCCAAAGTGCTTCACAGCTATGGCATGATGCTAGAAAGCTGCGTCTAACAGCCAGCACAGCAAAAAGAGTCCCCAAAAGACAGACCACAGACCCAAAGACATTTTTAAATGAGCATGTTTACCCAACATTCACTGGCAATACAGCAACAAAACACGGCAAAGAGAATGAGGCCAATGTCATTGCACTTCTGGAGAGCAGAGGGCAAGTTGTGGAGAGGAGAGGCCTGGTTGTGCACCCCGAACATCCTTGGTTGGGAGCTAGCCCAGATGGAATCCTTGATGGAACACAGCTCCTTGAGATCAAGTGCCCCTACAAGACATCTATGTCAGACTTTCTGAGTCGGACAAATAGTGACATACAATCCTTGGATGATGGACAGTATCTGATGCGCACCAATGGAAAAGATGGGTACTACCTCCAGGTTGGTTAATCAAAATTTTAAAAATGTAATTATTACTACAAGTAATTAACATTGTTTTGAACACACGTGCTAATGACAGTTAACGACAGTGCCAATGTGCTTTCAGACACAATTGACCATGATGTGCCTTGGCCTACAAAGTTGCCAGCTGGTCGTCTGGACACCTAGTGAGCACATAGAAGTGGACGTCCCATTTAATAAAGACTACACTGATGGATATGTGCAGCAACTGCAGAAGTTCTACTTCTTACACATGCTACCTAAATTGGCTGATGATTTCAGTGAGAAAAAGTTACATCTCTGCCAAAAGTACATGGCTCTCTTTAAGTAAATGGATCATACACACACACACACACACACACACACACACACACACACACACACACACACACACACACACACACACACACACACACACACACACACACACACACACACAGCAAAATCTTTCATCAATGTATTTGTCCTAGGACACTAATCATCTTTCATGTTTTGTGCAGCCCTTGTAAATCTGAGAGGAGAGTTAATGTAAAGCAAATAGACACAATTTAGATTACAATCACATCACTGTTAATTGTATTTTCTGTTTTTCTGTTTTGAGAGGCCTGAATAAATGCTTATGTAATTTCTAATGAGATAATCCAGAAACAGTATTGTCTAATTTCCAATGAGATAATCAAGTTGAATTAAGTATTTTGTCCATTTTAGGGACAATATTAATGGGCACAGAGTTTTCGGTTATGAATGTGTCGCTACATTTCCCACCATAGGTATTATAAATGTAACTGTGTTGTTTCACATTCTTTTGCCTAATAACATTTTCAATCAATCAAAGATCAATTTTTAAAGACATTAATGAAACTTGATTCGGCAAAACGCTTCAAAAGGTCACATAGTCAGGCTGGTAGAACATTGTCATTCTGGATAGATGTAATTGCTGAGCACACTAAGGATCTGATTCCATGGCTGCCTCGTGAAACCATAAAAGCTACTATGCCACAGGTTTTCCTGGAGAATTTTCCAAACACTACTTGTGTAATTGACTGTACAGAAAGTGTTTTGCAGAAAGCAAAAAATCTGGACTCAAGAACTGAATCTTACAGTCACTACTATGCTTGTAATGCTGTGAAATATCTAGTTGTAATTGTGCCATCTGGAGTCATTATGTACATTTCAGATGCTTTTGTCTAAAAGGTCCCACCAAAAAAGTCCTTGCAGACTTGTTTCCGTTGAGGTCCTTGATCCATCTAAAACAAGCATTGTTGATGTGCGGGCAAAGCTTTGTAAGCATGACACAAGAGTGTTGAATTCAAGTAGAGGAATCCCTGTGTAGAGAAGACAGTCTTCATCATCTTTTAGAAGATCCTCTGCAACAGACTGTTGGCTGTCAGGGGATGGTTCAGGCAGCACACTAGATGTCCTGGCAGGTGGAGCTCTGGCATAGATGTGGTCCTCCATTCCTGGGTCTGACCACTGTGTCTGGACATCACGTGAGCACTTTGCCACGGAATGTGGCTCCTCTGAAGCCTCCATTGCAACTGGCTCGTCGTCTGCGGGTACAGACATATTTAGTGTACAATGTATTGCAGTAGTTGTTATGATTATAACATATTATATATTTTTTGTCTTTAAAAGAAATGCTTGTTTTTCTTTTTGGCCTTTAAGGTTATATCGTCACCTTCCTAAAATAATGGCCTACATCATTCTTTTTGGGAAATGATATTTCTGTCAAAAGAGTTGCTTGCTTCTAGAAATAGACCATTATTTTGTCAAGGTGCGTGGAGAAGAAAAAAAAGACGAGTAGTGCTGTGCGTGGGTGTGACACACACACACACACACACACACACACACACACACACACACACACACACACACACACAGCGCGCGTGTGTGTGAGACGTTAATGACACATTAGTGTATGTGTTTGTGATCATAATTGCGTTGCAACTTTTTGTTTGCGATAGGTTGAATCGCTTGCGACACAATCACAATGAGCCCTGCCGTGGACCAGGCCAGGTCAGATTTGTTTTAATGCCTTGTAGAAATTAATCTTACCCGTTAAATGTCTCTGAACGATACCCTCCTCTGGAGGTCTCTCACCCAACAGCAGCGTTGGATATGGGTTCTCCCGTGTAGGTCTCTTGTCCACGAAGTGAAATCAACAGACAGCTTTGAGAGTTTTTTTTAAGTTCAAGTTTCTTAGCCAACTTCTTTTCGCATCGGACGCGATGGAATTGAGACGTTAAGCGAGAGAAAAGCAGAGATAAAAGACTTACTAACAAACGTTGGAGTCAGAATCGCTATGCGACCTGTGAAGCTACAGCTACGGTCGTTCTGCTGGCAAATGTAAACACACTGAGCCGCTATTTCCTACTTCCGGTCCGTCCGCAGGATGTTTCCCACCTAACATTCTTGCCCCAGTAAATTCCCGCGGAAACAGGTGGATAGACCAATTAATTGTTTACTAACATTGAGACTGGATGCGCAGGTGATTGTTTCACGCAATCAATTTCCAACCTGTTGTTTCGGGGTGCGCTAGTTTCAGCACACCCCAACCCCCTCTTGTGTGTTGGCTAGTGTGGCACGTCCTGGCGAGACCTGATAGAATGGGTTTCATTTAGCGCATACTGGTTGCACGCATACTGGTTCTTATCAGTGTGACGTCGTCTGTTAAGGGGTCTATACGCTGCTAGACTATAATTAAATATGGTACAGCTGCGCACAATGCCTAGATGAAATACAGCATTTAGAGGTTAGATTTACGGGAACACACAGTTGTACTTTTTATTTCATCATTAGTATTGGCCTAACAGAGAGAAGTCCCTTGGCCAGGCTAAAAGTGAAATGCAAATCATCCATTAAATAGATATTAAATAGTGGTCCGTGATCCTTGATAATTGATAATAGTTGATAATCAATGAACTAAACGGTACACCCAATCTTAGCTTATTTAACTGGAACCAAAAGTAGTGCAAATTGCTGATCTACAAGCTCACATAATGTCACAGTGCATCAGTTTGTGAGCTTGTAGATTAGCTATTTGCAACTTTTTTTAATTTTTTTCTGGAATGTTTTAGTTTTTTTTTTTAAACGAAACAAATCAAAACAAATCCGAACCAAACCAAACCAAACCAAACCACACAGAATATTAAAAAAAGACCCACAAATAGGTCCTGACCCTGTGTTTGGGAACCACTGGTTCAGGTGTCTCAAAGCATGTATTGAACTATTTTATAAAAAAACGTGTTGCTGTACAGCAGTGGTTCTCAACGTTAGGTCTGGGGACCACCAGGGGTCCAAATGGACGTTAAGGGTCTGTAACTCCGAAAGTGTTCAAATGGAACCTTACAGGTCTATTTGGTTCCGTGGCACATTTCTTTTTTTAGATGGGGGTCTGTGGCCACATGCTCAGTTTGGGGGTCCTTGACATGGAAGTGTTTGAGAACCACTGATGGTCAGTCCAGAGTTGGACTTGGGCATGCATGTAGGTGTATGCAGTGGTGTAAAAAGTACTCATACTTTTTTTACTTACCTAAAAAGTATCAATACCGCAATGTTGATACTCCGTTATAAGTAAAAGTCTGGTATCAAAATGTACTTACATAGGAAAATAGTACTTTACTACTTTTGGTAATGTAAGTACATTTTGATGTACTTTGGATTTTGAAATGGATTTGAAATGAAATGAAATGGATTCATTTTGGATTTTGAAAGTACTTTGGAAAATAGCCGATCTACAAGCTCACAATGCAATGCAATGCACAATCACACTGTGAGCTTGTAGATCGTCTATTTTCAAATGGCCATAATGCATATAGGGCTAAAGTGGTTAATGTATGTTTTGTAATAATAATCAAAATCTACAAAGTAACCAGTAACTAAAGTTTTCAAATAATTGTAGTGGAGTAAAAGTACAATATTTGCCTCTGAGATGTAGTGGAGTAGAGGTAAAAAAATATTGAAAATTAGAAATACTCCACACAGTCAAAATACCTCAAAATTTTACTTAAGTACAGTACTCGAGTAAATGTACTTGAGCGAGCCAAACGTTCTGAATATGAATTTAGGATCCAAATGAAATCACTGTCCAGTGAACCAGCATTCAGCTGAGCCCTAAGATTCATACAATAGATGACAGGAAATATTCAAATATATTTCTCACATCTTGCTATACAGACAAAAACAGACACATAATTATGACACCCGTCTTTCAAATATTGGAATACCAAATGTTCAACACAGAATCACTTTTAACTGAGAAATGAAATGTTAAAGTTATACTAGGTAACTTTTCAATATCTTTTGTGTGTGGCAAATTTTTCACAACACCCATTCCATGAATTTCACCCCCGAAAGCCTTATATAAACAATTTTCTATTGAAAGTGGACAGGGGCGTCTTTCCCGCGAAAATGACGGCCGGAAAACGGAAATGCACCAGTTTCCTGTTTGGCCCGGAACTACCACGATAGTAACAAAAAGGAATTTCACGCTGTTTTTATGGCATTATAGGATTTGAAGATGGAAAAACAACAGCAAAAGAAAACACAGCTCATGGTAACTAAGGGCGGATTTCAGACTGGGTCCGTTTGAATCAAACCGTTCCCGAGTACGAATGGCTTCTCCCAGCTGGCCAGCATTCAAATTGGCCAAGATTATTTCGCACCCGAGACCATTTCATTTAACAGTAATGGTAAATATGTGCCTCATGGGGGCGCTGTTGACTATGGGGCTTTGGGAGATGGGAGAATGTCATTCACAGAAGAAGTGTCACTTGTCAGAGTGTAGAGCATAGAGTTTAAAATAAGGTGTAGAGTGAATAATAAAGTTTGACTGTGTTCCTGACGTTGTCTTGAGTTATAATAACAACAGAACAACAATACACAACCAAAGCAGTGTGTGCGTTGGTCTTTGAAACCTCAAAATGTAACGCTATCTCTCGGGTCTCTGTTATTATCAATATGATAGCGACGTCACTGATGCATCCTTGGTATTTTAGCAGTGACGTCACCGACTAATCCTTGGCATATTTATCCTAGTGGCAGCGTTCGCTACACATGTGTTTTTTGTTTATGATTTTTCACGGCTCGCGCTACTCAAACACTAGCGGGATTATTATTTCTTGTCAACATTCAAGTAGAACTATGAGAAGGTATAACCCAGCTAAAATAATGTGTCATTATAAAAATATATACATGCTATATGATTAGCAGTCCACTTCCTCCTGTTGGTACGGATGGATTCACATTGCATCGTTCTGTACCCAAGCACGCATGATCCGGATCCGAGACTACCTCCGGAAGTGGTCTCGGGTACGGTACGGTGATCCGTTTCGGGGAACGATACGCAACGTTCACACTATCACAACATCAGGCAAGTGGTCCAGGGTGCGCACCCGGGACCATAGTGTGAATCCGCCCTAAAGCTCCACTGGCTAAGAGAAACGATCCGCAGATAGTATAAAACAACAAAAAGAACGATTTTTGAAACGCTTCCGCCTTCCGGTGAAAACAACAAGGATTCTGGGTAATGCAGCACTCCGCTAAAGACCTGGAATGACTGTAGTGACCCGCAGAGGTTGCTAAAAATTGATATTTTTGGACCTACCAAGGCTTTAAGTTTCAGTGTGATTGGTTTTCTCTGGCAATATTAAAAGACACAGATTAACAGATTAAGTGGAGGAATTATTTATGTGACCAATGTGGCCAGCCTCCATCAGCAGCGTTAATATCCACCTACAGCTGGTTCATTATTACAGCAGCCATGTCACCTCATCTACATGTCACTCAATGCATCATTTTCAATCAAAACCCAAACTTTTCAAATAAATACTTCATTAGAAACTGTCATTAAATGTCAAGATTGTATTTGTTTTCCTTATTTAATAATAGCTATCAGTCAACCCAATTATTGCCATCTCAGTGTCAGGTGAATCATTTAGAAAAGTATTGCATATGTATTGGTCTGCTCTGAAATGGCATCAATCAGAACGAAGACGAACCGTCTGGTGTAGAAAACAACAGTGAGACGATGACTGGTTTAACCCCTTAAACCCTAGCCTCGCCTGTTGGGTGGGACTTCAGTCGTCTACTTCGCCCGGAAACTTTATTTTCCGACCAATCCCAACACAAGTTTCATGCACACGGAATGTTTACATACAGTATCTGTAAAGCCTCAACGTAACGTCCTAGGCGGTACAAATCCCAGTCCTTTTGTTTAGACACTCAACAGGCTTTGGTCTCGCCCAGCAAGTCTAAACCCTAATTGTCCGGATTCCCCAGCACATTCTCCCAGTCTATACCAGGCCGAAAATAGCCGATCTACAAGCTCACAATACGGCACTTTTTAAAATGTTGTGAGCTTGTAGATTGACTATTTTGCCCAATGTTGGACTATTATGACGTGCACTGAAAAGGGAAGCTATAGGGTTTAAGTGGTTAATCAGCTTGCTTCCACCTTGCTGCCTGTTACTGAATGCAAACAAACAATGGAGGTTAAGTTCTATAAGTGGGACCTATGAGGGTTTGATATCCAACATCCAACTTCCACCACACACACACACACACACACCCACCCACCCACCCACCCACCCACCCCCACCCCCACACACACACACACACACACACACACACACACACACACACACACACACACACACACACACACACACACAGTGTGAACAACAAGCATTAGCAAGCAGTCTAAACAAAGCAGCTGACAAAGTGGTTTCTCTCTTAGTGTAACCTTTCTAAAAAGCCTGTTCCATGTGTGTGCTGCACTGGAGTGAAGTGGGGTCATTGTGGATGTTATCGCTGTCGGGCAGAAACCTTATATCTCCACATTTCAACGTTTTCATAAATGAATGACCTACTTTGTCGCACAAGTGTCAGGCCAGGAACATTCTTATCCTCGCACGAAAGTAGTGAAAACAAAAATAGCCACAACGCCTGTGAGCTTGTGGATCTGCAATTTTTGTTGTGAAATGTTAAAAGTGGTTATTGTCTGTGGGTTTTTTATTAACCCGTTTAGACCAGGAAATATATATATTTTTTATTTGGCTATTAAAAAATAGCAGATCTACAGGCTCATAGTGCGGCACTCGCACTATGAGCTTGTAGATCTGCTATTTTTTAATAGCCAAAAGGGTTATTAAAGCGTTAATATTGAACCAATGAAAAGTATTAACAAGAGCTTGTGACTAAAGTTATTTTTGGAACACAAGTTATTTTTTGTATTGTTTTCCCAAGGTCTCCACTGGACAGTAACAATGCAGTGGAGTAAAGTGGCTTCATTATGGATGAAGGGGAACTGAGAGCCACTTCATACACATCACTGCCAGCGATCATCAGAAGAACTGAACATCACAGCTTTATATAAACTAAAAGGTTGCCGTTTCAGTTGGTAAATCTATTAGAGGAAGATGTTTGGTTTTAAACAGCTTTGCAATTTTTTTTTTTTTAAGTTCTCAAGAACAACAGCTATTGTTCAACAGCATAATATGTTATATGGAAAAAAAAAGGTTTAGATGACATTAAATATGATGGGAGGGCTGTGTCTTCCTACACGCACACACACACACACACACACACACACACACACACACACACACACACACACACACACACACACACACACACACACACACACACACACACACACACACACACACACACACACACACGACACAGAGAGAGAGAGAGAGAGAGAGAGAGAGAGAAGATGAATCATGACTTCCTTTTCATTTCTTTGACTCTGCATAGCCATGCTGCACTGCACACATTCATGAAAGAACTGCTCCACATTAGAGAGAGAGAGAGAGAGAGAGAGAGAGCGAGAGAGAGAGAGAGAGAGAGAGAGAGAGAGAGAGAGAACTGCAACTGAATCGAAAAAAGACTGCAGTGGTGGAAAAAGTACTCACATATTTTACTTAAGTAAAAGTAGCAATACCACAATGTAGAACTACTCTTACAAGTAAAAAGACCTGTTTTAAAATGTTACTTGAGTAATAGTACAAAAGCATTGGCATCAAAATATACTTAAAGGGATATTTCACTTTCGGGAAAAGATGGGGTCATTTTATCGTCCACTCATGCTTTTGGGAGCACCCCCGACAGTATTTAAGTTGCTTGATTCAGTATTTAGATATTTGATATTCATTTTATCAGACACACCCCCATACAAACCCATTGTAACTTCAAACTCCATTTGAACCATGTTAGATTCATCAAAAACACCCGTCCTTGGTTCTGGTGGCTGATATTGTCCTTCTGATACGCGAGGAGACCGTGTTTTTTCAATTACTTTTTTCATTAAAAAAACTAACAATAAAAATAAAAATTAATTAAATGAAAAATGTAATCGAAAAAAAAAAAAAAACGTCCCCCTCACGTATTAGGAGGGCAGGATGAGTCACCAGAACCAAGGACGGGTGTTTTCGATGAATCTAACGTGTTACAACTGGAGTTTGAAGTTATAATGGGTTTTATAGGAAGGGGGCGTGTCTGAAAAAATGAATATCAAATATCTAAATGTTGAATCAAGCAACTTAAAAACTGTCTGGGGGGCTGACAAAAGCCTGAGTCGAAAATTACCCAATTTTTTAAAAGTGAAATATCTCTTTAAAGTATCAAGAGTAAAAGTACTAAAATGTTTGAAAATATGAGCTTGTAGATCTGCTATTCAAATTCAAATAGCCTATGTATAAAATAGGGCTAAAGTGGTTAATGTATGTTTTCTACAAACTGTAGTAACTAAAGTTTTCATACAATTGTAGTGGAGTAAAAGTACAATATTTTCCTCTGAGATGTAGTGGAGTAGAAGTAAAAGTACTGAAAATTGAAAATACTCAAAAATACCTCAAAATTGTACTTAAGTACAGTCCTTGAGTAAATGTATTTAGTTACTTTACACCACTGAAAGACTGGTAGTAGATGGTGCGGCATGCTGGAACTGAAAGCCTCTTCGTACACATTACTGTCAGCAATCATCAGAACTAAAGCAGTTTTTGCGTTCAATAATTGGCAAGTATATATTATTGATTATATGCAGTATATCATACATATTCATATATCTGTCTCCCTGCTGCTGATATACATGACCATGAAAGACAGATATGTCCTTCTAACAGAAACAATCAAATGCAGATGATCAGTATCTATCATTCCATCTCCTCTGAGGTATTAACTGCCTGTCAGTGGAAATCAACTACAACGATAGAAACAGAGCAATGCAACAAAGCGATGAGAGAAAAGCGCTGTGTTGAGTCTGTGGACTCTCACTGCAACCATGTTCCTTCACCAAGGTCAATGCTGCACGTTGTCTAGCGTTAAATAAAATACCTCTCATATGTAATCCCAGTGGTGGAAAGTAACTAAGTACATTTACTTAATTACTGTACTTAAGTACAATTTTGAGGTATTTGTACTTTATTTGAGTATTTCCATTTTCCAATACTTTTACTTCTACTCCACTACATCTCAGAGACAAATATTGTACTTTTACTCCACTACATATACTTGAAAACTTTAGTTTCTAGTTACTTATCAGATATAAATGTAGCGCCCCTACTCTGGTATAGTAGAGGCTGGCTCACTGGACTAGTTCTAGGTTCTGAGCAGTAGGGGTGAAATACTCACGAGGAGACTTCAGTACTTTTTAACACAGAACAGCTGCTGGCATATTTATTACACAAATACAAAATATAACAAAGCATGCAATAGTATGCTTTTAAATTGAAAATGTAACCCCCAAAAATAAAATAAAATAGAGCTCTCTTGTTTGGAAAATCAAAAATAGAATAAAATAAAAATGGAAGAATTGTCCTTTAAATTGTCTTTGCATGAGATCTACCCGGGTAGTAAAACAGACACTGGTGTGTACTGTATTCCTTATCCAAGGAATGAGAATATTTGAATCCTGATTCAGTTCAGTTCAATACTTGCGAATCTGATGTATGTCAGTTAAGTCAGCTCAGTCAAGTTCAGTCAGTCACTCTGCAGAATCTCAGAACCAATGCAGCTGGCCACACTGCATCCAAACGCTCCTTCTTTCTGCAGGCTGTTTCTCACTGGGTTAGCTCGCCATCTCACTCAGCTTGGTTTGAAACCAAACTTCCACCAGGATCACAAAAACCAATTGGAGTTCTCAGCAACCAGAACACAGTAAAACGTCACTGGAACCGGGCTCTCACAAGCAGCACTTGGTTTACTGCTCATAGACTGCAACTCTGGTTAAGCATTTACCAGAATTTTAGCTTAATTCTTTATATTTTAACAAACAGGCAGGAGCTCTCTCTGTCTGTCTTCACTCTAGAGAGGATCAGTGAAGAATGAATGGAGTGACAACGCAGATGCGCCCTCTACTGGTCAACATGTGTATAGGTGTTGATGTACATTTCAAGTTAACCCTTTAGTGACAGCAACATGCATCTGTGACACCATAAAATAACAACAGAATTAGTGACACCATATTCCATATGGGTTACATAAACTATGATGAAATGAAACATACATTAACCACTTTAGCCCTATTTTATACCTAGGCTATTTTATACCTAGCCGATCTACAAGCTCACAACGCGTCGCAGTGCGACGCGTTGTGAGCTTGTAGATCTGCTATTTTCAGAGCGCAACACCCGAGCGCAACCAAACATAAAATGACTAACACTAACATTTTAGTCTAGTTTTTATTTGTTGACAAAATTGTCAACACATTTAGTTTTATTTAGTTTTCGTCAGTGAAAAAAGGTAGTCGACAAACATTTTTCGTCATAGTTTTAGTCGACGAAACCAACTCTGCTCTACACCAAATCTCTTTGGTGAAAATAGCTGATCCACGGGCAGGTTTGGTCATTTCAAACCATTGTATCTTTCATTAGAAAGTGACCCCCCCCCCCTCTAAAACATAATCATCAGGTATTATGGTTATACTAGGAGGAAGATTTTTTTCAAAAAAGTGTAAATTGTTAAAATTATGTTTTTATGTGGACACGCCTCCAGTTCATTAAGTATACCTGGTTCTCACCTTAGCACCTCCTCCACCACCTTAGCACCACCCACCTGTCCAAGTCCCTCCTCCTCCTCATGCCCACACATGTTGTGTTATGATAATGAGGGGGAGGGTATGTTTTTACTATGTCACTAAAGCGCTGTTTCTCTATTGGCACGTTTGACCCTCAAGGTTTCAGCCTCCAGGAAGAAACTCCAAATAGTCAGAGAAGACATAAAACACCATAAAACCACCACCGGGGGGGGGGGGGGGGGGGGCTTAATGAAGTTCTATCAACCTCATAGACACATGAAAAACAGAAAAAGTGCAAAAAACATGGCACCAGCTCTTTAATGCAATAACAATGGCTTCTATTTCAGCATGCTAACTTTGCAGGATCTAGTGTGAACGCATAACAACTCTGAGAGTGTAGTTGGTAAGATTTTATACACTCTCAAATACAAATAGATCAAATGGATGGAAAATGTTAAAACCACAGTGGCTTGTACAGTGTGGGTAATATGTTTATTCTGGTCTGCAGGCAGTCATGTTCCCTGCTCTCCACTGGTCCCCTGGACTTATGCCTGCTGTGTCTGAACCTCAGTCTTTCTGGATCACATCCTCTCCTGAAGCCACACCTGCCCCTGTGACCCAGAACACACACTGCCCTCATTACCCTCTCCAGCACCAGACTGTGTGTGTGTGTGTGTGTGTGTGTGTGTGTGTGTGTGTGTGTGTGTGTGTGTGTGTGTGTGTGTGTGTGTGTGTGTGTGAGTGTGTGTGTGTGTGCGTGCGTGCGTGCGTGCGTGCGTCACAAAAATTGCACAAAGACGAAACTGTTCTAATTCATAACTATATGGAGTTCCGGGTGGAACTCCATAATTGGACAAGACTGATGTCATCAACATGACATCAGTAATTGGACCAATATAAGTGGCAGACAATATGACTGTATTCGACAACACTTGAAGAGGCTGCTTTTATTCTTCATCGTCTGTTTGTGAAATGTTGAGGTGGACCGTATGTCTGAAAGGAATACCACCATATGCTAATGCTGTTCCTGTGTAACTCAAGGTTTACTTCTTTGGAAGGAACAGTTATGTGTATGACAGTGATCAGATTGTAATCCACATCTTCAATATAGTGTCTTTGCGCTGGAGGAAGTTGCCTCCAGTGACGACTGGAAGAGGAGACCTTCCCCTTGAGGTTCCCTACATGAGCTACGGTTACACAGCTGTACTGGTAGAAGATATTATTTACATCTGGGGGGCTACCCATACAGCACCGTGCTCTATGCATTTGATGTCGACACCCACAGATGGTTCAATACCAGGGTTTCTGGAACCGTTCCAGAGGCGAGGCAGAACCACTCAGCCTGTGTCTTGGGGAAGGTCATGTATATCTATGGAGGAATCACCCAGCTGACTAATGACATCTACAAGTTGGACACCACCACAATGGTCTGGACTTTAATTAACACTAGAGGAACTCCACCTGGTTCAATAGGTCACTCTGCCAACTTCATCGGGACAAAGATGTTTGTGTTTGGGGGCTGGGGGAGCCATGGGGTCGTCTACAACAAGGTCAGAGTGTTTGACACAGAGACCAACAGCTGGCTGAGCACACAGCTTCCCCTAGAACGACGCCGGGGTCATTCAGCCTTTGCCTACAATGGAGAGCTGTACATATATGGTGGCTACAACTCGAACCAGTACTACAACGATCTGTGGAAATTCAACCCAGTGACCTTCACCTGGAAGAAAGTTGAATTCAAGGGAAACGGTCCTTCTCAGATGTATTGTATGCGCTGTTGCATGGTGGGAGATCGTATCATCCTCTTTGGAGAATGCATAGTAGACAACCAACTCTCTGAAGATCTGTATATCTTAGATTTAAGTCCAACACTGAAGACACTATGCAAGCTAGCAGTTATTCAGTACGGTGTGGAGCAGTCAGAACTACCACATGACATCAGGTGGGAACTGGCAGCGATGACTAAAAACCACTAGAAAGTTTCACATGCTCAGTGGAGCGCACATCTCTGCCAGGAAGTGTGACCAGTCTTGAGTTTGACTCCATAGTTGGTAAATGTTTCAGACTGATGCGACCGACAAACAGGGATGTTTGGTTAAAATAGACTGTTGTGTATGTTCCCTTACACTCAGATGCGCACTATTAGCCCACTGGTTCTCAACATGGGTTGGGGTCCACCAGGGGTCCAAATGGACTGAGATTGCACAAATGGACCCTCAAAGTATCTCTCTCTGTCTCTGTCTCTGTCTCTGTCTGTCTCTCTCTCTCTCTCTCTCTCTCTCTCTCTCTCTCTCTCTCTCTCTCTCTCTCTCTCTCTCTCTCTCTCTCTCTCTCCTCTCTCTCTCCTCTTTCCCCCGACACGGTCGAGGCAGAAGGCCGCCACCCTAGATCCTAGGGCCTGCCTGACGTTTCTTCCAGTTAAGAGGGAGTTTTTCGTTGCCACTGTCGCAAAAATTGCTTGTTCAGGGTGGGATTGTCGGGTCTCTTCTCTACATGTAAAGTGTCTTGAGACAACTTGTTGTGATTTGACACTTTAATAAAATTGAATTGAATTGAATTGAATTGAAAGTTAAATGAAAACTGAGGATTGTACAGTGTAGATTGGGGTTCCAGTATAGTTTAGTTCTAAACCTTTTTATTCTCAGGGACCCCTATAGTTTGATACTGTATGCATTAGGCCACAGCGTAACATAAGAAACTAGAAAAAGTGCTCCTCGGAGCACAGGTCTCGGCCATGTCAGGTAGGTTATTGTGGACAGATCCGTCTTGATCACATGACCAAAAGAGATCATGGTTTTGCAAACATTGGCCTCCTGGTGGCGCTATAATAGGGCAATGTTCAAAGGGTGGCATTTGTTCCTCTACGTAGTGCAAATGTGCGTGCAAAGTTTCACCGCAATTGGACGCTGCGTTCATGATTTCCGGCATTTTGTTGAAAACGGGCCAAACTTTAGATGTCAATCTTAGTCAATCAGGATGGAATATGAAAAATTTTACAGATTCGTCTTGATCACATGACTAGCCTATAGAGATCATGTGTAAGATTAAGCATGTGATTAAGCCAACGGTGCCGGAGATTAGATGCTCACGGACGGACGGACGGACGGACGGACAGACAGGGTGCCAAAGCAAAACATACTCTCTCGCCATACCTTTCGGCCTGGCGGAGACAATAATGTCTACAATTTACAATTAGGCCATTTAGCAGACACTCTACATTCTCTTCTCTGCCAAGGACTTTTCTCACAAAGAACCAGAAGATAACGTGATCTGAAGATGTACTGCTCCATTCACTTCCTGGTTAACTTATTACTTAAAGATGGAGTGCCATGATATTTTTCAACCCTAAAACCTGATCATAAGGTATTATTATTATGTAATGATTTTTTTCAAAAAAAAAAGTGTACAGAAATTGTTAAAAAAAATGTTTTTATGTGGACACGCCTCCAGTTCATTAAGTATGCCTGGTTCTCACCTTAGCACCTCCTCCACCACCTTAGCACCACCCACCTGTCCTAGTCCCTCCTCCTCATGCCCACACCTGTTGTGTTATGATAATGAGGGGGAGGGTATGTTTTTTGGGGGCTCTGTGATGTCACTATGCCCCTGTTTTTTTTGGATTGGCACGTTTGACTCTCAAGGTTTCAGCTTCCAGGAAAAAAATCCAAATAGTCAGAGAAGACATGAAACACCATAAAACCACCAGCGGGGGCCTTAATGAAGTTCTATCAACCTCATAGACACATGAAAAACAGAAAAAGTGCAAAACCATGGCACCACCTCTTTAAAAATCCTGTATCTTGGCTCCTGTGTACTTTTTTTTTACTATGTATTTTTGGCCATGCTATTTTCAAAGGCGTATAAAAGCGACAGCCCTCTGTGATTAGCAACCATCAGAGGATCGATCATACTGGAGATAAATATTCTGAAATAAGTCTGGCAGTGAAAGAGTTAATCCAGAGTGATTTACAGTGAGCAAGGTAAACACATTTAAATGCATAGAGACAGTGTAGTCAAGTGATAAATCTCAGTTTTCTTGGCATTTAGCCGAATGCCAACTTTTATACACTCTGACTCCCCTCTGTTCAGGAGCTCCTGTGCTTGTTCCACGTCGTCCGGATCAGTGATAATTCTGATTTAGTATAAAACATACATTAACCACTTCAGCCCTATTTTATACCTAGGCTATTTGAAAATATCCGATCTACAATGCGACGCGTTGTGAGCTTGTACATCTGCTATTTTCAAACATTTTAGTACTTTTACTTTTGGTACTTTAATTACATTTTGATACCAATACTTTTGTACTTGTACGTAAGTACATTTGGAATTCCGAACATTTAAATGTAACAGAGTACTTTTACATTAAAGTATTGATACTTTTACTTAAGTAAAACATACTTTTTCCACGACTGTGTGTGTACTGTATACACATATATATACTCAAGAAAGATGCAGGAGCGCAAAGCACTAACAAGCTGGCCAGATGTACGGAGACCCGGAATGACTGGAGGTGACAATGGAGGGCTGGTCTGAGGACCACCTAGATATTGGAGCCAGGGATTGAATAGGGAGCCATCTGGTTACCTCCTGATACCTCCCCCTATCAACGAACAGATTATGAATACTGTAGAAATAATCTTTATTAAAGTGTAAATGCTTTATAGTTCAGCTCCCTGTGCAGCCAGATAGGTTCATAAATCACAACCTTTAGTGCTTTACATTAAACTGTTCTCTGCTAAAGTAATAACTCACGAAGCCTTCAGGTTACAGAGTGTGATTGAACCATAAGCAGCACAGTGTTTATCTACTCCTGTATTCAGGATTATATTTCACATTATGCTGTGTCATCTCCTCTCTTAGGACACTGAGTATTGAATACTGATCAATTCAGTGACAATGATGATAAATCCTTTCAGAAATGTATAGCAGGGGCCGATTTTTGACTAATCATTACCGATAATGGGTATATATATATAATAATGGGTATATATATATATATATATATATATATATATATATATATATATATATATATATATATATATATATATATACACATAGATATACATATATATAGATATATTGTCGGTGTCCAGGACCAACCACCTAACTCCATTTTCAGCTTTTTTATTTTTTTCATAAATCAACGATATTGAACTCCCTTTACGTCTGTGTAAAACACAACAACATTTGAACCAATGAAAAGTATTAAAAAGCGCCTCTGACAAAACCTCCCAACTCCATTGGATCCTCAAACTGTCCGTCAACACCACGCAACTCCCCCCCCCTCTCCTCTCCTGCTGCCTTTTCACACATAGAGCATGCAGAGCGCGTTGCGAAGTGAGAGGAGGAACAGCACGTAAACAAACTAAACGGCAGGGTTTTTCTCCCCGTAGTCTGTTAAAATTATGCAGTCTACCTGTTTATCAAACTTAGCACTGACACTAATGTTATGAAAACAAGTAATTATATTTCTAAAATGTATGAAGTGTTTAATGAGGAGAGCAATTTGACAAGAAGAAAGAGGTTCATAGCATTTCTGTCGCGCTAGTTCTACTCCAACTCCAACTCTGTGAACCCCTCTTTGCAGAAATGATTGTAATATTTAAAGTCCTATTTATTATTGTAGGCCTATATGATGATATATGAAGTGTCATGATGCATCAGGGCATTAATTCACACATTGTGATGCATTGTGAGCTTGGAGATCCATTGTTAGCTTTTAGGAATTTATATCCATTTGAAACCTCTCCATCAGCAGCAGAGTATTAGTATTAATAAATCAAATTAATAAAAATATAAATAATATATATATGTATAAAATTAAATATATAATACATTATTATTAATACATCTAGTACTATAGCTGTTCGGACGTACTCCACTTGCGCTGGATTTGGGTAAAGTGGTGATAATATGCAAGTGTCTGACAATATATAAAGTCACTATACCAACTTTGATGAGGCAGTACTGCTTTGTTTTAAAAAATATAAGGTTTTCTTCATTTCCTGAAAAAAATATATTTTGTTTCATTTCCTGAACAATGAGTGTTTTGGAGTTAGCAGGTTGCGTCTGGACAGCACACACACACACACACACACACACACACACACACACACACACACACACACACACACACACACACACACACACACACACACACACACACACACACACACACACACACACAAACACACACACACACACACACACACAGCTAGCAGAGAGACAGAAAAATACAATCAATAATAATCATTCAGACAAATGTAACATATTAGACAAGTAAAATAGCAAACAACAACATGGGTACTGTAAATGGAACCTGGTACAACTCAATGAATGTATAACTATGTCCAGCTGATATTCAGCCAACTGTTGGAGGACTTGAAGTTAACAATAGAGGAATAACATCCTCTCAGTAATGTCCAGGACTGGAGAAAAATGCATGTTTTGTATTCAAATAACATGTAATCCTCCTATAATTCTACAAAGCTCGCGCCTGTAGCTCTGTGCCTCTGTAGGTCTGTCTGTCTGTTCTGTGTGCAAAAAATCACCCAGTTCTCCTCAGTGCCGGGAGCAATTTATCTGCATTTTCACACAGCCATTGACCATTACCATGTGCACGGAACACCGAACCCAGTTTTTCGCTTTCCACAACTGTCAGCTGTTTATTAGCGTTTTTATGTAAAACAATGTCGCCATGGTTACGGCTTCCCATCCATGGCCTTCCGACCTATGGAATGAATGATCAAACTGCGTATGCGTCGAATCCATAGACCCACTGTGTTACACTGTTGCCGTCTGCCACAAGCACACACAGACAACGTGCTTAAGCGGCAACGGGACGCGTGCGCGCGTGGGTCCGTCCGGCCGTGTGTGTGTGTGTGTGTGTGTGTGTGTGTGTGTGTGTGGGGACGCCGCGACGGGACGAGTGCCGGACGTCCGGCCGTGTGTGTTTGTGTGAGGAAGCGGCGACGGGATGCGCGCGCGTGTCTGTTGGAACTGTTCCAACAGTCACTTTCCATCCCTACTATCTGTGCACAGTGCATAACCCAACATGCATATACTACCGACGGGTATGGTCTAGTGAGTCTTCATTTTACAAACCACTCTCACAGAGATGAGGAATAAGAAACATAAAGAAGGAATAAAGAGTGAGTTACTAATGCCAGCCTTTCATCCAGGCTGTGAATGGAGGCATTAAAACCTGTTCAACACAATGAGGATGAAGACGACTCAATGAATGACTAATAAGATTATAAATGAGCTGCATGGACACACACACACACACACACACACACACACACACACACACACACACACACACACACACACACACACACACACACACACACACACACACACACACACACCCTGTTCGATGGTGTTTTTTTGCCCAGATAATCCTCTTTGTATCCAGATCCACCAGAGACAGTCTGATGTTCACACCTTGCATTAGAATGCCTCTCACATGCCTGTTGATGAGTGGTGTGTGTGTGTGTGTGTGTGTGTGTGTGTGTGTGTGTGTGTGTGTGTGTGTGTGTGTGTGTGTGTGTGTGTGTGTGTGTGTATGTGTGAGTGAGTGTGAGTGTGAGTGCGCGAGTGCGCGTGCGTGCGTGCGTGCGTGCGCGCGTGCGTGCGTAGTTCATGTCACACTGTTGGACACCCAGCAGAATATGTATGTACACACATGGTAACAATGTCAGCATTGCCACCATGACTCCAGAGCTGATTTATAAAAGTAAAGGTGTTTATTCCTATGCAAAGACTCTGGGACATTCTCTGTTCAGCAGACCTGTGTTTTCAGTAAATATGTGATACAAAGAGTACTGAACACAGTTCAGTAAAGCTGTGATATAAAGAGTTCTGGACACAGTTCAGTAAAGCTGTGATATAAAGCGTACTGGACACAGTTCAGTAAAGCTGTGATATAAAGCGTACTGAACACAGTTCAGTAAAGCTGTGATATAAAGCGTACTGGACACAGTTCAGTAAAGCTGTGATATAAAGTTCAAATGCTTCAATTAGTGAGTCAGTGCAGCAAACAGATGGTCATCCTGAGGCTGTGAACACGTAGTAATAAAATGTGTTATTAGATTTATGCTGTAGGTCAAAAACGAGTTAAACACAGATTCATAACATTGTCGACACCATGGAATCTGTGCGTGCGCGCGTGTGTGTGTGTGTGTGTGTGTGTGTGTGTGTGTGTGTGTGTGTGTGTGTGTGTGTGTGTGTGTGTGTGTGTGTGTGTTGTTCCCTGCAATAAGTCATGAACCCCCCCGACAGATCGCCTTCCTACTTGCCGTGTGTATCGCTGAGGACCCGGGGGTGTGATCTGCTGAGAGGGAAGTCAGTCAGATTATGTACTGGACCTCAGCTGCAAAGTGTAAAGCATGATACAAAAACCTGTATCTTCCAGGGTTGTGCAGAGAATGTTAGAGGGGCAGGGGCTGAAATGTCCAAAAGGGCACTTTAGGTAAAAATCCCGAAAATCTCCAAACTCCAAACGCGTTGTGAGCTTGGAGATTGGCTATTCCCGGTGCGTGAAGCCGCACTCAACTAGGTATAATCAAGATTCGAGCCAATACTGGAGATGCAATTCTTTCAACATAAAATGCTGCATTCAAGATTGGAAAAGGCAATTCACTTGAACGCTGCAATCAGGTACGGCATGGAAAGGGTGCATTTGCATTTCTTTCAAAATAGTAAGTGCTACATTCATGGTCTGGAGAGGAGCGTACTTTTACAGGTGGGTAAAAGGGCAGGGGCCCTTTGATGTATATGTGTGCACGTGCCTGCTATCTTCCACCACGCTGCATGAAAGAAGCTCTTTGGGTATATAATGAGTGATTGACATTGTTATGAGCCTGTAAACAGGGTTGGCTATTGGCTGCCTGCCACAGTTTGCTTTCCTTCCTTTGTTGCCATGACTAACCCAGGATGGTGTTGAGCAGTCTGAGCCCACATGTTAGTTGTATTACCACAATACTGTTCTGTGGCATGATTTGCACACAGCATTGCACATGTCTAAATGTCCACTTTACAGTATCTTGTAAATAAAGTTTTGCCATACTTGGGATTTAAAAAGTGTGCAGATGTAGCAGATCTCACCTTAACTAGATTTATGTTCAGCCATGCTGTGACTAAAGACGGCTAGATGGAAGAGAGGAGAACAGGTCCTGAGAGGTCCTGCAAAATAGATACCAGGAGAGAATACATGGCCCTATTTAGATCATTTTACTCTCTCTCCTCCTCATCCCGTGTGGGTTTGGCCATGTGGTGGTCACCAGCCTGCCTGTACATCTTTATTCATCAGCCCGTGTGTGTGTGTGTGTGTGTGTGTGTGTGTGTGTGTGTGTGTGTGTGTGTGTGTGTGCACACGTGTGTGTGCGTGCGTGCGCGTGCATGTGTACACACTTGTGTGTGTGTGTGTGCGCGTGTATGCGCGCGCGTGCGTGTGTGTGTGTGACTAGAGATGTCCCGATACCGATACCTAGATCGGCAATGTGGCCGATATGTCCTTATTTGGTCATATCGGAATCGGCGAGAACGCCAGTCTATGCACCGATCCGATTCCCCCTTTTTTTTGTTCACGTGATGCCTATGCTGCGCCAGCAAAGCAATCCCCCTTTTTTTTGTTCACGTGATGCCTTTGCTGCGCCACCAAAAGTAAACAAATGCAACGCAGCATGCGGTCTCGCCGGTGCTGCTAGTGGAGACTGGAGAGTGTCGTTAAAAGTTGAAAATGTCGGCCATTTGGCAATATTTTACAGTAGAAAACCCCACCAGCACAACAGCTAAGTGCACCGTCTGCAAGAAAGATGTTCCGAGGGGTGGCAAAAATGTCGCCAAATTTAACACCAGCAACCTGATTAAGCACTTGCAGAAAAATCACGCAAAAGAGCACGATGTTTACCTCGAGAACACGAAGAAAAAAAAGGATCCAGGACCAGAGCAGCAGCAAAGTTTGGAGGCCTCATTTGAACGACGGGAGAAACTTGCCAAAGACAGCCCAAAAGCAACAAAGATAACCGAGAAACTGATAGAATTCATTGTTCTAGATGACCAGCCCCTCCAGGTTGTTGAAAACATTGGATTTCGCCGTTTAATCGAACATTTGGAGCCAAGGTACAATTTACCAAGTCGTCATTATCTAACAGAAACTTACCTCCCAAAGCTGTTTAATACTGTTAGGGAATACGTTGCAGATCAACTAAATAATGTACAGGCTATAAGCTTTACCACCGACATTTGGAGCTCAGGCGTCAGCCCAATTTCTATGATTAGTTTGACAGCACACTGGGTGGACAGCTCCACATACACACTTAAAAGTGTTGTGCTGCACGCAAGTGAATTCCCCGGGTCACATAGTGGCATCACTATTGCCCAAAAAATGGAAGAGATGCTTGTGAAATGGAACATCATCAAGGCTAAAGTTCACGTTGTTTTGCGAGATAACGCAAGCAATATGAAGAAAGCAATGGAGGAAATGAAAGTGGCGAGTTTGGGATGTTTTGCCCATTCGACCCAACTCGTGGTGAATGAAGGACTGCTGTCACAGAGGAGCGTTAAAGATGCGCTGGCGAATGCTCGAAAAATTATTGGGCATTTCAAACACTCGCCACTGGCTACATCACGTTTCGCGGGGGTCCAGAAAGAGCTCAAAATGGACATTAAGCGTCTGCACCAAGACGTGGCAACGAGGTGGAACAGTACGTTCTATATGATCGAGAGTATGTTGGAGCAGAAGAGATCCATTTCATCTTATGGAGCTGACTACGAACTGCCAGTGACCCTCACAGCCAACCAATGGGCATTGCTGGAGAAAACCGCGATCGTTCTGGCACCATTTGAAGAACTGACCAAACGGATTAGCTTCTCCACCTCAACTGCAGCTGACGTTATCCCCTCCCTTACCGCGCTAAAACGGGTGCTTGCCCGAGACACCCCGGAGGACAGTGGTATAAAGACGATGAAGACCACCCTCCTTGAGGCTGTCGTCAAAAGATTTGGACACGTGGAAAAGGAGCCCTTGTATGCAGTTGCCACTCTCTTGGATGCACGTTACAAAGACCGGTATGTCAATTGTCTAACAATAATGTAATAGTCTAAATATGTATGTAATTATTATTAATATTAATATTTATTTAACACATGAGTAATGGCTAAACAGCATCATATTGCATTAAGTTATTTGTCACCATCAAGAGATACTAGCTATGTATATAAAGTTCTGAATTCTGAAATCAAACTCCATTGCAACAAAGCATTTTAAATCTAATTACACTCATAATAATGCCCCACACCAGTGGTTCTCAAACATTTTCATGTCAAGGACCCCCACATTGATATGTATTTGGCCATTGAATAGATGTTGTGCCAGCAACCCCCATAAGATAAAAATGTGTCAACATTTGTAATCTGTTGAAAATAGCTGATCTACAAGCTCACAATGCTTGTTGTTGTGAGCTTGTAGATCAGCTATTTTCCAAAGCAAATGAGTGCCCCCTCCTGGACAGAATAAAAACAATTACAACAAAATGAATCATTACACTTAGAAGGAGGTTATTGTTTGTTTAGACACTTAGTATCTCTTATTGTCATTTCAGATACTTCACAAGTGAAGACAGCATCAAGCATGCAAAGGATGCACTGACCAAAGAGGAGGAGAAGATGGAGCAGTCTGAGTCTTTGAGGACAACTGGGGTAGCAGAGCCAGCACAGAAGGCCCCACGTATGGAAGCACAGGCTGAGGCAAGCAGCAGTGGCAGAAAGAGCAGCTTGCTGAGTGCATTTGACGAAATCCTCCAGGAGCATGGGGAGGTAGGTGGGGCAAGTAGCAGCACAAGCTCCCAGGTTCAAATACATACATATTTGTCACAGCAAACCATCCCACGATCAGACAGCCCATTCCAATACTGGAAAGAAAACAAACTACAGTTTCCCACCCTGGCTGCCACTGCTGCTAAATTTCTCTGTGCTCCATGTACCAGTGTGGATAGTGAGAGGCTGTTCAGTGCAGCCTCAAACATTATCGACGCTAAGAGAAACAGGCTAGATGGAGAGAGAGCAGAAATGATCATCTTCTTGAAGAAGAACTTGCCATTGCTCTTGGAATTGTGAGCAGTACTGCTTTATACACACAATGTGTAAGCCTACTTGAAGTGACGTTTTTGTTTTTTACAGTGAACAAGCATAGATGCTGCTATTTCTTTTTACCCTGTAATTTTTGTGATTTTTATTTATTTTGAATGTTAGTGTTTCTAAAAAAAAAGAAACTACTTTTAGTTGCACTTATTCCTGTACAGCTAATTCAATTGTCTGTAGCCTACTTGTTCAAAGTGAACTTACAGTTACCTCTTTATTGTTATTTGTTGACCTAAGTAACTGTATTCTGACCTGTACTAAGTTCTACAGTATGTGCAGCCAACTTGTTTGAAGCAAACAGATACAGATTTCTTTTGTTTACTGAGTAGATGCTCACTTAAAGTTTGAATGTTACAAATGCCATTGCACTACTGTTTGTTGTAACTGTTACAACAAAACAAACAGCTTTAAAACTTAATGTTTACATTTTAAATGCCTTTCAAAAGTTGGATAATAAAAGAAACAGGTTCTGTGGCATTCATTCTCTGTATGTTCTTATTATTTAATGTTTTACAAAGGGTTTAACCTGATGACAGCAATCACATCATGTAAGGTTAGTCGTTAGTACTAGTATACAGCTGTTAAAATTATAATAATCATATTTTATTATAATTATTTTAAGCACGCTGGTATCGGTATCAGTATCGGTATCGGCCCACACACAAGTTGTGGTATCGGAATCGGATCGGGAAGGAAAAAATGGTATCGGGACATCTCTATGTGTGACATTCATGTCTCCTACTCTGTATTCCTTTCTCTCTCACTTCCATCACAACTCTCTGACTGCTCTGTAAGTTTAACTCATCCTCATGGATTACCCAGTGAGCTTAAAGGGGTATTTCACTTTGAAACACTTCTTCTGGGGTCATTTTAACATCTACTCTGCTTTTGTGTGCACTCAGACAGTGTTTAACCTGCTTCTCATTGAGTCACAGTGTTTCTACATCATCATTCCAGTGGGTTTTCAGACTTAACACAGTATTGATCTATTTGTTGCTCAGAGGTCATACCACTCTTCACTCACTGAGAGTCCTGGGATTTCTCCAGGATTTCTCAGTGTTTGAGTGTTTGTGCTGTTTCTATGGAAACAGTGAAACATCCCAGCAGAGACAAGCTCACCATCTCTTATCAGCTCAACACTAAACATACTTTATGCTGAAACTGATGCATGTAATTATGGGGCCAGGCTTCCAGCATGGACCCATATTGTTATTGGCATTATTCCATTTCTTCTTCTTCTTCTGCCGTTTTTGCCAGTTCTGGCTGAACCGTGCAGTCGCTTTTTATGAAACTCGGCCATATGATAGATGGTCATGAAAAACGATCAAAAAATAAATCTCACAATCTTTCGTCAAAAGGTGGCGCTATAGCACTCAGTTGAAAATGACAACTTTGAACAGGTACAACTCATGCCCTGTTTCACCTACAGCCATGAAACTTCGATGCACACATGCGTCTCCTCATGCTGAACAACTTTCACACTCTGACTTTTGACCTCTGACCTTTAGATCTCCCACCATTTTGAATTATATGAAAAACAGTTAAAACCTATCTCCTCCTGGGATTTTTGAGTAATCTGCACGAAACCTTTTACACATGAACTTTGGACCTATACCAAAAAACGTTTGCAAAATATCTTCCATAAGTGAAAAAATGAAGCTTTAATGAGCCAATGAATATTGCAGTTTTATGACAATTATTCATCTGCCCCTAACACATACATGCAGACTTACCATTCTTTGAAACTTTGCAGAAATGTAAAGGGCCATTCCAAATATCACTGAAACCAATCTTACTCCAATTGGTCAAACGGGGGCGCTATAGCAATTTTTTGAAAATGCAAACTTTAAACAGGCAAAAGTCATGCCTCGTTTGGCCGACAGCCATTAGACCTGCTTACACATGTGCCTTGACTAATGAGGAACACATCTATCACGTTGACCAGTAAGCACGGCCCTTAGATTGTCCGCAATCTTGAGCAGTTTGAAAAACACTTAAACCCAGAATTTTTTTCAGCTATTTGCGTGAAACTGTATGATCTGTGTGATATCCTTTTTCACAGGTTCTTGTCTGTTGGTGGCTTCTCGCTTAAATGTGTGCCCCACAACCTGAAGGTCACCAGTTCAAGCCTCACTTGGTGCAGACTTCATCTAAGTTGCATTTCACACAACATGACTATCAATGAATACATCTGCAATTGTTAAAGATAACATGAAATACTTAATTGAGTGTTTTTTACATACAGCTGATCTACAATCTCACAACTTTTCAGATAGCAATGAGAGTATGTTTTTTCAATGTATAACATACTTCATTGTGAAAATAGCCGATGTACAATCTGACAACTTTTAATGGTTTGTGAGCTTGTAGATTGGCTACTTTCACTAGTTTTGCTTCTGAGGAGATGTACAATTTCTTCATTGGTAAATGGTTTGTGAACGAGTGATCTTAGTGTTAGTGAAACAGGGGCTTGGGTCATGACAGAAGGCAAGCGTTTGTCATCCTCAACAGACAACATCAGCCTGGACAAAGCTATAGCACTATAGGTAGTGTTGCAGCTACCTAAGAGTGCCTCACGACCGCAAGGTTGCTGGTTCAAGCCTCACTTGATGCAGACTCATTTAAGTTGAATTGCAAAAAACATGACTCGATCTATTCCGTTTCCATGGCTCTCTCTCTCTCTCTTCAATCTATTCCGTTTCCATGTCTTTCTCTTCAATCTATTCCGTTTCCATGTCTCTCTCTCTGTCTCTTCAATCTATTCCGTTTATATCTTCAATCTATTCCGTTTCCATCTCTCTCTCTCTCTCTCTCTCTCTCTCTCTCTCTCTCTCTCTCTCTCTCTCTCTCTCTCTCTCTCTCTCTCTCTCTCTCTCTCTCTCTCTCTCTCTCTCTCTCTCTCTTCAGGGGCGGCCATAGCTGAGTGGTTAGGGAGCCAGAGGCTCTGGTTGCCCCAGGTACGATTCCAGGCCAGGTCAGCAAATGTGTCGATGAAATTTGTCATCGACACAAGCAAGACTCTTAACCCCTAATTGCTCACAGGCCCTCATTGGAAACAAGATCGCAAGGACTTTCATGAACTGACCTGTTAAAGGAATTATCATTTATCTTTCTCTCTCCTGGCCCCGTATTATCGCTGCTTGCAGCTATATTCTTTCCTTTGTATTCATTGTAGTTATTTCTGACAAATCATCCTGGAAAACAAACTGTAAATATAGCTGCAAGCAGCGATAATACGGGGCCAGGGATTGCAGAGAGAAGAAAGAAAGAAGCAATGATAAGTAATATGCACAATAAGCCATAGAGACATAGAAGACTGAACTTGAGAGAAAGAAGACCATGCAATTAACAAATGAGCATTTTAAACCCATAACCCTAACCTCAGTGAAACTATTAGTTGGGTCATTTATGGCACTTCCGTGACCGTGGAGAGCGAAGGTCCGTTTCTCAATGGATTTGTCATCTAGGAGGGTTATTAAACAAATTTAGCCGGGGTGTCTATTTTAAAACGGCGGGGAAAATTTGTGGGAGACCAAAATCCAAAATGGCTGCCGTGAAAATGAACTTTTTAATGGTTTGACCTACAATGATGCACAATACATGGTTTCAGAGCTTATTTTGGTCAAGGAATACATATATGGTGTTAATATAATGATTTGACCTATTGTCGACCTTCAAATGCAAGATGGCTGCCAATTATGAGCTCCAAAAGGGAGTTTTTTTCAAAATCGTCACAGAGCCTTCATATTAGGCTCAAATATAAGCTCTGCTCATGATGAGTTGAATAACAGTATAAGTACACAGAAGTAATCTCTGAGGTCAATAAAGTCAATGTTTGTGTGTAAACAGCAGTTGCTGATTTGCGGTTTTCTAGATTTGTAGGCTACTGAGAATATGGTGTCCAGTTCATCCCATCACATTTTCATAATGAACCAAAAATTAATTGTGCAGTATAGCCTAAGATAAAATAGTATTATGTATGCAAAGCTAGAAAGGTTAGTTGCTTGAGTTGATTTAAAGGTCAACTCATTTGTCACCCTTATTTTGTGGTATTGCTCCCTGTTTCCTGTCTGCCTAGTTACTGTTACCTGCCTTGTATAACCAGTCTTGTGATTTTGTCAGTGTTTCCACCTGTGTTCTCTTACTCCCCCAGCCTATCCCTGTGTTGATTGTCTGTTGAGTTCACCTGTGTCCTGTTAATCCCTGTCTATTTAAGCCCTGTGTTTGCAGTTTGCACTGTGGTCTTGTTGGTCTGCAGTCCTGTGAGGTGAGGTTTTTAGTTGTTGTTCTTTGTGCTCAAGCAACTTGGACATTAGAGCGTCTGCCATTCCAGATCCCTTGAATCGCTTGTAGATGGCATAGATGTAGGACATCAGCTGGTGGAAAGTTACGAGGATTGGGAGGATGTCCTTGAACATTTCTGGATTCTCCGCCTTGAGCTGAGTTGAGCGTCTTATACTGTAGGTGGGCAGGTCAGCAACAAGAAAGGAGAATGGAATATTCTTCTGCTGCATGGCCTCCACATGTTTCACCATTATGTCATTCACCACTGACTTGCTTGGAGGTTCATTGTAGGTTGTGTGGTAATTAGGCTTGCTCTTGTTGGGTGGTGGATGACAGCAGGACTGGGCACTGTATCCTGGAACTCGCTGCTCTTCAGGTGGTGGTCTTGTGCCATGATTGCCTACACGAGACAGTGCATGTATTACAGAGCGAGCACGCTGCGGAGCTGACCCATCCACTGGTGGATCTACCCTCGGACAAGCAGGTGACTCACTCTTGCTACCAGGGGGGCATCTGTACTGGCAAACCTTTGTCAGTTCTGCACACTTCTGCTTTAGCTGTGCAGAGATTTCATTCTTCTTGGTGAGCATTTCAGCAGTCTCTTCGCCTGGTTTCTTTTCATTGCTCTCTGGCTGCATTTACATGACATTTGTTCGATGGACTCCTGTAGAGTCACCTGTCATAGTGTCAATCTTGAAGTCGTCATTGTCGCGATCTCATGTGGGCAGGTTGCTGATGCCTCCACATCCATCAGAGCCCAATGGTCATAGAGGAGCAGTGTATCTCCATAGCTGATGCAGACACCGCTCTTGTGCAGAGTGTCTACCAGATCTTTACTCCTTGTCATGCCATGGACATTTACTCCCAGGTTGATAGCAGAGCTCCGCAGCGTGCTCGCTCTGTGATGCACTGTCTCGTGTAGACAATCATGGTACAAGACCACCACCCGAAGAGCAGCGAGTTCCAGGATACAGTGGTGCCCAGTCCTGCTGTCATCCACCACCCAACAAGAGCAAGCCTTATTACCACACAACATACAATTAACCTTCAAGCAAGTCAGTGGTGAATGACATAATGGTGAAACATGTGGAGGCCATGCGGCAGAAGAATATTCCATTCTCCTTTCTTGTTGGTGACCTGCCCACCTACAAGACGCTCACTGAGCTCAAGGCGGAGAATCCAGAAATGTTGGAATGAAGGACATCCTCCCAATCCTCGTACCTTTCCACCAGCTGATGTCCTACATCTATGCCATCTACAAGCGATTCAAGGGCTCTGGAATTGCAGACACTCTGGTTACAGCAGGGGTAGTAGTGGAGGGGTTGGTAGACCAAGCACTACGAGGAAAGAACTACAGATGGGGCGTGCAGTGCATACTGCTCTGGAGAGAGGTTCTTATCCAAAATCACTTGATTCTTGAGTACAAAGAACAACGACTAAAAACCTCACATGACAAAGGTCTACAGACCAACAAGAACACAATGCAAACACAGGGCTTAAATAGACAGGGATTAACAGGACACTCAACAGACAATCAACACTGGGATAGGCTGGGGAACTAGGAGGACACAGGTGGAAACACTGACAAAATTACAAGGCTGGTTAAGGCAGGTAAAAGTAACTAGACAGGAAACACCGGGATCAATAATACAAAAATAAGGGTGACAAATGAGTTGACCTTTAAATTCACCTCAAGCAACTAACCTTTCTAGCTTTGCATACAGAATACTATTTTATGTTAGGCTATACTGCACAATTACTTTTTGGTTCATTATGAAAATGTGATGGGATGAACTGGACACCATATTCTCAGTAGCCTACCCTATTTAATGGGAAACCGCAAATCAGCAACTGCTGTTTACACACAAACATTGACTTTATTGACCTCAGAGATTACTTCTGTGTACTTATACTGTATATTATTCAACTCATCATGAGCAGAGCTTTCATTTGAGCCTAATATGAAGGCTCTGTGACGATTTTGAAAAAAAATCCCTTTTGAGCTCATACTTGGCAGCCATCTTGCATTTGAAGGTTGACAATAGGTGAAATCATTATATAAACACCATATATGTATTCCTTGACCAAAATAAGCTCTGAAACCATGTATTGTGCATCATTGTAGGTCAAACCATTAAAAAGTTCATTTTCACGGCAGCCATTTTGGATTTTGGTCTCCCACACATTTTCCCCGCCGTTTTAAAAAAGACACCTAGATGACAAATCCATTGAGAAACGGACCTTCGCTCTCCACGGTCACGGAAGTGCCATAAATGACCCAACTATATACCTTCCCCTAACCTCAAGAAATACAATACTACGAATGCCAAATCATGATCGCCTCAACACATCGTCGGGGACGGGTATCGAACCGGTGACCTCCGGACTACTAAGCTGCCTTTCTTCTCATTGAGCTAGAGACACGATAGCCCTGGCAGTGTCTGTTGATATTTCTAACTCATTCCGTCCCTGACGGACCAGGCCTCTGTTTTGCTAACTACTCTAGATCAATGGTTCCCTAACCATCTACCGATAGAGAAATTGTATGTCTCCTCGGAACAGAAACCAGTGAAAGTAGCCGATCTACATGATGATGAGAGAGAGGCAGAGAGAGAGAGAGAGAGAGAGAGACATGGAAACAGAATATATTGAAGAGAGAGCGAGACAGACATGTTAACGGAATAGATTGAAGAGAGAGAGAGAGAGAGACATGGAAACGGAATAGATTGATGAGAGATAGAAATGGAAACAGAATGGTTTGATTGGACATCTCAACCTATTGCCATTAACAGGATTCGAACTCTCAACCTTCGGACTAATAGGCTGCAACACTACCTATAGTGCTATAGCTTTGTCCAGGCTGATATTGTCTGTTGAAGATCATAAACTCTTGCCTTCCGTCATGAACCAAGCCCCTGTTTCACTAACACTAAGATCACTCGTTCACAAACCATTTACCAATGAAGAAATTGTACATCTCCTCAGAACCAAAACTAGTGAAAGTAGCCGATCTACAAGCTCACAAACCATTAAAAGTTGTGAGATTGTAGATCGGCTATTTTCACAATGAAGTATGTTATACATTGAAAAAACATACTCTCGTTGCTATCACAATGAAGTATGTCATACATTGAAAAAACACACTCTCAAATAAGCATCATGTTATCTTTAACAATTGCAGATGTATTCATTGATACAGTCATGTTGTGGGAAATGCAACTTAAATGAAGTCTGCACCAAGTGAGGCTTGAACTGGCAACCTTGAGGTTGTGAGACATACACTTAACCGGGAAGCTATTGGACCAACAGACGTGAAATCCTGAAAAAATAGATCACACTGATGATACAGTTTCACGCAGATAGCTGAAAAATCCTGGGTTTAAGTGTTTTTCAAACTGCTCAAGATTGCGGACAATCTAAGGGTGGTGCTTACTGGTCAACGTGATAGATGTATTCCTCATTAGTCAAGGCACATGTGTAAGCAGGTCTAATGGATGTCGACCAAACGAGGCATGACTTTTGCCTGTTTAAAGTTTGCATTTAAAAAAAAATTGCTATAGCGCCCCCGTTTGACCAATTGGATTGGTTTTAGTGATATTTGGAATGACCCTTTACATTTCTGCAAAGTTTCAAAGAAATGTGAGTCTGCATGTATATGTTAGGGGCAGATGAATAATTGTCATAAAACTGCAATATTCATTGGCTCATTAAAGCTTCATTTTTTTACTTATGGAAAATCCGCTGCATCGTTGAGTCGGCATAGGTCCAAAGTTCATGTGTAAATGTGTTTCATGCAGATTACTCAAAAATCCCAGGAGGAGATAGGTTTTAACTGTTTTTCATATAATTCAAAATGGTGGGAGATCTAAAGGTCAGAGGTCAAAAGTCAGAGTGTGAAAGTTGTTCATCATGAGGAGACGCATGTGTGTATTGAAGTTTTATGGCTTTAGGTCAAACAGGGCATGAGTTGTACCTGTTCAAAGTTGGCATTTTCAACTGAGTGCTATAGCGCCACCTTTTGACGAAAGATTGTGAGATTTATTTCTTGATAGTTTTTCATGACCATCTATCATATGGCCGAGTTTCATAAAAAGCGTATGCACGGTTCAGCCAGAACTGGCAAAAACGGCAGAAGAAGAAGAAGAAATGGAATAATGCCAATAACAAAACGGGTCCATGCTGGAAGCCTGGCCCCGTAATTAATATGATTTGCCTTCAAATGAATGCCAACACTGGGTCATTACCAGTGGTGGAAAGTAACTAACATTTACTTAAGTACTGTACTTAAAAGGTAGGTAAGTGATTTTCTTTGGTTAAAATAAGTGTTAAATAGCTCTATATTCTGATAGTACTCATTGCTAGTGTTTGTTCAGTAAAAGGAGTCTCCTTGTCTCTCCAGCTCTTTATAAAACAGAAAATGCATTTTCGTTTCAGTTTCATTTCCAATTTTATCCAATTAGGATAGAGAACTCAATCAGGATATAGATTAAACAAGTGAAATTGGAAGTGATGACACTAAGAAATGAGCTGACAAAATTGGAACTGGAACACTATAAAAATGATTGGCTGAGATTTTGACACCTACCGGAAAATGTATTTTCTGTTTATTAAAGAGCTGGAGAGATGGAGGGACTCCTGTTACTGAAGAAACACTCTGTAGCAATGATTACTATCAGAATATAGTGCTTTAACCTTTTAACAAAATACTTTTTGTTTTAACCAAAAAAGATCACTTACCCTACCTTTAAGTACAATTTTGAGGTATTTGTACTTTACTTGAGTATTTCCAATTTCCAATACCTTTACTTCTACTCCACTACATCTCAGAGGCAAATATTGTACTTTTACTCCACTACAATTATTTGAAATATTTGGGTACTAGTTACTTTGCAGATTTTGATTATTATTAAAAAACATACACTAACAACTTAAGCCCTATATACAATTCAGCCATTTGAAAATAACCGATCTTGTAGATCTGCTATTTTCAAAAGATGTTCATGCATTTGAAAACTTGAAATGGGACATCCTGCATAATGAGTACTTTTACTTTTGGTACTTTAAGTACATTTTGATGGCAATACTTTTGTACTTCTACTCAAGTACATTTTGAATTCCGGACTTTTACTTGTAAGGGACGCTCTCACCAAAAGTTGGCTGGCCGCTGTTAAACGCAGGTTGTGCGCGGCCACAGTTTTTTGCAGCCAGCGGATTCTAAAAAAACGTTGTGACGCACCTGTCACTCACATTCAAGACCGTCCCCGTAGCCCGCACCGCCACAAGACACTAGCCACTAGACAAAAAAAATAACTTTGCGCTTTCACACTTGGGGTTCGTACATCTACATACACAATCAGATTTAAAATATAAAGTACTGACCCCATGGCCACGGATGTTACAATCATGTACGGGCCCTCATAAGTATCCGTATCTTCCGTATTGTTCAATAAAAAGCATTTTAATCCAATCAGTGGTAATTTTCTCCGTATGCTTTTAACTGCGCGACCCTAGCGGTTGAGAGGTGTATTGCACTGTTGGTACATTATAACTCTGCGGGAAATTGGCCACCAATCGGATTAAAATGCTTTTTTATTGAACAATACGGAAGATACGGGTACTTCTGAGGGCCCGTACATGATTGTAAAATCCGTGGCCACGGGGTAAGCACTTTATATTTTAAATCTGAATGTGTATGTAGATGTACGAACCCCAAGTGCAAAAGTAAAGACTATTTTTAACTGACAAGGCTATTAAATATAGTTAGAGTAATATTATTACACTAAATATATTATTACACTAACCTAAAGCCTTTGCGACCGCACTGACTTGTAACCAGGCCAGTTCTTTAATGTCAGTCATATGGAACTCTTTCATGGTCAAATCATAAAGTACTGGGTGAGATGCAACAGCCACAACCAGTTGGTCCACTGAGAGCACCATGTTGCTTCCTGAGTCTTGCGACGGTCCGCCTTCGACTCACCCGATTGGACAGAGGGGGGAAATCAGCTCCTGCCTCCAGCAGTTTTATGCTTCTTCGTGTTGAGCAGATAAACGCAAGGTCTGCGCGACAAGAGGAAAAATCTGCTCTTGCCTGAATCCATGCATTTGCATTGACAATGCATTGGCAGATTCTGCCCCAGAGGTAAAATAAAAGTGCGGTGGGAGCGCACCCTAACAGAGTATTTCTATCTAGGCAGCTTTTGGGGGAAAAAAATCTGTTGGTGTATACAATATACCAAGATTAAATGCACATGTACATATGATGATGCACTCTTTTTATATATTTTTGGGCTCTTTTTTGTACTCTCTTTCTTTTCTATAAAGCTTTTTATGATTTTATCATTAATATTGTTATTATCTATCAGTGGTGGATAAAGTACTTTTTTTTTACTTAAGTAAAAGTATCAATACTGCAATGTAGAAGTACTCTGTTCCAAGTTAAAGTCCGGAATTCAAAATGTACTTGAGTAAAAGTACAAAAAAATTACCTAAATACCAAAAGTAAAAGTACTAAAATGTTTGAAAATAGACGATCTACAATCTCATGCGATGCGACACGTTGTGAGCTTGTAGATGAGCTATTTTCTAATAGCCTATGTATAAAATAGGGCTAACGTGGTTAATGTATGTTTTCCCTCAGAGATGTAGTGGAGTAGAAGTAAAAGCATAGACACCGCTGTTATCTATGCTGCTGCACTGCCAAACAAAAATGCGTTTTGCTCTATTGTACCTGTACACAAGATGTAACAATAAAGTACAACCTTGAACCTTGAACAGACACTCACACACATAAAATCTAATTTGCATCAGCAAATAGTCTGTGATGTGTTGCTTTGGATAATTACCATATAAATAACCGTCTTATCTCTCCTCAGTGCCTCTGGCTAGAGGAGAGACCATGAGAGAGAACAAAAGGAGAATACAAGTGAGACCAGGGGGGGTCTTAATGTCCCTCTCGCTCATCCTCTGTTTAGTCAGATGTCTTGTGTCTTTGTAGTTAGTAGACTAACAGAGCTGCAGTGGTGTAAAGTAACTAAGTAGCTATCATAGCTATGAGCTTGTATATCTGCTATTTTTTGAATAGCCAAAGCAATCTAAAATCTAGAAAAAGTGCTCCTCGGAGCAGAGGTCTCTGCCAGGTCAGGTATGTTATTGTGGCCTCCTGGTGGCGCTATAATAGGCCAATGTGAAAAGGGTGCCATTTATTTTTAGGTCGTTCACGGAAAACGGACACTGCATTCATAATTTGAGGCATTTTGTTCCAAAAATGTGTATTGCTAAATTAGACCTGCTGGTGGCGCTATAACAAGCCAATGTGAAAAAGGGTGGCATTTCTTCCTTGGCCTAGTGGGAATGTATTTGTGAAATTTCACGGAAATCGCAAGCTGCGTTCATGATTTGAGGCATTTTGTTCAAAACTGACCAATCCTGCAAATTTTGGAAGCCAACCTTAGCCAATGAGGATGGAATATGGGAAATCGGACAGATCCGTATTGATCACATGACTATAGAGATACTGTGTACCGATTTGCATGACTTTGTATAAAATATGTAGGAGTAATGTAAAGAAATGTGTTTTGCACAAATCGGCCTCCAGGTGGCGCTATAACAGGCCCATGTGAAAGATTTGAGGCAGAGGTTCTGAATTGGCATCCAGGGAATGTGTGTGCACAGTTTTGCAGCAACCGGGCCAACGGTGCCAGAGATTAGCTGCTAACACACGGACAGGACACACGGACAGGACACACGGACACACACGGACGGACGGATGGACGGAGGGTAAAACATACTCGCTCGCCAGGCGGTCTCTACTAGATCGGGGGCTTAGCACCGCAGGCAACGGGCACATGCACGCACGTGCAGATTTCGCGGATTTGGGTACTTTTCCCCCCGTTTTTTGTTACTTTATTTCGGTTTTAGGGTTATTGGTAGGGTTAGGTTAGGGTGATAGATATATAATTTAAAAAAAAATAATAAAATAAAAAAATATTTTTTTAATTTAAATTTTTTAAATTTTGTATTGGTGGCTTTGGGTAAAACATTGGTGGCTATAGCCACCGAAGCCCCCCCCCCTAACGACGCCACTGTCGCTCGCCATGCCTTTCGGCCTGGCGGAGACAATGACAGATGCGTTCCCGGTCTTAAAGGGTGATTAAAGGGTGATTAAAGGGCGATTTTTTCCGCGGATTTCGCGGATTTGGGTACTTTTCCCCCCGTTTTTTGTTACTTTGTTTCGGTTTTAGGGTTATTGGTAGGGTTAGGTTAGGGTGATAGATATATAATTTTAAAAAAATATATATTTTTTATTTTTTTATTTTTTTATTTTTTTATTGGTGGCTTTGGGTAAAACATTGGTGGCTATAGCCACCGAAGCCCCCCCCCTAACGACGCCACTGTCTCTTGCCATGCCTTTCGGCCTGGCGGAGACAATGACAGATGCGTTCCCGGTCTTAAAGGGTTAATGTACAGCTAAGCTTCCCAGATAGCAAAAGTCATTAATTCAATGTTGGATTTTGGTCAGATTGGTTATTTTTGGTTAAGGTTGAAAAAGCTATGTTGATTCAATGTTTAATTACAGATACCATTTCAACATTTGAAAAACTGTCATTGAATCAATTTAGTATAGATGATTGTTTTTCAATGTTGAAATGCCCAACATTGAAATGACATGGTTTCTACGTCTGATATTGCCCCCCCCCCTCCTCCTCCTCCCCCCCCCCCCCCCCGCCGCCCGGAGTTTGTAGCTTGTGTTAATAAATGGCGTTGCATATTATTACAGTGGTAGCTAGCATGCTAGCTAACGTTAGGCCGCCATGTTGTTAGCTAGTTTCGCGATTAAAATGTACTTTCATTTGCTTATCTGTGTGTATAAAATTATACATTATTAGCGTTTTTAATAGTTTCATAAACATTGTTGTAACCAGCACCACTGTGAAGTAGTTGGTTCATTTAATAATGGTGAATTAACAAGGCAGTGCATGGTTAGCTAAACTTGCTAGCCACACTGAAACGGATATCACTTTGCTGGAAGCACTTCCGGTCCAGACCGGATACGGAACTGCATCCGTGTTTGCACGCGTGTGTGTGAGAAAATGTACCGGATATAGGAGGCGGGATCTAGAGCATATGAACAGGCGTTCCAAGGCACAGTTAAGCTCTTATTACACTGAGGCTGTTTATTCTGGGGATAAATGTGAGGAAACAGTGGTGGAAGAAGTAATCCGATATTTTACTTAAGTAAAAGTAGCAATACCATAATATAAAAAATACTCTGTTAAAAATAAAAAGCCTTTGTTCAAAATGTTACTCGAGTAAAAGTACAAAAGTATTGGCATCAAAATATACTTAAAGTACCCAAAGTAAAATGTTTGAAAATAGCAGATCTACAAGCTCACAAGGCGTCACGATGTGACACGTGAGCTTGTAGATCTGCTATTTTCAAATGGCCTATGTCTAAAATATGGCTGAAGTGGTTAATCTCAGTTTTATATATATATACTTTTTTTTATGTTAATATATTTAAAAATATGCTGGAAGGACCTGATAAATTAATAATTTGGCATATAAATAAAATATATATATATTTTTTAATGCATATATATTTTTTATTGTTTTTCTCTATTTTCAGGGTTGTGCTACAAGAAGACTGGAGAGGAGGGTTCACTGCAGTACACAAGGCCTGGCCAAGTAACATAATTATAACAGCACCACCTCTTTTCTATTTAGACCTGTTGTAACCTATACGTTGTTATACCTTTCAATACGGGAGCCACCTCTGTGTCTCATTAGTTGTTGGTTTACATATGGCAACATAGATTTGTTTATTTTTTTTGTAAGAATTTGAATATTTTCAGAGAACTTAGGTTAGGTTTTAGAAGGTGTTTTTAGAATTGGCCTAAGGTTAAGATGGCTTCTTATTGGGCTAAAAGACGTAGAGTCATTAGAACTGTAAGGGACATAGAGAAGGATATCCTTAAAGAATATGAGGAAACTCTGCATGTACAAAGGGAAAATATTTACCCCTGTGTGACTAGGGAACCTGCCTTCACAATCTCACACTTTTCCCACCTAGATGCACTACCAGCTTCACATGTTGTCATAGAAAATGGTCATATAGATGGCAGTGTAGCTGGCAATGATGTAGTTGAGTCAGATCATGTGCAAATGGAAAATGATAATGCTGATGGTAGTGTAGTAGCTCAAAATGAAGTTGAATCAGATCATGTGCAAATGGAAAATGATGATGTAGATGATAGTGTAGCTGGCAATGATGAAGATGAATCAGATTGTCACTATGATGAGGAGCATCTGCCTAGTCAGGATCTGCTTATAAGGAGCCTAAGATATTGGGCAACTTCATACTCCATTAGTCTTGTTGCTTTGTCTGCTCTGCTGTCCATCTTAAAGCTATTTCACCCTAAGCTCCCTAAAGATGGAAGGACTCTGCTTAGAACGCAATCTCATGTTGCAACCACTCAAATACAAGGTGGCGAGTACTATCATTTTGGATTGGTGCAAGGAATACTTTCACGATTAAAATGTTTGAGTTTACCAGTAAACCTCACAACTCTTACTTTACAGTTCAATATAGATGGTCTCCCCCTCTTTAGGAGTTCAAGACTTCAATTCTGGCCTATACTTGCAATCCTGAATTGTGATTACACTAAGTCCCCATTTATTGTCGGTATATTTTGTGGTTTGAGCAAGCCAAAGTGTGTTGTTGAGTATCTGCAGATATTTGTTAGCGACCTTAAAAATGTACTGGCTAATGGCATTGTTCATAATGGTAAGCAATTGATTGTACAGGTTTCCTCATTTGTGTGTGATGCTCCCGCCAGAGCCTACGTTAAGAATATTAAGTCACATAATGGATATTCAGGATGCGACAAGTGTGATCAAGAGGGTGTGTGGAGGAACAAAATGACATATCCTGAAACGAATGTCAGGCTGAGGACTGACTCGAGTTATTGTGATATGATTGATGAGGAACACCACTTGAAACAGAAACTCAGTCCTTTAACAGGCATAGTAAAGATGGTTTCTTCATTCCCAATAGATTATATGCACCTCTGTTGTCTTGGGTTGATGAGAAAACTGTTGCATATGTGGTTAAAGGGCAATCTAGCCATTAGGCTTCCTTCACAAACAGTTAACAGTATATCAAGCAAACTGCTGGTGTTACATTCCCACACCCCTGTTGAATTCAATCGCAAGCCAAGAGGTTTGAATGAGCTTGATCGTTGGAAAGCTACTGAGCTCCGATCCTTCATGTTATACTGGGGTCCTGTAGTTCTGAAGGATTGCCTTCCCAGTGAGTTTTATGACAACTTTATGTTGTTTTCAGTGGCCATGTATTTTTTTTTGTCTCCTGGAATTTCTGGCCAAATGGTTGAATTTGCACATAGATTGATGATTTCCTTTGTGGGACACTTTGGACAGTTGTATGGTAGGGATGAGATTGTGTTCAGTGTTCACCAGCTTATACATTTAGCAGATGAATACAAACAATTTGGACCTTTAGATAATGTTTCAGGATTCCCTTTTGAGAATTATCTTGGCCAAATAAAGCATCTTTTACGCAAGCCACACCAACCTCTACAACAGGTAGTCAAAAGGCTGTCAGAAATGCCACATGTTGAGGTTCCATTAGCAACAGATGAACCAGTTTTACAGCACATTCATACTGATGGTCCACTTCCTCAACATTTCAGTGTTGCTCTACAGTACAGAAAGGTCTCCAGTTGTCGTTTTACATTGTCTACAAAGCAGGGGGATAATTGTATTCAGGTGGGAGATACAATTGCAGTAGTGCAGAATATAGTCCAGGAAGAAGGTGAGGTCTATGTGATCTACAGAAAGTTCAGACACCAAGAATTATATTACACTTATCCCTGCGAGTCCTCCCTCATAGGTACATACAAGGTTAGAGAGTTGTGTGATGATATCGGGGTTGGTAAACTTAGCTGTATTAAACGTAAATGTGTTCTGTATCCAGAGTCGGAGGGAAATGGCCTCATAGCTATTCCAATAGCTCATCTGCAGTAGACATCTTATAATTCATGTTTTTTGTCATAATTATTTTTTATTAATATTCTTATTTCATTTATTGTACACAGAATGGAAAGTGAGGTGGTGCTCTGGGGCGTTGTACTGTTTCCAAATGGCGGAACTGCAACAGTTCTTGCCAGCTGGTTCAATCCAACGGAAGGTACATTGTTATGGCCCCCAAAAAACACAAATTATTCAAAGGCCCTTAAAGAACACATGGTGCCCCGTAAAGGATGGACGACATATGAGAATATTCGGCTCTTAATTACTTGTGGTAAGTATAGTCACTGCATCGCTATTGTTGTCTGATGTGAATTGTTCCTCATACTTCTTAAAAATGTCATGCTGTATTTTCTAATTTTGAATTTTTATCCCACCATTTTGTAACCCCATTTTTTACACCCAGTGCCAATTGTCTATGTAATCCTGGGGGCTACTCTCCCTCTGCCAAACTAGGGAGGCCAGGGCCGAGCTCATGCCTCCTTCAATGCATGAGAGCCAACTGCCCTTCTTGTCACCTGACAGGGGAGAGTTTCCCTGGTTGGACGTAGCGCATGGAAGGAACACGTTATTCCAACCAGTTCCCTTCCCCTCATCAGCATGCTGTATTTTCTGCTTGTTCTTTTACAGACTCATTTGAAAAGGCCAAGCAACATGAAGAGAAGTATGTGAATACTGGATGTCTAACCACTGATTTGGAATCTGAGGAGGAAGCAGATGTACGTCGGAAAAGAAGAGCAAGGTACAGTTGAATTCCTTGTGATGTGGTTTTTGGTTAAACAGAAACGGGCCATGGGTTCCTGAACAGTGTCTCTCTCAAGGCTTGCTCAATGAATTTAATTATCCTGGGAGCCTGGGAATGTTAAATGTTGTTATTTTTTTAGGGCAAATCCTGTGCACGCAGTAGAGTCAGATGAGGAGGCAGAAAACAGCAGTGTGAAACGAAGATTTGCCAAGCCACCCGATGTGCATTTTCCAGGTACAGACACTTGTCAGTTATGACACTAACTGCTACACCTACTTTAAGTATCGCCATGTATAATTCCACTTATTTATTAATACAGTGCTGCCAGAATCAAGCCAGTACCCCTTGGTGCCAACACTAAATGCAAGCAGTGGTATGTCATTATTTACTAATATGGCAGAACAAAATGTAATTGCATGATGAGAGCTTTACAAGCATTTAGTTCCTCTGTCAATACATGCAAACATATCAGTTTATGTGTTCAAAAGTTACAGTGTCCACTATTCATGTCTTGTGTTCCCTTCTTTTAGTCTCTGGAGGAAGCTGCTCCGCCGCTGGAGGAAGCTGCTCCGCCTCGGGAGGAAGCTGCTCGGAGGATAACATGCCTAATAATGGTAAGTGAACCACTTCACACTAATAAGTCAGGGTGGACAGATTGTAAATGTGCTTTTGATAGCGTTCATGTTTTGTGTTCTCTCATTTTAGGCTTTGGTGGAAGCTTCTTGGCACAGTTGGAGTCAATGGACCCCTGCAATGATGGTGAGTAGACAGGCTAGATATAGCTATGTGATTCTCTCAGCCACACTTATTGTGTCTCTAGTATGTTTCAATAGGTGGCGGTTGGATTACTAGTCCTGCCTTACTTACACTTACACTGACTGAAAATGTTAGTTAAATGGGTGGAAATGTAAAGTTGAGTGCATATGAGTAGCTTATTCAGTGTCTCACTATTTTGCAATGAGCTGTTAATTTTGGCATGATATTATATGAGAACTTCTATTTTACAGTGACTAATTACGGTCATTTTAATCCATTTCAGGAGGGAACCACACTGGACAAGTAAGAAATGGTATGTCTGTTGTCCCTGTGTCAACTAGAGCCTTTTTATGCATTTGTGACTTTTATTAGCCATCACTAAACAGTTGCTGTGCCTTGGCTATAGTGCCATGACATACTGTAACTTAGGAAAGACTGACATATTTGAACATTTTGATTGTCCTCTTTTTAGACTTCGCTGGCAATCATCACCACCCCCAAGGCTATCAAGGTGAGTTAACTAACACATTCTCAAATCATGTTTTGTTAATACCACCAGACATGCACTAGGTATATGGAGGTAGGTACACTTGCTACTGTATATGGTGCTCATTGAGAACTACTTTGATGGTGCTTATTTGCCTTATTTTGTTCTGTCTGTCTTTCCCTAGGAATGCCAATGTATAACTCCAGCCCCTACCACACTGTGCCATCAGAGCAAGCAAGGAATGGTATGCATTTCTCATCTTAAATGTTGTTTTTTTTGTGCAAAATTCCATAATTGTTCCATGTTCAATTTAAACAATTTTGTGTCTTTTCTCTTTCTGTTAGACTTCGATGCCAACAACGCACGTGGCTCCAGATCAGCTGACTTCAGATCACCTGGCCTGGGTAAAGATGCCTCTATTCCACTTTACCCCCCGCCTCCCCCATACACAATGACCTAATGTGCAATGCTGATGCCATGTTGTTGATTCTTCAGGATCAGGTCCTGAAACGCCACGGGGAAGATTCCATGGAGGAGAGCCCAGTCAAATGTTACAAGGCAAGTATCATTTTCTGATCAACTTCTTAACCTTACTGATGCATTGAGAAACATGTCCCTTGTGACTTTACAGTCTTTGTCACCGTTTTTTTTTTCATGTAATTTGTCATGGTGTTTAAGCTTAATATTTAAGCGCTTAATGGTTACTATAAGTTAGGGGTGCAAAGACTTCACGCTATCACAGAGTTGCTTAGTGTCATTCTAAATTATTGAAAATGGTGAATCTATCCTTGAAATTGAATGTAAAACCAATTGTTTTTCTTCAAGACATTGCTGCCAACAAAAACACCAGGATGCTTACAGAGCTACTCATGGAGGTGAAGCAAATGTCACGGGACATTCAGTTTATTAAGACTGAAATGGCTAAATCCACCTTTAATAATAACGGAGCTGGACCTGAATCGCAGAGAGAAGATAACTTCCCCATCGTGCTGCCACTCACCAATGAGGAGCAGTTTGATGAGGCTGAAGCTGCACTGAAGGAGGAAACAGTCCGTCGAAAGATGGTGAACATTTTTGTACTTTCTTAAATGTATTGTATTGTTTGAAAACTGTTTATAATGTCTGGAATTGTAGGAGTGGACACACTGTACACTTTAGCACACTAACCATTTTCTCTCTAATCTGTTAAGACAACTCGCCTGGCATTAGTCGGAGGGACCAATCCAGAAAATATGATCCGGCGAATGCTATCCACTACGATGACGAACAGTCTAGCCAGCATCTTTAACTGGGCAGGAAAGGGACAGAAGAGGGCCTTCAAGGACACGCTGATGCAGGACTGCATGTTTGGTGAGTCAATTTGCACCCCAAAATACTAGGTTTACTACAGTGTACTACAGTGTATTTGGTAATTTTGATGATGGATATTTAATGAAGTAATCTCAAGTAAATAAGAATGGATGCATTTTTCTCACCATGGAATGAGCCTGATGGAACATGCATCCACTCTTAAAGAAATACTAAACCCATTTCCAACCTTAACGTCATTTAAGTGGTCCTCTGTAATGCTCACAATAAGATGGCACCGTTTCTGTCTCACTCACTCTGTGTCTCAGAGGTGGTCTTTGCCTGTGGACAGTTCAGAAACCTGCCTACCAGTGGCATCATTTCAAGCTAATGGACATTGAACATGATGTCACTGGCAGATTTCTGAGCTGTCCACTGCCCTCTGACTGAGACAGAGTAGACAATGGTGGCATTTTTTACGAGCATTAGTGTGAATCAATTATATGACTATGGGGTTGAAAATGGGTGAAGTACTCCTAAGGCCACCTGGCAATCTGGCACACTGGACATGTATGTCACTTTGGAATGGAACGTGCCCACTGCAGCTTTCTTATGTCTTTATAACAAGTATTCTTTTTTTTCTTTTTTTCCCAGCGGCTGCTCGTCAATTTGACCGCAAGTTGACTGAATTGCTGTACAGAGATGCACTGCAGAAGTGGCTGCGTTATGCACCAGAGAGGAATGGCGGGGTACCAAGAAAAGAAAAGCCAAAGAGTTAAAAGGACAAATGGTTTGGAGTTGGAGGACAGTGGGTTTCATGGGAGTTGGATCATTGGAAACCTGTTTTGTTCATGTTGAACTGGGGTCCGTATAGTGCTGAATGATTACTTTATTTGAGTATGACAACCCTGTTTGTGTTTGCCAGGCTTATGTGTGCTGCCATGTTGTTGATAATTTCTGTTCACAAATCTGGCTCTCCTGGGATCCTTCTCATCGAACACTTGTCCGGTGTGAGTGATCACCTCTCCGGTGCTGGAGACCTCCAGGCTGACTTTCAAGGCAAATAAATGACCAGATAATTCTGTTTAAGGCACACCAGAAACCCTAACCCATTAGGTCCGAGGTCGGTTCTAAAAAATGTTTAATGAAACGTTCAAATTCTTACTCAAAAGATTTAAAAAGAAATGATGTAGCTATGTAGCAACAACTAATGAGACACAGAGGTGTGTGCTAAAATGTGCAAAGATTTTTGTAAAGTCTTTAATAAATAACTAAATGAATAAATTGTCTCTTTCTTTGTTCATAGAGCATGGTGTAAAGCAGTTGTTAAACATATTTTCGAATATTCACCTAGAATGGCATAATTATAATCAAGTTTGGGGTCCCCAAATGTTTTTCCTGTAATGTGAGGTCTTTGTATAAAAAGGTTGAGAACAGCAGTAAAATTCTTAATGGACCATTTCAGCATTTTCAACCTTCCTCTGTATGTTTTTAATGTCTCATTTAAGCCAAAAATCACTTTACTCTATTTGGTGTTTTAAAGTTCTGCAGGGGTTGCTCCAAACCTGTGATGTGATGTCATGAGTAGACAACTTTTAGCATGCTCCCGGTGGAAATGCACCAAATAATACAATTTTGATTAAAAGTGATTATTTTATTATTCATGAGGCATATTAAAAAACATACAGAGGAAGGTTGAAAAAGTGTTGAAATGGTCCTTTGATAATGACATTGTGTCAATGTATAATGCAATGTATATATATAGTTGAATCAACGTTGATGCAATTCTACATCATTTCAATGTTGATCATATCCTAGTTGAATCAAGGTTGATTCATTGTCAGGATTGATTGAAAATTCAATGTTCATTCCATGTTGATCATAGCGAGCACTTTCAATGTTATTTTCTATGTCAGACATCAATGTTGATTCCACTCTTCAGCCTGACAAAAACACAATGTTGATTCAATCACTTTTTGCTATCTGGGTTAGCGTCCTCCAACCCAGCGGGAAGAATCAGTGTGACAGAGACCTCTGGTTCCTCTCTCTGCCTGATCTCCCTCCAACAGAGACTGATTTATGGAAAAGGAGACTTTGGTAAGATGAACATGTCACACTGCTCTCTGCTTCTGAGCTCTGTGAAAGATGACACGTCTGACACTAAGACTGATGACACCATGCAGGGTGGACTGTTGGAGGAGGAGGAGTGGGGATGGATTAGAGGCAAAGATAAGGGGGAGGGGGGATAAGCACAGAAGTAGGTGAGAAACAGAAGGTGAAAAGCGTGCGCTCGCTCTCTCTCTCTCTCTCTCTCTCTCTCTCTCTCTCACACACCATGAGCTTGTAGATCTGCTGTTTTTTGAGAAATCTTGAAATGTGTGCAAATCTTTGAATATATATATATACGTTTTAAAGCGAACATTGTTAACTCCTATCTGTGCATCGGGGGGGGGAGGGGGGGGTCCCTGGAACAACAGACTTTGGGGGTCCGCGGCCAATTACATATAACTTTGGGGGTCCTTGACATGAAAAAGTTGGAGCACCACTGATATGGCAACATAAACGTTTTTTCAAAAAGCTGTTTGTAGAATATTCAGGGTGTCCGCTGGCCTAGCGGTCCAGGCACATACCACGTATGCTGGTAATCCAGCTTGACAGCGTGTCGTGGGTTCGACTCCCGATCCCGACGACCTTTGCTGTTGGCATAAAAGCCCCCAAAAATATCTTAAAACTAAATAAATAAAAAGATTTGTACAAATGTTCACCATTTTTCAAAAATAGCAGATCTATACAAGCTCATTGCACGGCACTCGGTGCTGCGCTGTGAGCTTGTATATCTGCTATTTTTTCATAGCCAAAGAAATCTAAAAATGACACACAGATGCGTTCCCGGTCTTAATGGGTTAAGTATCCAAGAAAAACGTGACCTCCTGTATTTGGGAATATTATGGGTTTTATCCAGGTACCAAACGTGAAACATTACATAATGGATTATTTCCAATTTTCAATACTTTTACTTCTACTCCACTACATATCAGTGGAAAATATTGTACTTTTACTCCATTACAATTAATTGAAAACTTTAATTACTAGTTACTTTGTAGATTATTACAAAACACAATAACCACTTCAGCCCTATATATATTTCGGCCATTGAAAATAGCAGATCTACAAGCTCACAATTAGGGATGTTAAACGACTCATATTTTGCGAGTCGACGTGTCGGGGCCAAAAATCGACGTGTCGATCGACTTTTCTCTCTTTTTTTTTCTCCCCTTTTTTTTCATGCTGCGCAGCAGTTGAGGAGCGCGCATATTGCTCCTTAAGCAGAATAAGCACCAAAACTGCGCACAAGCTGCAGCTGCACCCATCATGATAATAAAAATGAGACTTTATTTTGTAAACGAGTGTTTATTAAACACGGAACACTTTTTTAATCCGTAGGCTATATACAGCAGCCTAACAAACAAGGCCGACATTTGACAAATTATAATATATATCAGACTCAGCACTCCTTCCCGATACCAAATAATAACTGTCAGTAACACACACATTGTAAAACAATATATGGCCTGGATATATAAAATAAACATGCATTACAAAGTAATGTAACTGTAAGTACAAAAACAATTGCAGCTGTTCCAAAATAAATGGACACGTGGCGTCCAAAATACGCCTAAAATAGGCGAAAATACTAAATAAATTATTAGTAGCAGCAAAACATCAGCCAGAACTTAAGGCTTAGCTAACAGTGCAAAGTCTGTGCAATAAACCAACACTTGCAATTATCGTTCCCAAGCCGCGTTGCGAGGCCAAAACAACAACGTGGACATTCGCCCTATATCGGGACATTTTAACAAAACAAATACAGATGTGCCACTTCAAAACTTCACATGTCCTGCCATCGCCAAGACAGTACATTTTCAGGGGATTCCCAGGGCAATAAGAGGGACAAAGAAGGGCATTTAAAATGATGAATTATTTTGATGATCACTGCTTTTATGATGCTAATTAATTTGAGCAACTCTTCAAATCACCTTTCGCCTCATAATGAGTCTGACACCTTCTCAACACACATTCTTTTGTTCTCATGCATATGTATGTCTGTTGAAGGGAAAAACGGGGGGGTTTAGTGACAACTTATTTTCAGGGGCAAAACAGTGCAATTTTAAGGGCAGAACAGGGAGGAAAACATGCCTTTTCAGGCCACTTTCAGGGAAAGAACAGTAACGTGTGAAGTTTTGAAGTGGCACATCTGGTAGCCTTCAAAAAATAATTATAACATAATTAAATAATAAAATAATAAATCAGTAGACCATTAAATACTAGGCTACAAACAGTAACACAAAATTAAATTAACTCGATTCAGTCAGCAAGCCGTGTTGCAAAACAGTTACACAGTTAAACAGGCCTATACTGTGTCCTGGACATTTTTAACAAATGAAAACAAATAGCAGCTTATAGTGTCAAAATAACATCCTTGACCTTGATCCTAGTACATCCTACCATTCTAGACTTAAACCAACGACTTGTTCTTGTTCAAAAACAAAAGCATGTCCACGTGATCAGGGGTCAGCCGAGTACGAAGCCTATTTAATATCAATCCCGCAGCAGAGAAAACCCTCTCTGCTGGCACGGAGGTCGCGGGAATGCACAAGTAATGTTTAGCCAAGCGTGACAGTTTCTTGTACCTGTTCTCGTGTAGTTCCCACCACACACCAGGGTCTTGTGAGGGAGAGATGCCGTCTTCCCCCAGGTAACGCTCCATTTCCAACTCAATAGATAAAGGCGCCTCCTCGGCGAAATATTCATCCCCGAAGAAGTCAATCATTGCATCCGCATGTTTCGCTCTTTTTTCGGGCTGCGCAGCTGGCTGAGCGACCCCAGGCGCGTCCTCGTCCTCCTCAGTAACATTAGCATCCAAGGCCGGGAGATCTGACAGCAGAGTAGTAACCTTTTCGTGGACAGCTTCTCTGATCGCGTCGGTAGTGAACCTGAGATGCTTGTGTCGTGGATCCAAAAACGATGCGATCATGGCCGCTTTCTCTACAACCCCGAGCTGGTCCAGCTCCATGCGAGAGTTGAGGGACTCTGACACTTTTCTCTTGAATTCCGACACTTTCGCAGATTCCTCATCTGCGGGTTTCAGATACCTGGTTGATTGAATACTTTATTAACAGTTTGCAAAAAAAAGCATGGTGGCGTGGCACAGATATATACAACATAATGCATACTTTTAGTTATTTCAATTCATCGACACATTTAAGACAATAAAATACAATCATATGCAAAAAAACAACATCATACACGAGTAGTAAGTAAGTAGTAAATTAAGAAATTAAGGCACTAAACAGTTTGGGGGGGGGGGGTCTAATGATAAGCTGCCTTTAGTTTGACTTCTTTTTTTTTTTTACCTGGAGAGTAGAGTGGCTGTCATAGGATACACCATTGAGATCGACACTTCTTTTTCTCCGCACACTGCTGTTGTGGCAGTCTTCAAGGAACGTAGAACAGGCAACATCTCCTCCATGATGTGCCAGTTTGTATCAACGAGATCCAGGGTACGAGCATCTGAGAGTTTAGTGACATCACGGTCCGACAGTACTGCAGCTACGGCCCATCGCTGCTCCAGTAAGCGCTCGAACATGTCATATATGGAATTCCATCTAGTCTTCACGTGTTGGATGAGACGATGGTCACCCTTGAGAGCTTGGTCTTTCTGCTTCACCTTCAGCGCCTGCGTCGCCACGGTGCTATGATGAAAGTGTGAGACAAGACGCGCTGCAGCCCCAACAGCACTTGTGATTGCTCTCTCTTTGAAGCCGTCATTGATGGCGAGCTGAAGCGTGTGTGCAAAGCATCGATGCAACTCCCACTCCGTGTACCGAGAGTTTGCCAACACAATATTCGTTGCGTTGTCGTGGACGCAGACATCCACTTTGTCCGCTATGCCCCAACTCTCAGCTGCGGCCTGCAGAACGTTGGCCATATTTTCTGCAGTATGTCGCTCAGGCATGGCTCGTGTCTGCAAGATGGCACTCTTCACAGTCCAGCCTTCAAAATAGTGAGCGGTTATTGTCACGTAGGACTCTGTCGTCAACCCTGTCCAAGCGTCAGTGGTAAGAGCCACTTTCTGAGCTTTAGACAGAATCTTACGGAGTGAGGCGGCCATCTCTTTATAACGTCCCTCCAGTCGCTTTGTTATTGTTTGGCGACATGGTACGGTGTACTCTGGTTCGAGAAATGCCATAAGCTCAAGGAAGCCTTTCCCCTCGACAACGCAAATTGGCATGATATCCTCCGCTACCATCTTGACAGTCAGCTCGGTGATCTTAGGTCATCACAGTGCCGAGGTTTGACTGTGAAGTCTTCCATGGTGCTTTGCTTCGATGAAGGCTGTGGGTGTTTCGATGCAATGTGATTTGTCATCACAGTTGTAGACGAGTGATAAGCATATCTTTTGCTGCACAATTTACACTTCACAGTTTTCTCGTCAATCTTAATGAAGTGATCCCACACCGCACTCCTACTCTTATTTGCAGCTGCCATTTTCACGTGGGCTTTCACTGTGCGCAAGCAGGAAGTAAACAAACTAGTAGCCGGTAACCGCGTGCACGACACATGCACTAAGCAGCACAGACAGTCACACACACACACACACACACACACACACACACACACACACACACACACACACACACACACACACACACACCCGACCTCCCAATTGGAAAACATTTCATTTCATCATTTTTTACATTTTGAACTGGCTATTATGGAAAACAGTAACGTTTTAAAAAAAAAATAATTAAAAAAATAAATAATAATATTTTTTTTATTTTTTTATTTTTTTTTATTTTTGATTAATATTTTTTGAGTCGAGATAAGCAGGAGTCGAAAATCGAGTCGAAAATCGAAATTTAATCACATCCCTACTCACAATGTGTCGTGATGAACCAAAAAATGGGTACTTTTTCCACCACTGCATGCAGGCATGAACGGAGAACGGAGAATACAAAAGCTACAAACTAATATCTCTGCCCAATTAACTCCGCGATTATGAGGAAGCGAAACAGGTGCTCTTTGGAGAGGGTTAATATGATATAATATCTCTGCTCCTTGTTGCTGCAAGCAGACGGGGTCATGCCTATGTTCCCTCAGCCCTATGTTCCCTCAGCCCTATGTTCCCTCAATCCCTAACAAATTTATTTTATCCAAATTAGTCCCTATGTTCCCTCAGCCCTATGTTCCCTCAACCCTATGTTCCCTCATCCCAAATTAGACCCTATGTTCCCTCAGCCCTATGTTCCCTCATCCCAAATCATACCCTATGTTCCCTCAGCCCTATGTTCCCTCATCCAAAATTAGACCCTATCTTCCCTCATCCCTATGTTCCTTCAGCGTCACATATGGCCCTTCCATAATGTGCTGTTGGGGTCACCTGTTGGGTTCCCCCGGGCTCCCCAAGGTATCCCCCAAAGGTATAAGACTATATATAGATATATTATTAGTAAGTTATAAGTTATAAGACTTCATAAAGTTTTCTTTACACCGATGATGATGGTGACCACAACATTAAATTGTGGCTACGTGGTGCAGCTTCGACGGCCCGCTGCTCCGAAAGCCCACCAGTCCAACAGCCGTCCCTGGGCGCGGAGGTGGACCGGGGACCCCCGGGGGTCCCTGGCTCCGGAGGCTTAACCCGACCGGTCTGTCGGTCGGGTCAGGCCTCTACAGCCAGGGACCCCTGGGGACCCCCGGGGAGGCCTCGACGGACACCCGGCTCTCCAGGCGGTCCCGTGGACCCACTCTTAACACATCGGGTGCCAGCGTTTTTTCATAACAACTTACGTTGGGTGCCAGCATTCTCCCCATTGACTGCGCTTTACTGTTTAAATCTGTAGACTCCGCGATGAGCAAATCCACACGAAAAAAAGCATTGATTCATGTTGAGCCATGAGCCTGGCTACAGCCTGGAACCATAACATTACCCTTGCGAGTTACAACGGGGGGGGATCGCGCATCGCGCATGACCGGTTTTCCCCACAGGAAACAGATTCGGAGATATAGGCGTTTCAAAGTAGGAAATAGACAGGAAGCGGATGTGAATTTTTTGTTTGTTTCCGGTAAGCGATCTGGCACTTCCTTCGCAGGATTACAATGGGTGCTCCCAGAGCTGCTCTAGCCCCGCCCGCGCGGAGAAAAACGAAAAAGACCAAACTCATGGTTCAGACCGTGTTCGGCACCGAACCGCCACTATGTAAACACACGGTTCAGACCGTGTTTGGCACCCGATGTGTTAAGCACCCCTCAGCGGGCGTTAAGTGAAGTTACAGACCGTGGCCCAAGCACCGCGGGGACCTGGTGGTACAAACCAGAATAGTCGCCCCTGGGACTATTCTGAACTTAGCGCGTCGGGCCCGGCTCACCGGCCGGTCCCGCGTACCCACGATTAAGCACCCCTCGGCGGGCGATAAGTCGGGGGGGGGTCCCGCGGCCTACAGACCGCAGGTACCTGGTGGTACAAGGGGTGCCGCAATAGTTATCACGCCCATTAGCAGGGTCTTGTTTCCTCGCTGAAGATTGTCTTCTTTCCTCTATGGTCTGAGCTGATTTCATTTCTCTTGGCTATGGTTTCGCTAGGTAGCTGGTAGGGACAGTGGGAATCTCGTTCGATTAACTCGGGTGCAGCCACTGCTGAGTTGCGGGACAACCGCGGTGCCGGGCACAACCCACATAGATACGTAGCTGCTCGCAGGTTCATGTCAAGTTCCCCCGCCCCCAACCCCATCAAGGTAACTTGCCTTGTGGGTCCACAATCGGGAACTTTGGTTTACTCAACTCCTGCGTGCGCCACCTATGTTGTCTACACCCATATCAGTTACTGTCCCGGCGTGGTCACTTGGCAGTGACTGCACGCCCAACTCAGACGAGTCTGCAGCGCCCTTTAAGACAAGCATATGCTACAGGATCAACCAGGTAGGCCTCCTGTTCCACCACAGAGACAGCGCGCCCAGGTGAGGCGCGCACCGTGGGGTTGCCGGTCCGTGGAGACTGCCAAGGCCCCCCGTGAGAGGGGCGGCGGGAGCTCCCGGCGGCGAAGCTCCCCACGGCCAAGCTCCACAGGTACGTTCTAGAGCGAGTGTGCGTCCCGACCGGGAGACTTTTTCACAGGAGGGAGGCAGGGACGAGCGGGACGCCTCCTGGGCCACGGGGAGGGGACAGGGAGGTACGACGCGGAGATCCACAGACGGAGCCTCACGTCGGGCGAGGCTCCGTCGCCCTAGCTATCCTATGGCACCAGTCGGCCCTTGTCCGTAGCTTCCCCCTCTCCACCAGGGGAGAGCCAGGGTGACCTGAGGCTGCAACACTTCAGGCTGCAACCTCCAGGATCCATGGCCCTGCGAGGCACGGGGACGCCCCCGAATATGGTGCACCATGTCCGGCCATGGTCTCTAGCTACCCTATGGCACAAGTGGCCACTTTCCCCCCAATGCGAAATTTCACGCATGGGAGAGGCAGCGAGCCCTAAAGCTCCTGAGCCTTCCGGAGCTTTCTTCGGGTTTTTCGGCCACCGTTTGCCCGGGCAGCCACCCAGGGGCCCGGGGGGGGGGGGGGTACCGACACGTGCGCACCCCCGGCCCGGATCCAACGAGCCCTCCGCCGGCCCCGAGCGACCCACGGACCGGGAGGTACGGGCCGTTTTAGCCCGAAAAAGCGCAGATCGACAAGCCGAAAAAAGTTGGAATTTTAGGCCGGGGGTCCTCCAGGGGGTCCCCGGGGACCTCTGGAGCCCATGCGGACACTTAGAAAAAAAAATCGAAATTTTTCAAAGAACCATGATTTTGGGGGTCTTCGCCGCCCCGTCGCTACCCCAGGAACTGGAAGGTGCCTCTTCCTGGGCATGATCCCTAGCTATCTTATGGCAAGAGTCGGCCCTTCTCCCTGGCTTCCCCCTTCCAGCAGGGGAGAGGCCAGGAGCCCTGGGCCTCCCGGCAGACTGGCGGGTTCACACTCGGTTGCTCTACCCGCTCCGGGAGCCACCGTCCCTGGGCGTGGAGGTGGGCCGGGGACTAGTGATGAGCGGGTCGGGTTTTTTCATGCCCCGCCCCGCCCCGCGACGGAACCCAACCCGCCTCAACCCGCCCCGCGAACCCATATATAAATCTATGGCTCAACCCACCCCGCGACCCGCGATGTTTTTTTAATTCTGTAAAATCATGGTTAGAAAATAATCCCCAAGTGTATTCAAACTGTTTTATTGTTATTATTCTTATTCTTATTAGGAATAAAGACAAAACAAGAGCATGTGATCATTTTATTTTTTTTTGCGTGTGAGAGCGGCTGACCCGCTCACCCACAGCCCGCATAATTGCCTCTGAAATTCTGACTCGACCCACCCGCGCCGCAGGTTGACCCGCGGGTTACGGGTCGACCCGCTCATCACTACCGGGGACCATGGACTGGGGAGGGCGCCGCCTTGTGGACACGGCCGGTATTGCGCCCCTCGGCCACCACAGGCCTATCCAGGCTTGTGGATCTGCTCTTTTTCCACGGCAGGACTTTGTCCCTTTTCCAGACCCACGACCGGGGACCCCCAGGGGTCCGCGCCGGCCGCCCTTACCCGCCTCGGGAGCCACCGTCTCTGGGCATGGAGGTGGACCGGGGACCCCCGGGGGTCCCTGGCTCCATGTGGACACTTAGCCCCATCGCTTCCCCCAGGAAGGTGCCTCTTTCTGGGCATGGTCCCTACCTATCCGATGGCACCAGTCGGCCCTTCTCCCTGGCTTCCCCCTTCACACAGGGGAAGGGCCAGGGCGTCGGAGCCGCGCCACGTAACCTTAAATTGTACGTGTTGAAAGCATGTTCTGGGGGTACGTATACGTGTACATTATGTCACAAGGAAAACTTGACCATGATGACCATGACCATGACTGACCATGATGCTGACCATGCTACTGACCATGATACTGACCATGATGCTGACCATGATGCTTGGGCAACATGATTGGTCAAACTTAATTGCTTTGACCTGGTCAGCTGAGACACATTAAACTATATGTATAGTTTCTCTCATCAATTCAAATTCAGACAGCTGTGAAACTGACTGATGTTAAATTATATTGATAATTTCTCATCAATTCAAATTCAAACAGCTTTGAAACCTATAGGTACCTATAACAACAGCTGCAAAGAATTACTGATCATTGCAGTGAACTATTGAACTTTTATCACAGCTAATAAAGTAAAATATTAATAATAATAATGATACATGTCTATACTAATATCGAGCTTTTGTAGATATCCAAAACAACTATATTACAAAAAAATGAGTTTAAAGGTATAATAAGCTATGTAAAACTTAGCTTATTATAAAAAATAAAAAAAATAGAGGGGGATTTAAATGAGTACAAACAAAGTTTTCTGGGGTCCTCCCCCAGAAACGTTTTAACACAGTAGATACTGTATTAAAAAGGGAGTTTAATACTTTTATCAGTCATAGGAAAATTATGGGTAAATTATTTTATTTTATCCATTACAACCCTAAACTTATAGAAATCGTTTTGATGACTGAAGCAAATAACCACTCCTGATATTGACATAATTCTGACATGATACTGACCACCATGATACTGACCATGATACTGACATAATACTGACATAATACTGACCATGATACTGACATGATACTGACCATGATACTGACCATGATACTGACATGATACTGACATGATACTGACCATGATACTGACATGATACTGACATGATACTGACCATGATACTGACATGATACTGACATGATACTGACCATGATACTGACATGATACTGACCATGATACTGACATGATACTGACAGACAGACAGACAGACAAGACAAAACATTAGAATATTATGGGCTGATGGAACATAAGGCTGAAGGAACATAGGGCTGAGGGAACATAGGGTCTATTTTGGGATGAGGGAACATAGGGCTGAGGGAACATAGGGTCTAATTTGGGATGAGGGAACATAGGGCTGAGGGAACATAGGGATGAGGGAACATAGGGCTGAGGGAACATAGGGCTGAGGGAACATAGGGCTGAGGGAACATAGGGTTGAGGGAACTTGAGTACGCTCCCCAAGCAGACCATATGGCACACATTATCAGCAGGGGAGAGGAATGCAGAGGATACTGACAAAGGGGGAAGGGATGACAATGAAGAGAGAGAGAGAGAGAGAGAGAGAGAGAGAGAGAGAGAGAGAGAGAGAGAGAGAGAGAGAGAGAGAGAGAGAGAGAGAGAGAGAGAGAGCTCATCTGCCATCAACTCTGAATGTCCTTTAGCTCCAGAGGGGGCTCTATGCACAGCAGCCATATTGTGAAGACATTCACAGGTGGTGTTACCAATGATACTAATGAAGGCTCTGTTCTGGTCAAACAGAGTCAGGGTGCTGATATTGTGTGCATGTTGGCTCACTGGAAACACTCTGCTACACCAGTGGGTCTAAAGTTGGGGTCCAGGGACCCTCATGGGCTTCCAAATGGCCCCTTACAGGTGTGTAACTCTGAGTGTACAAATGTTACGGGGGTCGTGGAAACCACTGTGCTACACTAAATGGAACAGAGCCTTCATTAGCATCATTGGTAACACCTGTGAATGTCTTCACAATATGGCTGCTGTGAATAGAGCCTCATGGCTGGTTTCTTAAGTTTATAATGCTCATTTCTCCATAGAGAAATATAGATGTTATGTCTATATGTCCGTATAGATGTTATTGAGACAGGCTGAACATGGATGGATGTGTACTGTTATAATGGCTTGCAGAACATGTACAATATGTAGATTACTAAATGGTGCCAGGAACTGTAGAGCATTTACACATTTTTTTATCGGATATGTTTCCTGTCTCGCTACAATGTCCTATCTGAAATAAAACTTAAAATGCCAATAATTAATATTATACAAGAAAGAAAGAAAGAAAGAAAGAAAGAAAGGAGGTCATAAAACATGAGATCAATCTTCAAGGCAGACCTCATGAGGAAATAAAGCAATAAGGCATCTGGCAGTAAGTAACTGCATTTATCATTGACAATGAGTGTAAATGATTAAATGTGGCCTGCCGCCTCTTTAATAATGCAAAACATCATGTACCTATCCAAGGGATTTTTTTTAACAATGCAGTAAGATTGATCCCCTAGTTTTAATAACTTCAGCAAAATATCAAATTAGTAGCCAATATTGGCACCGTGGCTGTTTTAGGATGAAATAAAGGGTGCTTTGAAGACATCGCTATAGTCTTTTAATACACTGTTGGTTCTGTCAGTGACAGTGTGAGGGAGAGATTCATCTCCAACCAGACACTGACATTAAACTATAGCCAACAATTTCTGGCCAATTAATTGTACATGAAAATGAGAAGAAATGGCGTACAGTAGCATGAGATGTACACAGAGATGTACACAGCTGTAAGCATGGTGGCATATCATGCTATAGCATAGTCTCGGGAAATAAACTTCAGAGCTGTGTGTGTGCGGCAGCAACGTGGGTTCATAACACGTAGACCTGCACTCTGCCTTGCTGCTTTTATAGATTCTAATCACATTTCCCTACTGTAGCATTGTGGTTAAATATGTTCTAGGCAGCCTCATGTGTGACTCATGTTCACATTAGAGGGAAGCACATAATAATGAACTGAGGAAAACTTGCACAGAGAAAGTAGGAAGAAAGTATTAAAGTAAGGATGTTAAATGTGTATTTTGTGTATAAATATGCATATGCATAACATTAGAGTATGGATTGACTGGGTCAGGGATGGACAGACAGAGAGATATGAAACTCTGTGGCTACCGGAGCAGCAACAACAGCAAGTGACCATCCATTCAGCATTAATAACAGCTTATCTTTAATCATAGAGAATAACACATTCATATCAGCTCATCATTAATCATAGGGAATAACAACACAAACATCCCAGTAGACTCAACTCTTACGTCAAACTATTTAATAGATTAATACTGCAGCTTGGTGCTGTGGAAGTCTTAGGCATAAGCCAAGGTTTATCCTGCTCTTCTTATCTACTTCCAAGGCTCAGTGTGTATTTCATTACAGCACATAATCCTAGGAATACTTTGCTGTATTCTGTCCTTCTGAAAGCTCGGTTCTCTTCAACCACCTTCAAAGTGTCCCAACACACCATGGAGGACAGCAGGTGTACCATTACACCATGGAGGACAGCAGGTGTTCCAGTATTCACTGCTTTGAGCACAGATAATATCATCACTCAAATGTATTCACACATATTGTCAGGGTTACAGTCCAGACTCCTGGGCTCTAGTCCCCCAAAAAGTGTCCTACATCCATATGGTCCAGGTAGGATATAAAAGGACAGCAATGTCAAAGACGAGGCCTCAGGACCTTTTAGTTAACAAACACACACACACACACACACACACACACACACACACACACACACACACACACACACACACACACACACACACACACACACACACACACACACACACACACACACACCTGGCATCTACAGGAGCTAAGAGAATAATTTATCTTGATCCTACAGGACTGTGAACAATGTTACCTCATTTTAATCTGCTACCTAGCGTCATTTAAAGCATACAAAGGACATTAAATGCGTGTGTGTGTTAGCCTTATTGTTTCTTGTGAAGCTCTTTACACCAACAGGCAGGACACTTGTCTCATGTGTGCACAGAACACACACACTCACTCACTCGCACGCATGCACGCACGCACGCACGCACAAGCGCGTGCCAACCCGTTCTCACTCCCAAGGCGTTACATTTTGCCGCTCTGTCAGAAGCCCTGAAGCCCAACAAGTTTTGACATGACATGACGCCATGGCGATGTTGCATGTTGACAAAACTATACCTAAACCTAACCCTAATCCTAACCTCACAAAAATATGCCTAAACAAAGGGGCGCCGATTTATGTCCGCGCTACTGGGTGCACACAATCGTTTTTTTTTTTTACTTTAATGCGGTTAATTTGGTGCAAAATTTGGACTTCATGAAGTGTAGATGTCGGAGGTCTTTTCTTTTTTTGTGATGAGTTTGTGATGGGTGCTCATCATTCCTCCTGGGTGCTTTAGCCCCGAGGCACCCACAGTATCGGCGCCCTTGCCTACACCTAACCTTAATCCTAACCATAACCTCCCAAAAACTGTGCGGAGAGAGATAAAAAAAAAAAAGAGTCGTACCCATGGTGGGGTGCAATCATGGGAGGCTGCGGTTACTAGTCAAGCTGGTTGGCGAAAGGGCCTACTCTGTGTGGAGTTTGCATGTTCTCCCCGTGTCTCCTAGGGTAGTTAATACCCTCACAAAAACATGTAGTAATCCTGGTCACTATACTGCCTCCCCCTGGTCAGCCGGGGCACCTGATGGAGGGGAAGGGAACTGGTTGGAATAACGTGTTCCTTCCACGCGCTACTGTACATCCAACCAGGGAAACTCACAAGAAGGTCAGTTGGCTCTCATGCACTGAAGGAGGCATGAGCTCGGCCCTGGCCTCCCTAGGCTGGTGGGGGGAGTGTAGTGCCCAGGATCACTTAGCAAATTGGCACCGGGTGAAAAAAGGGTTGCAAAATTGAGGGATAAAAATTTAAGAAAAAAAAAAAAAAAAAAAGCGCTGCTAGCAGGTAAGCCACGGAGGCAGCTTTTCAAACCCCAGATTCCAGTAGTACTTGAAGCTCCAATTTGTGTCTTGTCTTTTTTTTTTTTTATCCCTCGATTTTTGTAACCCTTATTTTTCACCCGGTGCCAATTTTCTAAGTGATCCTGGGCACTACACTCCCCTCACCAGCCTAGGGAGGCCAGGGCCGAGCTCATGCCTCCTTCAATGCATGAGAGCCAACTGACCTTCTTGTCACCTGACAGGAGGGAGTTTCCCTGGTTGGACGTAGCGCGTGGAAGGAACACGTTATTCCAACCAGTTCCCTTCCCCTCCATCAGGCGCCCCGGCTGTCATGGGGGAGGAGTTTAGTGACCAGGATTACTACATGTTTTTGTGAGGGTATCAACTACCCTGAGAGACACGGGGAGAACATGCAAACTCCACACAGAGTGGGCCCTTTCGCCAACCCCACCTAGGGTGTGGGCGCTGATGACGCGGAGGAGGAGACACGCCCCCAGCGCCCCCGGCGGGAATTGAACCCAGGACCTTCTAGCTGTGAGGCGACAGCGCTACCGACTGCGCCACCGTGCCCTCGTGTCTTGTCTTTTAACACAAGATAGCAGCCTTCAACAATAGCGGTACACTCAGTGATCAGGTCCGTTCAGAAATCTGCACGTCAAGTAAAGAACGGAGGAGCAAGCTTCCCATATAGCCACGTGCGAGAATGCGCATACATGCAGTACGCATGGAGCATTGGAAATGACAGAGCGGCAATATATGATGCCTATCTGTGAGAATGTGTTGTATGCGCGCACGCACGCACGCACGCACACACGCACGTACGTTGAGAAGATTAACTAGAAAAAGAGAAGAAACAGAAAAACTAAAACGGTCAACAACGTTGCTCAATGTTCATCAAAACAGTCAAATGTATCCTCGTGTCTTGTTTTACACGAATCTTCAAGTCAGTGTAAAAACACTGAAGGCAGAAAGAGTCGCAATCCTCTTTCAATTAAGAACACTTGAGATATTAAGACAAATGTTAAGCTGCATTTTTATATCAGTGTTGATTTATATGAAAAAGCACAACTCTGGTTCCACTTACATAATTAAGTTATATTCTGATGATTAAATAGGCTATTTTGGGGCGCGTAGAGTCATACTGTATCACCTACTGTACCTATAGAGTCAGTCCTCCAGACACAGTTTATCATCACAGCATTGAAGAGCTATTTCAATGTGAATTCTCTGCAGCAGAGGTGAGTCATTCTGATAGGAAATGACAAACAGGAACCATGGAGGAGAAAAGTGCTGCTCTCTGAAACAATGATGAAATGAGCAGACACACATCTCACATGTTGTGTCTCTATCCTTCTCTCCATAAATGCTCTCTGAAGGGTTTCTAAATGTCTACTTCAGTGTGAATCTACATCAAACGTTCATGACAGAGGTGACTGATAGTTACCGTCCAATGAGAGCTGCACATGATAGTTACCGTCCAATGAGAGCTGCACATGGAGAGAAGCATTCCAGGATGCATGGAGGCTCATGTTTGTTTTTCCTCCTGTGAGACTGAAGTGTCTGAGATTCATTGTCATTCTTCAGGTTGATGAACATCATTTAGCACTGAGCAACAGGAAGTGGAAACATCCCCACAGGAACCACATAATGACCTCCATGCTGCTGCATATGGTTATGATGATTACATAGAAAATAGGACTTAATTTTGGAGAAAAAAAAGTTAAAATGTGTGTAAATCTGTTTTTCTTTTCAAAGCGAACATTCGTAACTCAAATCTTCGCTTCTGGGGATTCTCCAAATGTCTTCTAAATCCGAACAGGTTTTTTTTAAATGTATTTGGCCGTGGACTCGCATCTCAAAATATTTTGTTCCATGGACCCCTTAAACAGAGTTAAAATGTTCGTTTTAAGAAATATATTCAAAGATTTGCACTCATTTTCACTATTTAAAATAAATAACAGATCTGATAGCAGAAGTTCATAGTGTGGCACTCATTGCTGTGCTATGACCTTGTATATCTGCAATTTTTGAATAGCCAAAGAAATCCAAAGAAAGACACAGATGCGCTCCCGGTCTTAAAGGATTAATAGTTACAGCTATACCATAGTTACCTCTGCTATCTATCTATCTATCTATCTATCTATCTATCTATCTTCACTGATTCTCCTCTGATACGTTCAACCATCAGGAAGCTTTCCTTGTTGTTGCAGTAAAGTCCAATAACAATCCAATTAGCACACCTTAGCCTGAATGCACTATCTCACAATCAATGAATGGTTCAGCTGATTATCAACAGTGTGGTTAATAAAGACAAAGATCTCTCTCTCTCTCTCTCTCTCTCTCTCTCTCTCTCTCTCTCTCTCTCTCTCTCTCTCTCTCTCTGACAGATTAATAAATTAAGAGGCGAAGAAGACATTTCTAGAATAGTGTGTTCCACAAGGAGCCTCAATATATTGATATGTTGTGATATTTATAATACAATGTTCCTTATGTTTGCTGAAGAGTCCTCTCATTATCATGTCATGAAAGCCTTATTTCTTTGTCTTTCAGATCCAATAATCCTCCATTTGCAAACACAACAATTAATCTATGGTACAACAGGATTGACTATGTTTGTTATCTTTGTTTGAGCACATTTCTCTCTTGCTGTTTCCTCACTGTCTATTGTTAGTTCTATTCACCAGGGAACATTCCTAGTGATATAATTCCTATCAGAATGTGTTTGTATTAAACACCTGAAGTAGAATACCAATGATGTCAAGCACTGTCACTTTAATATTTTAGGATTGGAAAGGTTTTGTAAGCAAAACGATTGGAAAGGTCAACTTGAGACCAGTGTTTATGTATGCTTTAGTGTTGTATCGATGTCTTACTGTAAATCTAATTGCCCCCCGGGGACATAAAGTTGAGGCTGATATCATATTCTATGTAACAAGGCCTATTTTATTGGCCAGTCATGCATCCTGTGGTTCCTGTGTGTGTGTGTGTGTGTGTGTGTGTGTGTGTGTGTGTGTGTGTGTGTGTGTGTGTGTGTGTGTGTGTGTGTGTGTGTGTGTGTGTGTGTGCATGCATGCGTGTGCAAGCATGCATGTGCATGTGTGTGTGCTTGTGCATGTGTGTGTGTGTGTGTGTGTGTGTGTGTGTGTGTGTGTGTGTGTGTGTGTGTGTGTGTGTGTGTGTGTGTGTGTGTGTGTGTGTGTGTGTGTGTGTGTGTGCGCGCATGTGTGCAGGTGGAAGCAGCTAAGTGACAGTGCTGACATCTGGCAGTGATTACTGTTGGTTTCACTGACAGCCACTCACGCATATGACGCATGTGCTCGTTATGTCATTAGAAACTTCTTCTCTGTCCTTTTCAGGGACATGGTGCTTCTGTCCTTGTGACATGGCTCCAGTCAGAGCCCTGCACAGGACGGTTTTCTTAATCCTGCTCCCGTCTTCCCCCGCTGGATTTCTGACACGATGGTCATTTTCAGCATTTCTGACCGGCCACAGTTACTTTATGACCACCACTCCCGTTCACAACACAAGTGTAGAATTTAGAGAGAGAGAGAGAGAATCAGCACCATGGAGATCTCATATATATATATATATATATATATATATATATATATATATATATATATATATATATATATATATATATATATATATATATATATATATATATATGAAACAATGTGTGTAGGAAATAAAGTACCATATTTATTGCTGTTGTACAAGTCAGTGGTTTTCAAACATTTTCATGTGACACAGTGGGTTAGCCTGGAGTCAGATAGAAGGACCAATACTCGGGCCTTCCTCAACAACACTGTCCTGAAGCAAGACACTGAACCCCTAACTGCTCAGTGCCAACAGTAAAGGACTGTGGTTGTACTGGGCAGTTCCCAGGTGTGATTGTGAAGGATTGAGGCATTGCTGAAAAAGAGCATTTGTGCTCACCTGCCCTAGATAAATAAAGGGGGGAAATCTGCTTTGTTAGATGGATTTTCTCTCTGTGTCTCTCTCTCTCTCTCTCTCTCTCTCTCTCTCTCTCTCTCTCTCTCTCTCTCTCTCTCTCTCTCTCTCTCTCTCTCTCTCTCTCTCTCTCTCATTTATAGTTGTCAGAGATCAAAGACAGCAGTACACTGGTTCACAGACAAACTACTGGAGTCTCAGTCCCTTGTGATGGATCAATAGAATCCATCCACCACGCACCTACGTACCCTTCAATGTCACAACAGAGAAGCAAAAACACCATCCAAGGCCCACACTCCCACCCCCAGCCACCAGCGGTCCAATGTACTCTATCTAGTCAATTTAAAGAGGATGACAGACCAACCACGATGCTAGAAGAAAATAAAAGAAAAGAAGAAAGGTTCAAGAGTTTTACCTTATTGATTGTTTCACCTATTAGTTCTCTGTTGGTTCATAAACCATCAGGGGAAACCTGCAAACTGACAAAAGGTCAAGTTCAGTGACGTGTCTATGGGACTGGGACTGATTACAGATTGATGCTTTATTTTTCAGCTGTAACCAACATGAATTAAGGTAGGTGCAGTACGGTGTCTAAAAGGCTGAAATAATAATCATTAGTTATTGCTTCATTCACAGTTTTTTCCTCCTTTTTCCATCTCCTTTCTTTGCATGCTGTCTTTAGTCTATCACACAGCTGTTTCAACAGGACAATCAGTGCATAAAATAACATAATGGCTCTTTGTCAAAACTCCACTTTCACCAGCTGTTGTTTCCATTTTAATCATGGCTGTGTGTAGGTGGAGGAGCTGAGCTCAACTTCTTAGTTTATTTATCATCCATACTGACTTATTTTAACCAACTTGGTTAAACTTGTCTCCATGTTAAACTTCTTAATGGCTTATCGTCCACCAACAGAGGAGACTAAGACCACAATTCAACAAGTTGTATGTAATGAGATGTCATCTGTGGTGTTTAGCATGTAATGAGGTGAGAAAGACAGTCCAAAGTCATAGTCCTCATCTAAATGATCTTCTCCATATCTGGGAATAATGTTGTCTAGATGTTTACAAGGACATCTGACCACACAACAATCATAGTGTGATTATTCACATTGTTAGGAGTAAGACCATTCATAGAATCAATGTATTTCACCTCAACATGTTGGAAGATATCTGGAGATATCATTGTTTACATACATAGTAGTATTGTTCAGTTCACAGAATAACAGTGAATGTACGTACATTTTTATATTGAATTTGAATAATCTACTATACCAAAAACAAGTATTTCTGAATGTTTTTTCCCAGATGCAGTAGCATCCAGGACTGACAGTTAATAAGAGAGGGTCAAAGAGACCAGAGTGAGACCTGGGCTGCTGGTTAATCATAATTTTACCAGCTTGCAAGCTGGTCTAAGAAGAGACTGACCACTATAGTGTCACGTGTTCGACATATTATCGACAGGTTTTCGATCATTGGCTGTCCTTTAAGCCGGGTGCATTTCTCCTTTCCGACATGTCGCCTTTCCGACGTTGACTAACCCTATACCTAACCCTAACCCTAACCTTAACCGCACGCGGAAGCCACTAGTCGGAGTGGTGAGATGTCGGAATGGAAGGAGCACCCCCTTTAAGCCAATGGGGATACTTTCCCATACTCTGAACGGGCGGTCTCATCCTCCCAAGCTATGGCTACTAGACACGCCTCTCGCCTCTATGGCTACTATACACGCCTGCCGTCGGTTCAAATCACTGTGGCAAAATATAGGACAAAACTTAAGTAAAGTACTTCAGTAAATGTACTTTGTTACTTTACACCTCTGCATACGAGCTACGTAGCGTGCGTTCTGACCTAGCAGTAGGGGTGTCACGATACGCCTAATCCACGATTCGATTCGATTTTAAGGTCACGATTCGATATATATAAGGTAGATTTTCGATACGATATACACACACACACACACACACACACACACACACACACACACACACACACACACACACACACAGAAAAAAGAAAGCAAGTTGGTATACATGACTGAGTCATGTCTTGTTTTATAAGCTTTAGAAGGTTATATGGTTGGCCTGGTGTGACCCTGTCAGATTGTATTTGACGGTTTCTGGGAGCAGTGCCTCTGGGAGGTGAAACTCTACACTGAAATACATGACAGGATGTTTAACCCATTAAGACCGGGAACGCATCTGTGTAACCACTTTAACCATTGTTTTTATACTTTGGCTATTCAGAAATAGCAGATCTACAAGCTCATCGCGCTGCACCGAGTGCCGCGCTACAAGCTTGTAGATCTGCTATTTTAGAAAAAACAATGCACATCTTTATACAGTATATTCTTTAACACTTGCGTGACTAACCGGTCAATCTGACCGATTTTGAGAATTTAAAGTGGATTATCTTCTCTCATGAAGCTCTGAGGAAGTTCCCCTTCGCTGGCTTTTCCTAAATATTCGATTCAAATAATCCCTGTTTTTATTTTTCATCTGAAACGTTTTCTAAATATGAAATTAGCTACAAATATACCATCTCAGACGTTATTCTGCAGCTATTTTGACTGTACTCACCCTCTCTCGTCCAGGCAGAGAGGCTTCACACCTACAGACCACCCAGAGATTGTCATTGTTCAAGTTAATGGATGATTTGCATTTCACTGTCCGCCTGGCCAAGCGATTTCTCTCCTCTAGGCCTAATAATAATGAAATAAATCTCTCTCTCTCTCTCTCTCTCTCTCTCTCTCTCTCTCTCTCTCTCTCTCTCTCTCTCTCTCTCTCTCTCCTTATTATAAGCGACTTTGGGCTTGTTTTTGTAAACAGGTGTGATCTACAAGCGTAGAACGTGTCACGCGGCGACTGATTTATGCTTCTAGATCAGAAAGTTTGCGCAGCAGTAGACTAGAGCAGGATCGAGCACATGTGTGAAGCATACTGATGTGTTCACTTGTTGCGCTGCAGTGAGATAGAAAGGAGGAGAGGAGACGCTTACTTATATAATATAATATTGGTTTGTCAAGAGATATCCATGTGTTTTGGACAATGGAGAGTTGGAGACAGTCACGTAATTACTAGACAGAGGCTTCAGTGGTTCATATAGGCTATCCATGTTTCACTCAAGTGTTGAATGTACCGCTACAGATCGCGCTGTTTTATACGCTTTTTTTAAATAAAGATTTTACATACAGGATCTGCAGTTACCATTACAAGTTGTAAAATGTAAAATGACATAGATGCGTTCCCGGATTGAATGGGTTAACATAACAAATGGACAGGAGGTTTAACATAACATATGGACATGACGTTTAACATAAAATATGGACAGGATGTAAACAAGTAGGAAAAATGGACCTGTAAAAGTAATTCACAACACTTGTCAGACCAGACCTCCTTATGAGAAGATATTCATGAGGTTATAATTATGCTATTATTATTTACTGCTCTGCTGAGCACACATGCCTATTCTCTGAGGAATATATTCACGGAATAAACGCACAGACTTTCTCTCTCTCGGTGCTCGGTCTCTGCTAGCATTCTCTTTACTTGGCATTCTCTTCACTCATAGGCTAACCTTTTAATATTGTCAGCGGAGTTATCTGAACATGAATATGGTAAAAGGGGAAAAACAATGATGATGGATTCTCCAAGAGGAGTTGACTTAGCGTGCGTGTGTATATAGAGGTGCATCTCCTTCTGTGATGATGATTCATGTCAAGCCAATGAATTAACTTCAGAGAGATCCCAGTCAGAGACTTTAAAGACGGGGTGCCGTGATTTTCAATGATCCCCCCCCCCCCCTCTAAAACATAATCATCAGGTATTATGGTTATACTAGGAGGAAGATTTTTTTCAAAAAAGTGTACAGAAAGTGTTAAAATTATGTTTTTATGTGGACACACCTCCAGTTCATTAAGTATACCTGGTTCTCACCTTAGCACCTCCTCCACCACCTTAGCACCACCCACCTGTCCTAGTCCCTCCTCCTCCTCATGCCCACCCCTGCTGTGTTATGATAATGAGGGGGAGGGTATGTTTTTACTATGTCACTAAAGCGCTGTTTTTCTATTGGCACGTTTGACCCTCAAGGTTTCAGCCTCCAGGTAGAAAGTCAAAATAGTCAGAGAAGACATAAAACACCACCAGGGGGCTTAATAAAGTTCTATCAATTCATAGACACATGAAAAACAGAAAAAGTGCAACACCATGGCACCACCTCTTTATTGACCAAAGAGATCCCAGTCAGAGACATTAATGACCACAGAGATCCCAATCAGAGACATTAATGACTACAGAGATCCCAGTCAGAGACATTAATGACCACAGAGAGCCCAGTCAGAGACATTAGCATGGCTAATGACTTGACGACATTACTGACACCATCAGTCACATCCAAATAACACACAACTCAACTGAAGACTGTTCTTTGCTAAATGTACGTCCATCTGTCCAAACGCAAGCGACAATGAGCTCTACCCACACCTAGCAGACACACATTCATCAAAGGACACGTGTACTTTCACTCTGTGTCACCGTAATGCACTTTTACTCTGTCATTGTTTAGAAGACAGTCACATCTATATGACTGTGTGCTAGAGGGTTCGCCCGCAACCGAAGGGGAGGCATGCGTTAATCTGACAGACCTTTTCTCCGACTATGTGGCATCCGCGTGCGGTTAGGGTTAGGGTGCGGGTTTGGTTCGGGTTTAGTATTGAAACGTCGGAGCGCTGCGCTGTCGGAGGAATGCGCTGTCGGACTAACGTACTGCACCCAACCGAAGAACCGAGCCGGGTATTGACTTGGCCCTCGGGCACAGGTCGGATCCGTTTCATTTGAAATGGATGGACCCGTATGGACCCGCGAGACCCGACGACCAGCATTTTATTATTGTTATTATATTAAACTCTTTAACCTTTGGTTTTAAAATGAGACATATGCGTTGTAATTATGCTCCAAAACTCCATACCGTCTGTTCTCGCATATTGAATGCGGTCATATTACTGAATAACAAATCTTATACTAACACATTTCTAAATACTCTTTTTGCCAACTTATGGTCATTCAGTTTGAGTAACAATTCTACAAGATGACATCATCACACAATGACATCACAAAATCGTCAGTACAACAAACGTTAATTGTCCTTTAAAATGATTTGTCCAATAAACTAAACATCATTTTGCAACTCGTATCAACACAGTGTCCAGCATTTACCAGCCTTTACCAGCATCTCTGTAAATTAGTTGCACTGTGTGAAATGTTTCGGTGGACAGTACATCTGTTTCGGTGGACAGTACATCTGAAAGGAGGACAAAATATATACAACCATAGTGCTGTGGTAGTAGGACACAAGCTGTACTCCTTTGGAGGGTACAACAGTGACCAGATTGGTGTCCACATCTTCAACACATATACATATACATATTCCATATTTACATACATAATTATAATCAGAAATTTGACATGTCAGCTCATCTTTGAATGTTGAATTCACCATCCTTAGATCATCATTCAAGGTCAGGTTTTCAGTCTGACAGTAAAAGCTGTGTATGTATATATATGTGTGTGTGTGCGTGCGTGCGTGCGTGCGTGCTTGTGTGCGTGTTTCACTCATTGAATGAGAAATGAAGAGACACGGGATGTGGTTGACTTACAGTAATTCTTTAGTGGGTGTTGAGTTAACCATTATGTGGTTAAGTCTTTTCCGTGTAAAAATGTGAATTTTCTGAGAATACACTCTCATTAAAGTGTGAGTTTATCTGAATTTGATAAATAAGCAAGTCTATACAGTGTCTACTCTACTCTGTTTCATTTGGAGAGAGGTTGATGGAAATATTGCTTACTGCTAATTGGATGTAAACATATTGCATTTGCCAGGAACTTGTTTGTGGGTTTAAATCGAACACAGATTGTACGTGGGTGATATTTATTCTACATGAGGTCAGTTTCACTCCAACAAACACTGCCGTCATCCATCCAATAGGAGGACACATTCTAGAATGTCCCTTCCAACATCCTAAAAATATGGAATTCAACAGTGTTTCATCATCTCGCTGTGACCTCTAAAACAGTTATATTTACAGTAAAATTACAGATCCTCTGCAGTATTCACACAGTGATACTAATGACTATAGTTTCCCCTGTTGTTGCTCAGTGTCCTGAATAAACAGCTCTTTTGTCTATTTCTAGTGACACTGCCCCAGTGACTTCCATCACACAGGAGCCCCAGTTGATTCTCTGTGACTCTGCTGAGAGCCTTTGATTAATGAATGTTTTGTTCTCTTGTTATACTGGAACAATCTGCTCCACAGCACCACAGCTCCTAGTGTTATACTGGAACAATCTGCTCTACAGCACCACAGCTCCCAGTGTTATACTGGAACAATCTGCTCCACAACACCACTCAAACTCAAGTAAACTTAATAAGTAATCTCCTGAAACAACTTCCGCAGTCACAATAACCTTGTTTCCCTTTATATCTTCCGTCTTACAACTACATTAAATCAACTTTATTATCATAGATTTACATGGGTAAGTGGGTGCAATTATTTCTGTGCAAGCGCCATCATTTGTGGTTTTCAGGAAAACAGGAGCGGGAAGAGACAGGGAGAGCAAGCCGAAAACAGAAAAGAAACGAGTCAAAAGGAAAGTCAAAGATTTTTTTTCTTTTTTTTTAAGTTGCAGGTGTATGTGAGGTTAGACATAAGCAGTGGTGGGAAAAGTACTCACATTTTTTACTTAAGTAAAAGTATGAATACTGCAATGCAGAAATACTCCGTCACAAGTAAAGGCCCGGAATTCAAAATGTACTTGAGTAAAAGTACAAAAGTATTGGCATAAAAATGCTACTTAAAGTGCCAAAAGTAAAATAACTCGTTATGCAGAAATGTCCCATTTCAAGTTTTCAAATGTATTTAAAATCTTTTGAAAATAGCAGATCTACAAGCTCACAATTGTGAGCTTGTAGATTGGCTATTTTCAAATGACCTTTTTGTAATAATAATCAAAATCTACGTAACTAGTAACTAAAGTTTTCAAATAATTGTAGTGGAGTAAAAGTACAATATTTGGATCCCAGATGCAGTGGAGTAGAAGTAAAACTATTGGAATACTCAAGTAAAGTACAACATTTTACTTAAGTACAGTACTTAAGTAAATGTACTTAGTTACTTTCCACCACTGGACATACGGTGCAAAAAGTAGCATGTATTGTGTCTCTCTTTGGGATCTGTTATCGTGTTTTCCTTCTGAGGTCTCCCGCAGCATCTGAGAAGTTACATTTCAAGAAAGATTTAGTCCAGAGGGTTGAAGATCCATTTATATTTAATTGTAACACTAGCCAGGATGAATCGATCTGGATTTGTCTGGATAATGGATGTCTAAAATGCTTTATCAGAATGAACATTCAGCCAAGCACAGAGGCCTGATTGTCTGGATTCAGGTGTCAGGTCAGACATTAGTCTGAGTATATTGAGATGGATGAAGAGGTTGGTGTTTTTTTTTCACTCTTTTTTCCTCATCTCTACATGAGAGCAACACGTTATTCACATTCATAAAAGAGACTTGCTTGCCATAATACACTGATCTACAAGCTGTACTATATATATATATATATATATATATATATATATATATATATATATATATATATATATATATATTCAAAGATTTGCAATTTTATTTTTACGATTTTTTTATCTACAAGCTCGTAGTGCGGCACTTGGTGCCGTGCTATGAGCTTGTATATCTGCTATGTTTGAACAGCCAAAGTATAAAATAATGGTTTAACACATTGTGTGCCAAAAACGGTCCGGACCGTTTTAGAGAATCCAAACGAGAAGTGCTGTAAACGGTCCGGACCATTTTTGACCCAATTTTATTTTTATACTGTACGTGGGGCCCACGTGGGGCGCTCTAACGGAACTTTGGGATCATCCAAGAAGTTTCTGAGAAGGAGAGGCCGGATGTGGATCCATGTCAAAAATCTTTCCGGTCGGTCTTTCCAATGTTAACTCCTTGACTAAAAGCTTAATATCTCCATTTCTTTTTAACGTAGTGGAAGCGAGCCGTTTTCGATCGGCGATCACTCTGCAATGGAGGATCGTGTTAGAAATATTATTGTTCCAGGCGTTAGTCGGGACCCTCCGCCGTCTCGCACGCAGGCTTTGTTTACATGCACTTCCGCGTCGGGGCTTCTACAGCACGAAACGTATCAACGTAAGTGGATGGAAGAATAGCAGGCACTGAACGTATAATATGTTAATAAACCTCTGGCACCCGATGTGTTAAGTGGTTACACAGATGCGTTCCTGGCCTTAATTGGTTAAGCAAAAAACAGATAATGAAAATTAATAAAGGATGGTTGCACTTTTTTGCTGTTGCTCATAAATGAAAGCATGCTCATAGAAGCTGTGATCATGCTTTCATGGATCAACATGTTTAGTAGAGCAACAGAAAAGGGCCCAGTGGATCAGAAAGACGCACTCATTGTGAATTTAATGGATGCAAAGCCTCTTCACAGCCTTTTCTGCAGCAATCAGTAGACAAACACTCATCTGCAAAGACCTCTTCACTTCACTCAGAAAACACATGCAGCCCAGTTCAATCTATGCTCAACACTCAACTAGTACTTGTGTTGATGATGGAAAGGGGTATACGTGATCTTTTTTTTCATTGAAAATGTGTTAAATATTTTGATTGCAATCATTGCTATAGAGTGTTTGTTAATTACAGGGATGTCCTCATCTCTCCAGCTCTTTAATCAGAACATTATATCATGTTCATCCCCGAGATACAGGATAAACAACTAGTGATTAAACACTGGAGGTTATTAAACGATTAACAACTAATTGGACATGCGTGATATCTTTTTTTATTGAAAAAGTGTTAAATATTTTGATTGCAATCATTGATATAGAGTGTTTGTTAATTACAGGGATCTCCTCATCTCTCCAGCTATTTAATCAGAACATTAGTTCATTTTCATCCCCGGGATACAGGATAAACAACTAGTGATTAAACACTGGAGGTTATTAAAACGATTAACAACTAATTGGACATGCACCTGAAAATGCATTTTCTGTTCATTAAAAACGATGGGTTACTTGCGTAACCCCGGTTTTATAAATTGCGAACGAGTTGTTCATATATGGGAATCAGCGCCCTCTGGCGATGATACAGAAGCTTCACATTCACTCCCTCGGGCCAATCCCTATTGGTCCGGTGGGCCGTCAGTCGCTGTCCGGAAGTCCCTACCCCCAGAGGGTATAATAGGACCCGGAAAGCGGACATCGTTCTCTTTCACACCAGCTTCCTTCTGCAGAGCAAAAAGAAGGGTGTTATTGTGAACAACTCGTTCGCAATTTATAAAACGGGGTTACGCAAGTAACCCATAGTTTTATTGCATTGCTCTCTCGTTGTTCACATATGGGAGACATAAACCCCCGGAAAGTATCTTCCTGTTTATATTAGTGGAGGGCCCTGACAGACGAAGACCGCCTTATTGATCTAAGGCCCAGACGTCGGCCTATCATACACTAAGGCACAGGGGCATGAACAGATCCTACGTCCGTTCTATGCACCTACCCACCTTCAGGTGGAAGCCACACCCAGGACTGCGTGCGCCATGGAAGACCCCGCCACGTCCAGGCTGTAGAAAACAGCGAAAGTCGAAGGAGACGACCAACTCGCTGCTATGCAGACGTCCTGAATAGACACCCCTCTGAAGAGGGCCCAGGACGTTGATACACCCCTAGTAGAGTGCGCTCTCAGGCAGTCAGGCAATAGTTGTTTTTATATTGTTGCAAGTGAAATGATCACCAATTCAATTCAATTCAATTTTATTAAAGTGTCAAATCACAACAAGTTGTCTCAAGACACTTTACATGTAGAGAAGAGACCCGACAATCCCACCCCCTGAGCAAGCAATTTTGCGACAGTGGCAACGAAAAACTCCCTATTAACTGGAAGAAACGTCAGGCAGACCCTAGGTTCTAGGGTGGCGGCCTTCTGCCTCGACCGTGTTGGGGGAAAGAAGAGAGAGAGATGTCTTGTTCCTTTATATAAATACAATAAAGAAAATACAACTTGACAGGAACTTTTATATGAATGATATGGCTGTGTGTGTGTGTGTGTGTGTGTGTGTGTGTGTGTGTGTGTGTGTGTGTGTGTGTGTGTGTGTGTGTGTGCATGTATTTCATGCTGTGAGATCATGTTGTTCAAGCAGGGCCAGAGGCATACTGTAAATAGATCAAAATCTCTGCCACCATAAAAGATAGATACAGTAGAGAGCGATATAGAATGTACTTGTTTAAACAAACAAACAAACAAACAAAGTGAATATTACAGGATAATAACTATGATATCATGGTACAGATAATAAGATGTATGAGGAATATGCTACTATTATATATGTATGTAAATACGACATGAACTCAGAAACCTGATCATTATCTGGAAAATAATCCTAACACCTGTGCTTCTACACAGGTGTAGATTAAATGAATTCTGCTGGGATTATGTTGTACGCTATTAAATAGCCAGTCCATCTGGTGGCTGCAGCTGGCAACACGTGCACGTGCGCACGCAAGCGCACACACACACACACACACACACACACACACACACACACACACACACACACACACACACACACACACACACACACACACACACACAGTGACTACATACATTTACTCAAGTACTGTACTTACGTACACTTTTTGAGGATTTTTTTACTTTACTGCTGTATTTCCCATTTTCAATACTTTTGCTTCTACACCACTAATTCTCAGAGGCAAATATTTTACTTTTACTCCTCTACAATTATTTGACAGCTTTAGTTAATAGTTACTTTGCAGATATAAATGATTACATTATGATACATACATTAACCACTTCAGCCCAGAAAATAGCCGATCTAGAAGCTCACAACGCAACGCGTCCATTGATTAGAAATTGATCATTCTAAATTTGCTCCTCATTGACTTACATTGTACGGTAAAACAGCTCTCAAAGTCACTCTTTTAGCACGTAAACGAACACGAACAAAGCTGATTCAGACAATATAGAACATCACCAAACCCAGTACTGTTTGTTTTTTTAATAGTTTATGAGTTTAAACATTGCATAATGAGATGAAGTCCTAAGACCTGATTCCTCCCTATAGGAACTGAAGTGTATGCTGGTTGCTCAGATACATGGATATGACATCATGGTGTGCTATATGCGTACGCATACGCATATATGCGTTCTTTCAAATGCATCACTTGCCTGCCGAGAAAAAATATATATATTCCACACGGGGCGCCCTAACACGGCTTTGGAATGATCCCTCGACACTCAGAGAAGCAGAAGACGGATGTGACGTCATTCCTAAAAAACAGACTTCCATCCGCCCCAACTAGAGGATTTTTTGAAAAACACTCTTTTTTGTGATGAAAACCACCCGTTTTCAACCATAGCACCAAAATGGCTGCTCGCGTTTGGAATGTTATTGTCCCAGTGGATACACGGATCCCTCCGCCTACCCACGGGGACTTTTTGTACAAAACATGGCTTCCACAGCGTTTGAAAGATCGTAAATTTAAGGTAATTACGCTGGCATGGGGACCAGATGGGGACCAGATGTTTAATATCTTTGCGGGTAATGTGTTAAGGTGAAGAAGTTTTACAATTATTCATCGAAAAAAGTTGAGGATGCAATATGCAGTGTGAGGTTAGGGTTAGTTTTAGTTAGGTTAAGGTCAGGGTTAGGCGTAGTTATTATGCGCAGAACAATGGTACTTCGGAACAATGGACGGTTCACCAATGACATGGCACCAATGTTTACAATGTTGTGTATATACAGCATTTTTCAATGTGTTAGTTTATAATAGAGTCATCGATATATCGGTACCCGATATGGCCTTATTTGGTTATATCGGATCATATCGTATCGGTGAAATTTCTCACCGATATGAAAAAAAAGACCGATATGAAAAAAAAAGGTTTGCTCAAAAAGCACGTTACTGGTGTAATGATATATTTTGTCCAGCAGAGCGCGCTGGGCTTGTAGATCTGCTACTTTCAGTAGGCCTACCCAGTGCCATCTAATAGAAGGCTCTGGGCCTACCATACTCTACTACTCGTTGACCAAAGCAGCTTCAACCAGCGGATACTTTTCCCAGATGCGACGGTAAATTAGTTAAATCTGATGACTGGTTCAGCCCAAAACATGCCAGTATAAATAATTGTGGATTGTCCTATAATAATAATAATAATAATAATAATAATAATGATGATAGGCTGAGGTGAGGCTTGAGGTTAAGTAAAAGTATCAATACTGTAATACAGAAATACTTTGTTACAAGTAAAAATCTGTAAAGTAAAAGAACAAAAGTTTTGGTATCAAAATGTACTTAAAGCAGAGTCCTGCACGGGTCCAATGTTGAGAACCCGCGCTGCCCGTCAATAATCAGATCTGCAGAGTAGACCCACCCGTCACCCTGGCCGTGATTCTTTCAAAATACGAACCAGAACCGCCCCGCGTCCACCCGTCAAATAATGGACCTGTTGTCCGCCCGTTTACCCATGATTACATGCAGAGTAAATGTAAATAGCCTACAGACAGTCACTCAATTTAAAAGTGTGTTGAAAAGGATAGATAGCAGCCTTCAACAATAGAACTACATTCAGTGTACAAGTGAAGACAGAGGAGCGAGCTTTAGCCACACGCGCGAACGCGCACATACGCAGTAAGCATGTGTCATTGTTTACGTCTCAGATGGTTTTAATTTGAAGGTTTAACAGGATGTTCAATGTGTTTTGTGAGTTAAGATAACTGACCAGTGTGCTCCATGCCGTTGTGCTGTGTTAAGTTACACAAGTGACGTTGTTTTTGCGGAGACAGGGCTCTCTGATTTTCACAATAAAACGTTACCTACCCGCGTTTATTTCAGAACCGCCCGTCAGTATATTTTACACCCGTTTTCACCCGTCAAACGATTGCAGGACTCTGACTTAAAGTACAAAGTAGAAAGTACTACTCATTATGCAGAATGTCCTGTTCAACAAGATTTCAAATGTATAAAAATCATTGGAAAATAGCAGATCTACAAGCTTGTAAATCTGCTATTTTCAAATGGCAGAAATGTATATAGGGCTGAAGTGGTTAATGTGTGTTTTGTTTATAATATTCTAGATCTTAATCTACAAAGTAACTAGTAACTAAAGTTTTCAAATAATTGTAGTGGAGTAAAAGTATAATATTTGCCTCTGAGATGTAGTGGAGTAGAAGTAAAAGTGTTGAAAATTGGAAATACTTTCCAATACTTTACTATTACTATTACTACTACTAATAATAATAATAATAATAATAATAATTTAAAAAAATACCTCAAAATGTTACTTAAAATTTTCCAAGTACAGTACTTGAGTAAATGTAAAAAAAACAAAACAGAAAAGGCCTATTTTCATTCCAGCTAATAAAATTCACAATATCGGTTGCATATCGGTTATCGGTGACCGATATAATCCAAACCTCTCTAAAATCGGTTATCGGTATCGGTCACAAAAATCCCTATCGGTCGGACTCTAGTTTATAATACCTCTATTTGTAGCTGTGTGTGCATCTTTGTTATGTATGTGCCTTAGTGTTTCATGAGTCCCAACATGAGGATGTTTTGACAGTTGGCTAGCAGGCCAATTAACAGCTAATTAATGCCAAGCGTTTGCAAGGCTGTTCAGAGATCTTATTAACTTTAGTCTGAATAAATTAACAGCAGCTTCACAGTCAGACACAAAGCTTCTGAATTAGATGAAACTTGGCAACACATGAGTAACTAATTGATCTCAAAATGTGTGCCAAGGACTGTTCAATCATGTGTTGATGACATTTCAAGTCTCAAGAACACAGACTCAATAATTAAAGATTTAAAAACAGTGAGTTTATAGTCTTCAATAATCAATGATGCAGTTGACTGATTGTATTAAAACACATTTGTTCATGCAAAACAATCAAAATGACAGGTGGGTTTCTGGACAACACACAGAGCTACAAACCAATCAAACTAATTCAAAAGCATTCAAATGATATGAAACATGCTCTGTACCACAGAGCAGGGGCGTAGCCACGGGTGGGCATAGGTGGGCCTGGGCCCACCCACCTGGCTGTTGTGCCCACCCCAAAAAAAAAAGAAGAAAAAAAAAAAAATTGTAATTTTTTTTTGATATATGATCAACTGAACGAGTAGTTTGATTTTATTTTTCTGCTTGTGAACTGTGCCTGTGCTCTGTGAGTGGAGGCGGACTGCGGACGCGCGGAGGAGGCGGACAACGGGGCATTATTTGCGACCTGTCAATATTTTCATGAAAATGAAGGCAAAAATAAGAATTAAATAACATAATAAACCCGCAAAAGACCCGCAAATTGCGCAAAAAAGTAAGATTTTAACCGATAATAACCGAAAAAAATCGCGCGCGCGCATGGCACTCATGCACGCACGCTGCGCGCGCGTGCATGAGTGCCCACCCACAAATCCCCATGCCCAGCTGCTGCCAGCTTTCTGGCTACGCCACTGCCACAGAGATGCTCATTGAACTCAGCTTGGTTCCAAAAGCACAGCCAGCCATGTCTAGACAAACCCAGACCCATTCCTCTGTTACTCAGCATGAACAGTTTTTTTTCACATTATCACAGTATAGATGAATTCTAGTACGACATATGATAGTTATGTATCCGAGGAAAGCACCAAGGGGAACTGGTCATCATTGACCGTTCATGTAAGAGGTTACAAGGTTAGGAGTGAATACCTCTGTGAAGCCGTGAAAAAAGTAGAAACACATGTGTGTATCTATGCATCTATTCTAACAACTTGCCGTTTACATGTGTGTAAGTCCAGACTCATAGTTTATGTAGTGAATGAAGATTTTGAAGAAATGTAATGAATGATATTTGTCACAGTGAACTTGACCTTTGACCACCTACTTCTTTTTTACCTTTACATTTTTATCCCCACGATTTTGCAACCCCATTGTTTTCACCCAGTTCCTTTCCCCTCCATCAGGCGCCCCGGCTGACCAGGGGGACGCAGTATCCACAAGTTTCCTAGGGCATGGCATGGTGGGCATCACTTCCTGTCGATTTGATCCCTGATACCTGATCAAATCGACAGGAAGTGATGCCCACCATGCCCTAGGACACTTGTGGATAGAGACTAGGATTACTGCATGTTTTTTGTCTGACTGTTTGAAGACTCTAAATAAAGGTTGGTTTCACTTCTGTTTCCGTATCTGAACACTCACTGAGAGAGAGAGAGAGAGAGAGCGAGAGCGAGAGTTCCTGCTACTTGTGCACAACTTTGCAAAAGCTGTGCTGTTGTTGAAAGTCTATTCTCGGAGGTGGAAAGCCTCTCAGCACCTCACCTTTCCTGTAAAATACACTTTTTGGGCAGAAAATACTAAAAGTTATATCTGTAGAGGTAAGAGGTCTTACCTCTACAGATCTGGTCAATATAAATTACCATTGACCAGATCTGTAGAGGGCGCAGTGGAGTAAATACAATAACCTTTCCTATGTGGATATAGGCAAACTGTTTCTGACAGCAAATGCACCATTCTTATGAGTTCAGAGGAAGTTAGAATGCCCTAAGTTGCAATGCAATAGCTCTGTGTACACATCATTTTTATTCCCTTTCAATTGTACTTACATTATTTGGTTGTGATTGTAATTGTTTCACTTTTGTTTTCTCATGTCAATAAAGCCCTTTGAATTTAATTTAATTGAAAGAGAGGGGGGGGGGGTTACTTTACATAAACTATTATGTACTGAAACATAACTATGGATATTTATCATATTACTGACACACGTGTACACACACACACACACACACACACACACACACACACACACACACACACACACACACACACACACACACACACACACACACACACACACACACACACACACACACACACACACACACACACACACACACACACACACATTTCTCCCTCCTCTAGTAGTATCAAAAATCATGCACTTTGATTACTGAGGAAACTACGTATACGCACACATGCAGCACAGCATCTAGCAGATTGTGACTGCAAAACCTCTCCAGTAGATGTAGGAAATACAGTGTGACGGCCAGAGTGACAGATGGTCTGCATAATTTACTCACCAAAGTCTACATTTGGTTGGCTGGGTTCCTGCATCAGTGTCTGAGGGGCTCAAAGACATTTGTCCATTCTAAAGAGTACATCATATTTAATGTTGTCAATTAATTAGCATGAACCCTTTAAGACTGGGAACAAATCTGTGTCATTTTAAGATTTCTTTGGCTATTCAAAAATAGCAGATATACTTGTATATCTGCTATATTTGAAGAATCATGAAAATGTTTGCAAATATTTTAATATTTCTTTTTAAAGCAAACATGTGTAACTCAAATCTTTGCTTCTGGGGGATTCTACAAATGTCTTCTAAATCCTAACAGTTTAAAAAGGACCCCCAAAATGATATGTATTTGGCCGTGTGACCCCCATCTCAAAATATGTTGTTCCAGGGACCCACCAGAAGCAAAGATTTGAGTAAAAAAAATCGCTTTAAAAAAAGAATATACATTCAAAGATTTGCACATATTTTCAGGATTTTTTAAAAATTGCAGCTCTACAAGCTCATAGCACGGCACTCGGTGCCGCGCTATGAGCTTTTTTTGAATAGCCAAAGAAATCTAAAAACGACACACAGATGTGTTCCCAGTCTTAATGGGTTAATTGACAAAATGTACTCTTTAGAATGGACAAAGCATAACAATAAATTCAAAATGATAATCTCTGTGATCTGTGTTCATGTCTGACATGTCTAAATGACCAGTTGCTTCAGAGATGTGAAATAACCTATTCTGCTTAATGTAAGTGTACAATAAAATGACTTCCCCTATAAAATGTGATTAAATCATTTTAATATCAACGTGTTAATTGTCTGGTGTTGTTGTGGTTAGGTAACAGTATTTCCAAAAGCTGCCAGTAAGCAGCTGCCTACCCACTGTGCATTTTTCGGGCTATTAGACGTCTAAAATACGCCTACACTGTTACACTGTTAGACCAATTATAACCCTGTTTTAGACGGAGGTCTAATAGCCGACTATGGCTCAGTGGGTAGCACTGTAATCAAAATTAATAACATAATGTATAATGAGTAGACATATACATTAGTCTACAAAATGATTTGCCAGCATACAGGCATCAGTTACATTATTAAAACATCCACTAGCTTTGATTTATTAATCAACATGCATGAATATTGAAACACAACATCATGTACAAATCTGATAGCAGCGTACAGCAATGAGCATGTAGCATAAAAACATAAATCCACATTGGGAAATACTCTTAAAACCTGCAACAATCAACAAGCCCTAATGAAGGCTCTGTTCCATTCTGGTCAAACAGAGTCAGGGTGCTGATATTGTGTATGTTGGCACACTAGAAATACTAGTGGGTCTCAACGTGTGGTCCAGGGACCCTCATGGTTCCTTGAGAGGGTGTAACTCTGAGAGTGTACAAATGGAACCAAATGGACCCATTTGGTTCCATTTGTACACTCTCAGAGTTATGGGGGTCCTTGAAATTAAAAAGTTTGAGAACCACTGTGCTACACTAAATGGAACAGAGCCTTCATTAGTGTCATTGGTAACACCTGTGAAGGAAGTGATAATATGGCTGCTGTGCATAGAGCCTATTTGACATCATGTGTGATTAAATGAAATGGAGTCTCATTACGGGGCCAGAGCTCTGCTCTGGACACGTATTGTTATTCGCATTATTCTGTCACTTCTTCTTCTTCTTCTTCTTCTGCCACTTTTCGCAGTTCTGGCTGAACCGTGCAGTCGTTTTTTACGAAACTCGGCCATATGGTAGATGGTCATGAAAAACGATCAAAAAATAATTCTCACAATCTTTCGTCCAAAGGTGGCGCTATAGCACTCAATTGAAAATGCCAACTTTGACCAGGTACAACTCATGCCCTGTTTGACCTACAGCCATGAAACTTGGATACACATATGCGTCTCCTCATGCTGAACAACTTTCACACTCTGACTTTTGACCTCTGACCTTTAGATCTCCCACCATTTTGAATTATATGAAAAACAGTCATTGGCTCCTAACTTCTGCATTTTTTCACTTATGGAAAATCCGTTGGAAATTTTTGTAGAAAGTGGTCCAAAGTTCAAGTGTGAAACGTTTCGTGCAGATTGCTCAAAAATCCCAGGAGGAGATAGATTTTAACTATTACAGTTTTATGAAAATTATTCATCTGTGCCTAAAACATACATGCAGACTCACATTTCTTTGAAACTTTGCAGAAATGTAGAGGGTCATTCCAAATATCACTGACACCAATCTTACCCCAATTGGCCAAAAGGGGGCGCTATAGCAATTTTTTGAAAAGGCAGACTTTAAACAGGCATAAGTCATGCCTCGTTTGGCCGAAAGTCGTGAAACTTGCTTACACATGTGCCTTGACTCATGAGGAACACACGTATCGATTTGACCATTAAGCTCCGCCCTTAGATTTTCCGCAATTTTGAGCAGTTTGAAAAATACTTGTTTTTGCCAGTTCTGGCTTAACCGTGCATACGCTTTTTACGAAACGCGGCCATATGGTAGATGCTCATGAAAAACTACCAAGAAATAATTCTCACACTCATTCGTCAAAGGGTGGCGCTATAGCACTCAATTGAAAGTGCCAACTTTGAACAGGTACAACTCATGCCCTGTTTGACCTACAACCATGAAACTTCGATACACAAATGCGTCTCTTCATGCCCGACAACTTTCGTGGTCTGACTTTTGACCTCTGACCTTTAGATCGCCCACCATTTTGAATTATATGAAAAACAGTCATTGGCTCCTAACTTCTGCATTTTTTCACTTATGGAAAATCCGTTGGAAATTTTTGTAGGCAGTGGTCCAAAGTTCATGTGTAAAATGTTTCGTGCAGATTGCTCAAAACTCCCAGGAGGAGATAGATTTTAACTATTACAGTTTTATGAAAATTATTCATCTGTGCCTAAAACATTCATGCAGACTCACATTTCTTTGAAACTTTGCAGAAATGTACAGGGTCATTCCAAATATCACTGAAACCAATCTCACTCCAATTGGCCAAAAGGGGGCGCTATAGCAATTTTTTGAAAAGGCAGACTTTAAACAGGCATAAGTCATGCCTCGTTTGGCCGAAAGTCGTGAAACTTGCTTACACATGTGCCTTGACTCATGAGGAACACACGTATCGATTTGACCATTAAGCTCCGCCCTTAGATTGTCCGCAATTTTGAGCAGTTTGAAAAACACTTAAACCCAGGATTTTTCAGCTATTTGTGTGAAACTGTATCATCTGTCTGATCTCCTTTTTCACAGTTACTTGTCTGTTGGGCCAATGGCGTCTCCCTTAAATGAATGCCTCACAATCTCAAGGTCGCCAGTTCAAGCCTCACTTGATGCAGACTTAATTTAAGTTGAATTGCAAACAACATGACTGTATCAATGAATACATGTGCAAATGGTAAAGATAACCTGAAATGCTTATTTGAGAGTACGTTTTTTCAACGTATGACATACTTCATTCTGAAAATAGCTGATCTACAATCTCACAACTTTTCATGGTTTGTGAGCTTGTAGATCGGCTACTTTCACTAGTTTTGGTTCTGAGGAGATGTACAATTTCTTCATTGGTAAATGGTTTGTGAACGAGTGATCTTAGTGTTAGTGAAACAGGGGCTTGGTTCATGAAAGAAGGCAAGAGTTTATGATCTTCAACAGACAATATCAGCCCGGACAAAGCTATAGCACTATAGGTAGTGTTGCAGCCTATTAGTCTGAAGGTTGAGAGTTCGAATCCTGTTAATGGCAGTAGGTTGAGATGTCCAATCAAACCATTATGTTTCCATCTCTCTCTCTCATCAATCTATTGTTTCCATGTCACTCTCTCTCTCTTCAATCTATTCCGTTTCCATGTCTCTCTCTCTCTCTATTCACTGGCCCCGTATTATCGCTGCTTGCAGCTATATTTAGTTCTTGTGATTATCACTTCAAAGCCTGGGCTCTGAGATCCATGCTGTCATTCCCACAGGCACACACTCATCATCACGTTTCTCCATATTAGAATCAGAATCATCATCACGTTTCTCCATATTAGAATCAGAATCATCATCATGCTTCTCCATATGAAATGGCAGAATCATCTTCATGTTTCTCCATACGAAACTAAATCATTCAACAGTATAAGTTCTCATTATTTTGCCCGATCTCACAACAACACAATGCATATCTCTGCTGTCCGGTAGAAACCAGAATGTTTGTTTTTCAGGAAAGAAAAAAAAAGTGGAGTTAGGGCGCGCTCCCACCAAAACATGGTCGGCTAGCGTTAAACACAGGTTGTGCGCGGCCGCAGTTTTTTGCAGCCGGCGGATTCTAAAAAACGGGAGTGACGCGCCTGTCACTCACTTTCAGCACCCTCCCCTCCGCACCGCCTTGAGTACCATGGTGCTTCCTGAGTCTTGGGACGGTCCGCCTTTGACTCATCCGATTGGACAGAGGGGGAAAATCAGCTCCTGCCTCCAGCAGTTTTATGCTTCAAATGGACAAGTCGTGTTAGAGCGGATAAACGCAAGGTCTGCGTGACAAGTGGAAAGATCCGCTCTTGCTTGAATCCACGCATTTACATTGACAAAGCATTGGCAGATTCTGCCCCAGAGGTAAAATAAAAGTGCGGTGGGAGCGCGCCCTTAGGAGGTTTTGTTCATCATTGATAAGAACAGCTGAAAAGGGGGTGGAGCCCTGGAGTCAGCAAAACCAGCTAACTCCGGTGGTTTAGCAAAATGTTTGAGGATCCAATGGAGTTAACTGGTTTTGTCAGAAGCGCTATTTAATGCTTTTCTTTGGTTCAATATTTGTTTTACCAACACACAGACGTAAAGGGTGTTCAATAGCCCTGTTTTATGGAAAGAAATGCAAAAGCGTCAAAATGGAGTTAGCTGGTTTCTGCCGGACAGCAACGATATGATTTGAGGTGTGCAATTGTTTCAATACATTATATATCAAATAAATATGATCATCTATTTTTCTATAAAAGTAGTTGCAGTTGTACCTTGATCTCTCTCTGTATGTTTTCCAGCATTAGATGATACTCATAAACTCACCACTAGAAAAGACTGTCTGAAACTGAGCTACAGTAATGTGTGTGTGTTCCCAAAGCAAACAACAGAAATATTCATCACAGCTCTTCTACATATGCAAACACACCATTGTCTTGCACGATCCGTAAGTCATAAAACATCACATACACTCAGTTCAGCTCTTTGATATGCGGAAACAAATGATTGTCTTGCACTATTGACGCACAATTGAATTGCACTATTTGTATGCAGTCGGCTAGAATACATTTGATGGCTCATTAACCCATTCAGACCGGGGACGCGTCTGTGTCATTGTCTCCGCCAGGCCGAAGGCATGGCAAGAGAGTATGTTTTACCCTCCGTCCGTCCGTGTGTCCGTGTGTCCGTGTGTGTGTCCTGTCTGTGTGTTAGCAGCTAATCTCTGGCACCGTTGGCCCTTTCACTGCGAAACTGTGCACACACACTCCCTGGATGCCAATTCAGAACCTCTGCCTCAAATTTTTCACATGGGCCTGTTATAGCGCCACCTGGAGGCCGATTTGTGCAAAACCCATTTTTTTACATTACTCCTACAGATTTTATCCAAACGTCATGCAAATCGGTACACAGTATCTCTACAGTCATGTGATCAACACGGATCTGTCCGATTTCCCATATTCCATCCTCATTGGCTAAGGTTCGCTTCCAAAATTTGCAGAATTGGTCCGTTTTGAACAAAATGCCTCAAATCCTGAACGCGGCTTGCGATTTCCATGAAATTTCACAAACACATTCCCACTAGGCCAAGGAAGAAATGCCACCCTTTTTCACATTGGCCTGTTATAGCGCCACCAGCAGGTCTAATTTAGCAAAACACATTTTTGGAACAAAATGCCTCAAATCATGAATGCAGTGTCCGATTGAAGAATAAATGGCACCCTTTTCACATTGGCCTATTATCGCGCCACCAGGAGGCCACAATATCGTACCTGACCTGGCGGAGACCTGTGCTCCGAGGAGCACTTTCTCTAGTTTTAAGATTGCTTTGGCTATTCAAAAATAGCAGATCTACAAGCTCATAGCGCGGCACAGAGTGCCGCGCTATGAGCTTGTAGATCTGCTATTTTTGAAAAATTGTGAAAAATGTTTGCAAATCTTTGAATATGTATATATTTTTAAAGCGAACATTTTTAACTCAAATCTTTGCTTCTGGGGAAATTCTACAAATGCCTTCTAAAAACATTATGTTGCTATAATATGAGTGGTTCTCAAACTTTTTTCATGTCAAGGACCCCCAAAATGTTGTTCCAGGGACCCCCCAGAAGCAAAGACTTGAGTTAAACAATGTCGCTTCAAAAGTATAACATTCAAAGATTTTCTGACCTACCGACGGAGATGACTTAAATAGTTCAGTTTCGGTTTTGGTTTTGGTTGTTTTGGTTTCGGACCATGACGGAGGCGCGCAGTCTCAGGCGAGCTGGAGCCCCGCGGAAGGACCACCGAGGGAGCTAAAGCGACCGAGTTGCCGTCCTGAGCGGTGCGACGCTCGCCTGAGCCTACTCAGTGCCGTTGGAGTTATGTACCGATAGGCACAGAATCGTAAATATTGTTGTGGGGACTGCTCCGTCTCCAAAGTAGGTCAGTATCTCCTGATTACGCCCAATGAATGGTCTGACAAATCGCGGTAGGTCCGTGTATCGCCTACTCCTCACCTACTCGCCCCATTCAATGGTCTGATAAAACGTGATAATCTCCCATTCAATGCATTGATAGCATTCGAAGCCGGTGGTAGCGTACAGTGGTTTCCACGACCCCCTAACTCCATTTGGTTCCATTTGTACACTCTTAAGAGTTACACACCCGTAAGGGGCCATTTGGAAGCCCATGAGGGTCCCTGGACCCCAACTTTAGACCCACTGGTGTAGCAGAGTGTTTCCAGTGAGCCAACATGCACAATATCAGCACCCTGACTCTGTTTGACCAGAATGGAACAGAGCCTTCATTAGTATCATTGGTAACACCTGTGCAGTTCTTCACAATATGGCTGCTGTGAATAGAGCCTATTGGAGGGAGTGGAGGGCAGGGATGGTGTCGGCTAGTATCACATCCTCCTATAATTTGAGTAACCTCTGTCCGTTTGTCTGTTGTGTGTCTGTAGTGGTGAAGCTACCCGGTTCTCCTCAGTGGCTGGAGCAATTGCTCTGATTTTGCACACAGCCATTGACCATTACCATCTGAACTAACTGTGAAGCCCGTTTTTCAATTTCATCAAATCTCAGCTTCTTATTAGCGTTTATTTGTCAAACAATGTCGCCTCCCGGGTTGCCAGATCATGTGCGCATATCCCCCCACGGATGCGTCGACCGGGTATGGTCTAGTTTCATTGTAATTGCTGGTGTTACTGTGCATATGTCTCCTCCTCTCTGCCTCTCTCCCCCTCACTCTAGGCTAGATGAGGTGGCATACAGTATGTATATGACCTATATGTGTGTGTTCTACTTTGATCTCTCACAGCAATCTAATAATCCCATTAGTGGTTTGAGATTGAGATTCATTATAAGAAACTAAGATTACGTTTAAGATGGATCATGGAAGGTCTCTCTCTCTCTCTCTCTCTCTCTCTCTCTCTCTCTCTCTCTCTCTCTCTCTCTCTCTCTCTCTCTCTCTCTCTCTCTCTCTCTCTCTCTCTCTCTCTCTCTCTCTCTCTCTCTCCGAGTATTCCTCAAGGATCTAAGCTGAGAGATCAGTAGCTTTTACTCAAGCCCTTTGTTATGTGTTGAAGTGTTTACATGTACATTTGTGTACAGTTTTGTACACAAATGAGCATTCATAATGCAGGATATTTTTCTTCTATAAGAATGTTATTATGTCAGCGACAGAGAACGCTTGTGCGAACAAAGAGTGTAACACTATGAGTACACATCACTGCTGCTGGCTACAGTACATTAATGTCAGGAGGAAGTGTGTTCACCCTGAGGACACAGCAGCTCTCACTGTCTTTCCTCTGTGCTGAAAATGGGGGGGCATACGTAAGTCCGACATCCCATTTCTCCGACTACGTGGCATCCGCGTGCGGTTAGGGTTAGGGTTCGGGTTTGGTATAGGGTTAGTATAGTAAACGTCGGAGGCATGCGCTGTCGGAGGAATGATCTGTCGGACTAACGTATTGCACCCCTGAAAATGTATACGGTACAAAGTGAACTACATGACAAAAGACACGTTCACGCACGCGCACACACACACACACACACACACACACACACACACACACACACACACACACACACACACACACACACACACACACACACACACACACACACACACACACACACACACACACACACACACACACACACACACACACCACCTGACTCTAGTCTTACTTAAGTCCACAGCATCAATGCCATTGTGAGGAAAATTCCGGGCGTTTCCCCTGGGCCATAGGTTGAGACCAAGGGCCCAGCTTCCGAGTTGTAATTAGGCTCTATGCACAGCAGCCATATTGGACAGAAATTGGGCCCCTTCCTTGCTTCCTTCACAGGTGTTACCAATGACACTAATGAAGGCTCTGTTCCATTAGCACAGTGGTTCTCAAACGTTTTAATTTCAAGGACCCCCATAACTCTGAGAGTAAAAAATAGCAATAAAAAAAATAGCAAAAATAGCCGATCTACACGCTCAAAACGTGTCGCACTGCGACGCGTTTTGCGCCTGTAGATCGGCTATTTTTGCTACTTTTGTGTGACATAGAATGGCATAGTGAGTGTGGAAATATAGTGGCCCTCTCCATTATCAAAGTTGCCCACCCCTGGTCTATGGTAAAGACTTTCTGTCATGCATCTATGGTAAAGGACCACAATAGAAACAAGCCTGTTATGTCATCCTTTTAAGCATTACCTTTGACTGTACTACCTGTACCATTAATAAGCATGTTAATAAGGCATTCAATCAATCAATCAAAAGACTTTCTGCCATGCAGCGCTCCTCTTCCTCGCGCCAAGCACCGCGTTTCAGCGCTCTCTGTGTCCACATGTATTTGGGGGGGGGGGGGGGGGGGGGGGAGAGCACTCTGGGCGTCTCAAGCAGAAAATAGTTCAACTTTTTGGAGAGAAGCGTCACTATGTAATGTCACTTTCCTATGCAGAGGGTTGGAGAGACGGCCATGATCATGTTTTGCACTATGCTCCTCAAAACATGCCTGGGGACTTTCATAGTCTCGCTATCTCTCCCTCTCTCTATGTGTCTGTGCCCACCTCTCACTGACAGGCTCTCCACACACAAACCAGGCTCCTTGTCAGCACATAACCCATTAAGACCTGGAACGCATCTGTGTCATTTTAAGATTTCTTTGGCTATTTTTTTTTAAATCGTGAAAATGTGTGCAAATCTTTGAATATATAATATATATATATATATATATATATATATATATATATATATATATATATATATCTATATATATATATATATATATATATATATATATATATATATATATATATATATATATAAATAAATATTATTATTTTTTTAAAGCAACTGTTTTACTCAAATCTTTGCTTCTGGGGATTCTACAAATGTTTTCTAAATCCTAACAGTTTTTTGAAAAAATGATGTTGCTATAATCAGTTGTTCTCAAACTTTTCGTTTCAAGGACCACCCAAAATGATATGTATTTGGCCGCGGACCCCCATCTCAAAATATTTTGTTCCAGGGACCCCCCCAGAAGTAAATAGTAAAATATGTTTGCTTGAAAAAATATGCATTTTCAAGATATAAAAAAAATGGCAGATCTACAAGCTCATAGTGCGGCACTCGGTGCCGCACTCGGTGCCGCACTATGAGATTGTATATCTGCTATTTTTGAATAGCCAAAATATAAAATAATGGTTTAAGTGGTTACACAGATGCGTTCTCCGGTCTTCAAGGGATAAACAGAGTCAAAGTGAATCCATTATAAGCTTGGACAGGGAGCAGACTATTCTCACTAGTGAGATCCTGTGAGACAAAGGAAGCTCAATATGATTCAAGTCTCTTTTTTTCTCAGAGTTCTCAGATGTAATAAATGTATGGCACTTGTCATAGCTACACAAAACGTATAGGAACTATAACCCAGGCAGTAGCCTACCAGCGAACTGATTTAACATCCCCCTCCCTAAGTGTAATTGCTTTGTGGTGCCCCCCACAAAATGTATTCTTTTAAGACAGATAATCATGAATGCTACGAAAACATCTATTTCAAATAGCCTAGGTATTAAATAGGGCTAAAATTTTCAAATAATTGTAGTGGAGTAAAAGTACAATATTTGCCTCTGAGATGTAGTGGTCTAAAACAGGGGTCTTCAACGTTTTCAGCTAGGCCAAGGACCGCCTAGCTGAGAGAGAGATAAAGCAGGGACCCCCTCTAGTTTTTATAAAATTCTGTTTCAGATAAACGTTTGCTGCTTTTTTCCCTCTACACCTATAACTCTTTGCCAAAAATAGCCGATCTACAAGCTCACAACGCCGTTGTGAGCTTGTAGATCTGCTATTTTTGGCTAAAGTTCTCTTCAGAAAAAAGATGCTAGGGTTCAAGTGGTTAATGTAAAAAAAAAAAAAAAAAATCATATCAAAAAGATTTGGCGGACCCCCTGTAGTAACTCCGAGGACCCCCTTGGGGTCCCGGACCCCCTGTTGAAGACCCCTGGTCTAGAAGTAAAAGTACTGAAAATTGCAAATACTCCAGTAAAGTAAAAATACCTCGAAATTGTACTTTACTTGAGTAAATGTACTTAGATACGTTCCACCACTGTGTGTGTGTGTGTGTGTGTGTGTGTGTGTGTGTGTGTGTGTGTGTGTGTGTGTGTGTGTGTGCGCGCGCGTGCGTTTGCGCGCGTGTGTGTCAAGATAATGATTTGTCACATACAATGAATGTGTCCCTCCCAGAGTTCAAATACATGTCACTCCCTATAGTCCCTCGGCGACAGAGCGACACACGTGGAGAGGTAAAATATACACACACGGGTAGTCGTGCAGACCCCCCCCCCCAACGGGCGCACACACACACACACACACACACACACACACACACACACACACACACACACACACACACACCAAACCAACAGAATGCACAAGCTTCTGAAAATAATGAAACGCTCTCTTGCCTTGAAATCCGAAGACGAAAGTGAACACAGGAATCCAAAGCGTGTGAATCCAGACGTAAAGCATCCTGTCTGTCTGCCTGTCTGTCTGTCTGTCTTTCTGTCTGTCTGCACTGTAACACACCGAAGAGGAGGAAGGTGTGAAATAAAACGTGCAGCAGGGAGGAAATAATCCACTGGAAATGATTGGAAATGTTTCTCAACCACAGAATAAAACACACGGGCTGCTGAGACCAAACTCACAACCTGTTCATTAGTGACACCTATTGGTTTGATCACACTGCTACACCCAACAACATGGTGCTATTTAATTCAGGCTATGTTTAAACCTAAACCAGCTCATTACACTAATTACATTAAGTACATTCATTAAATAAGAGCTCCTGCTCTTATTTAATAGTCTGCTACACCGCACTAAAGAGAAGCCCAGCAACATAGGCTCTATTCACAGCAGCCATATTATGAAGACATTCACAGGTGTTACCAATGATACTAATGAAGGCTCTGTTCCATTCTGGTCAAACAGAGTCAGGGTGCTGGTATTGTGCATGTTGGCCCACTGGAAACACTCTGTTGCACCAGTGGGTCTACAGTTGGGGTCCAGGGACCCTTGTGGGCTTGCAAATGGCCCCTTACAGGTGTGTGACTCTGAGAGTGTACAAATGGAACCAAATGGACCCGTAAGGGTCCATTTGGAAACCACTGTGCTACACTAAATGGAACAGAGGCTTCATTAGTATCATTGGTAACACCTGTGAAGGAAGTGATAATATGGCTGCTGTGCATAGAGCCTATAGCCAAATTCCAATACCGAAAATCTCGGCCACTCGGTCACTCCGACTTCGAACCGGAAGTAGTCGCGGTCCAATTGTTCATGTGCTTCTTGGAGGAGGCGAGTGGAGTCGAGTGGAGGAGGCGAGGAGGCTCTCCACTTCCGCATTGAGCGAGTGTACATCAAGTGTATGCTCGACCACTCTCAACAGCTCCTCCGCGGCAGATTTCCGCATCACGTGTACTTTTTTTTGGTTTTTTTCCCCTTCTCCCGTGACGTATACATGGTCCTCCTCCTCCACATGTGCCGAAAACACCGGCCGCACCGCCCCCCCCCCCCCCTCGTCCCCGCCGCTCACTCGTTGCGCATCTCTCTCACTCGTTGCGCATCTCTCTTACACACACACACACACACACACACACACACACACACACACACACACACACAGATTTGAATGAGTATGGCTATAGTTAAATGTGAAGCTGTTTCTGCTATAAATATGCATCCACCGTTCTGCGCGCCCCTAGGCTGCGACGTTTCCTTTTTGACACACATCTACACTTCATGGAGTACATTTTTGTACTGGGGTTCTGGGGACTGTACGATCAAAAAGAGGGACAGGTCAGGATTAAATTCATAAATGTAAGTTTGCTCATCATGGCGCTTCATTCACTAGGCCTTGCACAACAATGTTAACTATAAAGATAACGATGTGGCCATCCACATTGAGGAATTGTCTAGTCCAGCTGTGTGAGATGTCATAAGTGATCGCGGAATTTGCCGTCGCTTTGAAATGACGCTGCTGAGTGCAGTCCGATCCTTTGAGGGAAACCGCTCGACCACTCGTCCTCGCAAATAATCCTCGGCTCCTCGCAGGGGCGGGGCTTAGGCGCGAGTGGAGGAAGCGAGGAGAGTGAGCGAGTGACCGAGGTTTGGGGAATGGAATTTGGCTTATTAATCTGCAACTGTTTCAATCATGTTCAATCTAAACCAGCTGATTCCAATAATTAATTAGCAGCGCATAGACAACTGCTGTGTGCTGACTACACGTTCGTAAAACTAAAATAAATGATACATACATGAATAAATAAACGTTCTTCAAATGAGGAAGTGTATTCTTGACTACAATAGGCTACATTTGTAGTACCTGCACGCCGGTAAAATGCTCAGTGTTCATTTATCCACTTGTAACTCTTGAGAGCCAGCCTGTTCTGTTCTGTTCTGTTCTGTTCTGTTCTGTTCTGTTCTGTTCTCACTCAGAGAAATGGAACCAAGTGGGTCCATTTGGTTACAGTTGTACACTTTGAGAGTTATTAACGCTGACAATTTTACTGTGTGGTAAACAATATATATTTTTGCGTTGTGTTGACATAATAAAAAAGATGCTGACAAGTGACATTGATCGTCAACCCGCATTATTTTGGGGGGGTCCCTAGATGACAGTGAAGTGACAATTGAACAAAATCATCAATCATCAAATATCATCATATAATTGGACCTCACTAATGCTCATTATACGATGGCACCATTTCTGTCTACTCGCTCTGTGTCTCAGAAGAGGGCTGTGGCATGCCGACAGTTCAGAAACCTGCAAACCAATGATATCACTGCCAAAGAAGCCATTCCTTGCATAAATAATCTTGAAATCTTGTTTAAAATGACCTCTGAGACACAGAGCGTGTAGACAGAAATTGCGGCGTCTTATAATGAGTGTGACCAATTATATGAAGATACGGTGAAGTAGCCCTTTAAGTACCTTGCTCATGGACACTTCAACACATATTTGTATTCTGGACTATATCCTCTCTACACACTCAGCTGACAGAGAACATTAGAGATGAGAGAGGAAGAGCACGATGAAGATACACCTGTTGATGCTGTAGCTTTTAATGAGTGTCTTTGAAAGTGTGGTCTCTTACTGTCTTTAGCCTAAAGCCGTAGTTTTTTTATGAGCTGTGTGTGTACAGTGAATGAAAATCCCTGATAAATGAATCCGCGTCGCATTATGACATGTTGTGAGCTTGTAGATCTGCTATTTTCAAATAGCCTATATAAAATATGGCTAAAGTGGTTAATGTATGTTTTATAATGTAATCATTTATAAGTAACTAAAGTTTTCAAATAATTGTAGTGGAGTAAAAGTACAATATTTGCCTCTGAGATGTAGTGGAGTAGAAGTAAAAGTATAGACAATTGGAAGTACTCCAGTAAAGTAAAAGTACCTCAAAATTGTGCTTAAGTACAGTACTTGAGTAGATGTACTTAGTTACTTTACACACCACTGCATGATGCTAACATGTGTATCAAGATGGTGAGTATTGTGTCACAGCCAGAAACGAGAGTGTTTTTCTAACCAAAGACAAGCCAAGTCTTTGCTTCACATGTGAAAACTGAAGGAGTGTCTGAGGGATGGAATGCAAATGATCTGTGTCTTGGCATACAGCATGTTGTCATGCATTATTCATGAGCCTGACCCTTCATATCAGATGGAGAAAAACAAAACGGTGTTTTTGCTTTATAAGGCTCACTTAACACAATTACTATTTCATATCACAGTAACAAAACAGAACCAAACCACAGTGTAATGATAATACTACACAGTGGTGTAGAGTACTGTACTCAAGTACAATGTTGAGGTATTTTTACTTTACTGGAGTATTTCCAGTTTTAAGTACTTTTACTTCTACTCCATTAGGGCGCGCTCCCACCGCACTTTTATTTTACCTCTGGGGCAGAATCTGCCAATGCGTTGTCAATGTAAATGCGTGGATTCACGCAAGAGCGGATCTTTCCGCCTGTCGCGCAGACCTTGCGTTTATCCGCTCTACACAACTTGTCCATTTTAAGCAGAAAACTGTTGGAGGCAGGAGCTGATTTTCCTCCTCTGTCCAATCGGGTGAGTGGAAGCACCAAGACTCAGGAAGCACCATGGTGCTCAAGGTAGAAGGCGGTGCGGGCTACGGGGAGGGTCCTGAAAGTGAGTGACAGGCGCGTCAGAACCTGGCGTCTGTGAGAGAAACAAGCAACCAGCGTCATGTCGTTCTGCATTAGCGGTAGCTTATGAGGGACATTCAGCGCATGTTTGAGTATCATGAGACTCCACGATGAGTACTAGGAGAAAAAAAACAGACTTTGCAGCGATTTTCACTCTTACACACTCCCATTATGCCGCTGCAAGGGGTCTGCAGAATGGACAACAGGGGCAGATCTGGAAATATTCAACGTTCCTTTGTATGTTGGTGAGTGATTAGCAACACATCAAACATACTAACCTAAAATGACCGGAACTCTCCTTTAAGTACATTTCTATACCAATACTTTTGTACTTTTACTCAAGTCCATTTTTAATTCCGGACGTTTACTTAAAACAGAATATTTCTACATTGCGGTATTGATACTTTCACTTATACCACTGATACTACACCACCAAAAGCATATTTTTAGTACAGTATCATGTTGTAATTGTTCCTGACTTTCAATGAATACAGGGTGTACTGTATACTATGAGAGCAGCATTGTTTTTTACCCAGGATGCTCTGAGGCTATATAGGGCAGGCTGGGATATGTAATGTTTTACTTCCCCCTGGGTCACACCGTAAAATGGAGAGTTTAATTCATCATGTTCTTTTAAAGAAACGCTGACACGAAAACTTGATTAAAAACACCATAAACTAGAAAAGGTGCTCCTCGGAGCACAATGTCTCCGCCAGGTCAGGTAGGTCATTGGTTCTCAAAGTGGGGTCCGGGGACCCCCAGGGGTACTTGAGGGGGTTCCAGGGGGTCCCCAGCTAAATGATGGATAGGAACCAAATGGACTCTTGTGAGTCTGTAACTCTGAGAGTGTACAAATGGAACCAAATGGACCCTAACGGGTCCATTTGGTTCCATTTGTACACTCTCAGAGTAAATTAACATTGATTTTACAATACAAATTGGGGTCCCAGGGATAGAAATGCCATTAAATGGGGGTCCGTAGCCCTAATGCATGTCAAACTGGGGGTCCTTGATATAATCTTATTACGGCTAGAGCTGTAAAAAATCTCTTATGAGGGTCCCTGGCTTATCTTTTCAAATGGGGGTCCGCGGGCTAATAAGTGTCAATTTGGGGGTCCTTGACATGAAAAAGTTTGAGAACCACTGAGGTACTGTAGGTTATTGTGGGCCACTAGGGACAGCAATGTTCGGAATTGCACACTCTAGAGAGTGTGCATACAAAGTTTTACACAGATTGGTGCAGTTAAAGGTAAAAATACAAATCGACCTGTTATAGCGCCACCGTGAGGCAAGGTGTGATCTTTGTGATCAAGTTTTTATTTCATTTTTGTTCACATAGCTGGAGGACTGAACAAGCATGTCCTGCACAGTACTACTGTGCAGCTAATCCGAGGTACATTTGAACTGCCGAACAAGGGGTTCTTATTTGTCCCTCCAGTTAAGAATTTCCCAGAACAAGCATAGACAGGGCAAATACATTAATATACTGTATATCGAATAAATACTGCAAACATAAATAAATAAAACTAAGCAAAGCAAATACAGGTACAAAACCGCAGTAAAAGGGAAGAGAGAAGGAAAGAGATAATAATAATCAATAAGAATGTATGATGTTAATAGCATGATTTAAGTTTCTCCAGTGCTGTGGCTAAGATATCAAGCATGTTTTCTTTTCAAAGAGTTGAGAATGGAGCTAGAATATATAGAGCGCTGGTTCTCAACATCAGGGGTCCAAATGGACCCTTATGGGTCTGTAACTCTGAGAGTGTACAAATGTGTTCTATCTCAGAATTAAATTTACACTGAGGATTTTATAGTGTAGATTGGGGTCCCAGAAAAAGAAATGATGAAAGACAAACAAAACAAAAGTATGAAATGGGGTCCGTGGTTGTGGCGAGCCGTCAGGGACAGCAAAGCCTTCTCTGCTAGCCCTGCTGACCTTGTCTGATTGAGAAATTCATATTCATATTTCACGAATATATATAGTATTTATTTCGCTGCCATCATTGCAATGTCTCTCACTCAGGCTGGACGCGCTGCTTCCATTCTGTGCAGGTCTTAAAATAACGCCTTTTTTCTTTTTTAACCAATCAGATTTTTTTCTTGTGTTGTCTCCTCGGTAAAAAATCTCCACCGTGGGACCTTCAGAATCTCAATTGAGTCCACCTGCTGTTGAAATGAATGGGGGCGATATTTATATTGGCAGGAACACATTCTCAGCTAAGGAATAGATGTCAAAACCATGAGGAAAAAAATCCTCTCTCTCATTGACTTCTTTCTTTTTCTCTTTTTTTAAAATACATTTTTATCCCAAATTTTTGTGTAACCCATTTTTTCACCCAGTGCCAATTGCCTATGTAATCCTGGGCACTACACTCCCTCTGCCAGCTTAGGGAGAGCCTAGAGCCGAGCTCATGCCTCCTTCAATGCATGAGAGCTAGCAAGCCGCTTCTTATTAGTCCGGGAGTCATGGGGCTTAACGTGGTTTCGTCGGTTAAAGTTTTTTTCTCAACTGATTCTTGCTGCTGGGGGTCCCTTCTTAAGAATTCAAGAGGGTGCCCGGTGAAATCCCTTGGGCATTTTTTTGAATTGATTTACTGTGCATAACATGTCATAAATCAACATTTTTAATGGATTTTGGTGCTTCGGGTGTGAAGGAGTTAATATCTATGAAATGTTCTAATGTGAAATCAAAAAACAAAATTTTACACATCCACGTTCATTGATAAACACTGTAGATATCAAATTTGATGCACTAAATCAATATTTTTGCATAAAATGCCATAAAACACGTTTTTTTGTTTTGGGCATTTAAGGGTTAATGACTAAAAGATGGTTGGCCTCAAAGGGTTAACATGCATTCATCCAAAAGGAAACATGACCAGTTCCACTATTAGACTTAGTAGAAAGCAGATGATGCATTTGATTTGATTTCTGTGCATGTTCTATTTCACAATATCACAGTTTAAAGATGAAGTTGTTCTGGGCAGGAAGGGGTTAATATTAAAAAATGCATAAATATTAAATCGAATGCACTGTACACATCCACTTACATGGATACACACTGTAGAAACCAAATTTAAGCATTTAGATCAAGTATTTTGCATGAAATACCATAGAAGTCTATTTTGGGTGAATTTTTAGTGTTTTGGGCATTAAGGGGTTAATAATAAAAAAATGCCCAAGGGATTTCACTGGGCAACCTCTTGAATCCTTAAGAGGGGACCCCCAGCACCAAGAATCAGTTGAGAAAAAAACTTTAACCGACGAAACCACGTTCAGCCAAAAATCACCCTTTGACTCCCGGACTTTGAACACCACAAGGCCTGTTCTCAGCCAAAGAAATACATACTGAACAAACACACGCACACACTCACACACGCACGCACGCACACACGCACGCACACACTATTGTTTTGTGAAATCACAAAACTATTGTTTTGTGATTTGCACAAACATAGAGTGCCAACATGCAGGTGACCAGCTTGGATTAAAAAGGAAGTGACAGACAGACAGACAGACAGACAGACAGACAGACAGACAGACGTGTTCTCAGTTGATGTTCATCCATACTGTGACTGGCTGTGACGCGACTTCTGGGATCTTTGAGGTTGTCAAAAAAAGACTGCTTTCCAGAAGCTTGTAAAAGGAGATCCTGTCCTTCGGTCTTGTGCCAATGCATTCACTGTCTCAAACCAGACCACAGAGATGATCGATGACCTTGGGCGCCCAGCAATGGCTGTCCTCGTTGGTGGAAAGTGCACAGATTTGCTTGCAACAATGCGATTTAACACTTTCAGCAAGAAGGTTGTCTCAGCTTCATCAACTGTAACGCCTGCAGGACAAAATATTTGTTCCACTTGTTACCTATTTCCCTCTGTAGCTCCAAACCGTGGTCAACCTATTACCTGAGCTTTTCCCATGATAAGACTACCAGCTGAATTATTCTGTTTATTCTGTTGTTATTTTTGAGTCATTCCACGAAACCGGTACGATTTGCGGTCCCTCTGACCTTTTTAAGTGTATTGTATCCATCGGGTCACCAACATCAAATTTTAAAAGCTTTTTAGAATCAATTGAAATGTTACCTTGAATATTGTGTAAACAATTTACATACATTTTATCTTTATATCATAAATTATCTTGCTTTTTTCAGTAGACACCACCTATTTTGTCAATTTTTTCATGTCCCCCATGGCCTTCGATGAAAGTGGACTTGAGATATGACTATTAAAAATGTAAAAAAAATAATACATTTTGCCATTGACATTGACAATTGTATCCGTGCTTTATTGCTGGTCATGTTTTGTTTTTTAATAAAAGATGATTAATCATTAAAATTGCACTATATAGATCCGTCCCCCAGTCGCACTCAACCCCGTTACAGAAGTCATTCCACCCTCCATAAAAATAATGAACTGGTCCTTCAGTGACATCACCAACAGGAAGTGACATTCTACAAGTCTTCTGAACAACATGCTGCAGAGAAAGGTAACTTCCCACCTTATTTTACAATGTTTTATAGTCATTTAAACTTGCATAGCGTGGTCGTAAAGCTTAACAGCTCAACTCTGTTACATGTAATAAATATAGAAAAATTATCTTTGTTATTTCAACAATATATTGGATTTCTTACTATCATGCATGCCATGTGGTCTCCTCTTAATCAACACAAAAGTTGTGGCTACAGTTTATCCATGATGCCTTAACACAGCTAACCGTGCCACCAAGATGAGCCTTTGCCCCTGTTCATGTTGATATTATATTGTGGGGTGGGCTTAATAAGAGATAAACTGTCTGTTATAATGATGAACATTTTGTATTACCAGTAGAGAATATTTTTGATGCTGTACCACCTTGTCTCTCCTGTGCAAATAATCCAGTAAACCTGATTATTATTTGAGACTGACTCCGTGTTACTTCTTTTTAGTGGCCATCTTGAGAAAAAAATCACAACCCCGTTACACTCAACCCCGTTATTAATTTCATCATAACAGGGTTGAGAGATTGTGACAGGGTTGTGTTTTTAACACTTTAGTTGTGAAGTTGAATATTATTTAAATTAATAATTATATTACATCAACAATCTTATACTACATGCATATTATACACTTCATAATGTCTATGCTAAAGCTGGGTTTGCTGTTATTTATTATTTTACAGTCATACAGTAATAGCTTATTAGAATCACATCATTGGAAAGGTTTTCTATTCTTCTAAAAGTGTCTGCCTATAGAATAGCTCTGAAAGTATATTTGATTTAATTATGTCAATGTGATTATCTACAGACATCTATGAGTCCAAGATGGCACCACCAATAACAGCGGCAGAAAGGCAGAGGCAGTACCGTGCCCGTCTAAATGCTGATCCTGCAAGGAAAGAGCAATACCTGCAGAGAGAACGACAAAGATGGAAAAAACAATGTAGAGGCTGGGGGGAAAAAAGCAATCAATGACTTAAGTCCAAGAGAACAGCGGCACCAGCGTAAATCCTGGAGAGATGCCTACAAAATAATCAAGGAGAGGAGAGACGCACTGAAGAACCTAACCACTCCTCCACTAAGTCCAGAAGATGTCCCTCATCCACAAAGTCCAGAGGATGAGTAGTTAAGAGTGTTGTAAAATGACTTGTTTGAGGGGTTGTAAAGAGTTTGAAAATGTTGAGGTTGTGATTGTTTTAGAACATTGATGTTGGTGTTGAAATGACTAATGTATTGACTGTGTTTATAGGCAACATGTGGCAGGGAAGAAAAACATCTGAAAAGAAAGAGGCAGACTGAAGATGGAACTTCAAGAACTTCACACCCAGTGTGAAGTGAGCGGTGCTATTTAAAAACAACAGTGGTCATCACAGTGATGGAAGCTCACTTAAAAAAAAAAGTAATTTTTTGAAGTGAGTGGTCATATTTACAGGTTATTAATTTCATCATGCGTCTCGCTAGCCAATAACAGTACTGAGCAAGGGTCTGAATACCAATCAGCCAATCACAGTACAGCGAAAGACAAATTTTCACGACGGAAAGAAAAACCTTCTCCACGGATGGGTCCCAAACCCACTTATAGGAGCGGCTACACCGCTCAAAAACTAGACAACGAAAGAAAACGCTCATCAAAATATAAAAAGAGGTACCAACGTGTAAAGAAGCATTCTGAATCACCAAGGTCAAAGGCGAATGACTTAACAGCAGAGTGCCCTGTGAACCACAAAATCAGGAAGATCTTGCTGTTTCACCATTCAATGATTAACGACATAAAGAGAAAATATCAGCAGGCCACCACAGAAAGGGACAGACAACTCATTGCAAAAAATATATAGATAAATTATGAAAGGAAGAATACCACCAGGTTCGCTGACGTCTTCAAACACAAAGTAAAGACGTTTTATTTAAGAGATGACGTTAGCAGGATCACCACAGGGACCAAACAAACACTGACAAGAAACAAAATAAAAAAGCAGAAAAGATTCCTGCCTGATACACTGAAAAATCTGCACAGGAGATTTTTATCGGAGAACCACCATAACAGGATCTCGTATTCTCTATTTTGTATTCTTCGACCTTTTTGGGTCGTCAATCCCACAATCTCTGAACGAGACACGTGCATGTGTAAGTTGCATGAGAATCTAGGCTTTATAGCTGAGAAGCTCAACCAGCTGAAACTTATCGAGACGGCCAATCTTGAAAACCTGGTAGAGAAGGTGTGCTGCAACTCCTCCAACAAGAACTGCATGTATGGCGAGTGTGTGGACTGCAAGGACAAGTGTGTCCCAATCTCCAGTACATATGACAGTACAGCAAAAGTATCTTTCACTCAGCAGGTCACAGAAGACAAGGAGATGGATAAAAAGAAAGAGGGAGAAAAGAGGTCAACTGTAAAGGTCACCATCAAATAATCTGTGGAAGACACACAGGAGAACCTTACTGAGTTGTTCCACACCTACCTCCATGCAGCGGTTCAAACGACATCACTTCAACATCAAGCAGCAGTATGGCTTCTGCCGTGAGTTGAAGAAGAACATGTCAGTGGACGAAGTCTTTTTTTTCTTTTTTTTTTTTTTTAAGCAAAATTTATTCAAAGAGACATGACATTGTATTTACATATGCAAAAATTGAAACAACTCTTCGGTTTTATATTTTCTCCCATCCACCCCACTCCTCCCCAACCACCCAACATTTTTCCCCATAAGGCTGGACATACAAACAATAATGTACATGTACAAGATCTGAAATAAATACAGTAGGATACAAAGTTAAGAGACAGGACAAAAAACAAAAACAAAAAACAAAACACAAAACATTAACAATGATAATAGCAGTGATGTATATGAAAAAATAATAATAATAATAAAAAAAAAGTGAAATATATAAATACAAAAATAATAATAATGATTAATAAAAATAAAACTGTAGCCACAAGTATATAAGTAATGAGCCGGATTAGCTCATTCAATGACCTTCACATGAAATCACCTCCTTATTACCTTAAGTCATGCATCTTGCACCGAATAGAGATCCGCACCACCAAAGCACCCCAGTACCATGTGTTGTCAGTCAGGTGATAGTGATTGTAATCCGGTGCCAAACACGGTCTGAACCGTGTGTTTACATAGTGGCGGTTCCGAAGCTTCGGTGCCGAACACGGTCTGAACCGTGATTTCAGTCTTTTTGTTTTTTTCGTTTTTCTCCGCGCGGGCGGGGCTAGAGCAGCTCTGGGAGCACCCATTATAATCCTGCGAAGGAAGTGCCAGATCGCTCACCGGAAACACATTTTTTTTCCCCATCCGCTTCCTGTCTATTTCCTACTTTGAAACGCCTATATCTCCGAATCTGTTTCCTGTGGGGAAAACTGGTCATGCGCGATGCGCGATCCCCCACCCGTAGTAACCCGCGAGGGGAATGTTATGGTTCCAGGCAGTAGCCAGGCTCATGGCAGAACATGAATCGATGTTTTTTTTTTGCGTGGATTTGCTTGTAACGCACGCGGAAACCTTAAACAGCAAAGCGCAGTCAATGGGGAGAATGCTGGCACCCACGGTAAGTTGTTATGAAAAAATGCTGGCACCCGATGTGTTAATACATATTGATTTTTCAAAAAAAATACAGCTGCAAATATAGCTCCCAGATTCAAGCAGTGCACTTTGGGGCTTCACACCAGCAGGCCACTCTACATACAGGGGTGTTGTATGTGGGTGGAAAACCAGAGCCTGTGTGCTTCAGCACCATCTCCCCCTGCAGACATAAAAGCCCTCCAGCAATATGGCAACACCTCAATCCAGTGCTGGATTATCTTCAGGCCACACATCCACAAGTGTCTGCTGCACCTTTTAAGTGATGGCCCCTGTACTCAGTGCAAACAACGGGGCAACTTCTTTTCAGCACAGAATTGTACAGAAGAGGATTCATGGCTGGCTCTTGGAATTTTTTCGAAGCTAGTCATGGCATGAAGGAGTACCCTTAAAACGATCAGCTGACATGATGGTGTCGAACGGCCGTGATATCCCGGATGCAGAAGAGCTGTATAAGGCCTTGACCGTGGCAAACACAACAGTGAAACTGTTCTTTGTGAAGGGTGAGGATGTTGAGAATGCAATGGAGAAAATGCCAAAGCAAATACCAGCAGTGCCGGGAACAAAGAGAATCCACCAGGTGATTACTCTGGCTCCAGGAGAACTGATACATCGAGATGTCAGCTGCTAGGGGCACGGTGGCACAGTCGGTAGTGCTGTCGCCTCACAGCTAGAAGGTCCTGGGTTTGATTCCCGCAGGGGACGCTGTGGGCCCTGGGGGCGTGTTCTCTCCTCCGCGTCATCAGTGCCCATACCCTAGTTGGGGTTGGCGAAAGGGCCTTTCTGTGTGGAGTTTGCATGTTCTCCCTGTGTGTCCTAGGGTAGGTACCCTCACAAAAACATGCAGTAATCCTGGTCACTATACTGCCTCCCCCTGGCCAGCCGGGGCGCCTGATGGAGGGGAAGGGAACTGGTTGGAATAACGTGTTCCTTCCACGCGCTACGTCCAACCAGGGAAGCTCTCCCCAGGTGACAAAGAAGGTCAGTTGGCTCTCATGCATTGAAGGAGGCATGAGCTCGGCCCTGGTCTCCCTGGTTGGCCGAGGGAAGGTAGTGCCCAGGATTACATAGACAATTGCCACTGGGTGTAAAAAATAGGGTTACAAAAAAAAAAAAAAAAAGAGATGTCAGCTGCTTTTGCACAACACAGAAGCAGTTTAACTGCAACTGCTTCAAGACCCAGAGTTTCAGTTTCGGCCAGAGGGTAACTGCTGTGCCTGTGCCACAGCCAGCCAATGAAGAGAACGCACATCCAGAGCCAGCCAATGAAGAGAACGCACAGCCAGAGCCAGCCAATGAAGAGAACCCACAGCCAGAGCCAGCCAATGAAGAGAACGCACAGCCACAGCCAGCCAATGAAGAAAACGCACAGCCAGAGCCAGCCAATGAAGAGAACGCACAGCCAGAGCCAGCCAGTGAAGAGAACCCACAGCCAGAAAAGGAAATCCAATGGGAAAGTCCAGAGGTCATTGGGAAGTGGATCATGCTCCGCTATGAGGAAGGCCTGTATCCAGGCATCGTCCTTAGCACAGAAGAAAGTCATGTCCAAGTAAAATGTATGCATCGTGTTGGGATAAACCGATTCTTCTGGCCGACTCGGGATGATATCCTCCTCCATCCTGTTTGACGATGTCCTTGAACTCATTCCACCCCCACAGCCTGTGACAAAGTGTGACGTAGAGATCTTGAAAGAGGTGTGGGACAGTCTGTCACGATGAATGCCTCAAAACATGAGGCGCGCGCGCACACACACACACACACACACACACACACACACACACACACACACACACAGAGAAAGTATTTTTGACAGAACAAAGACACACACACCATTTTATGCAACTGAAAATGCACTGAAAACTGTGAAGTGAAACCTATTTCTATTATTTTCATTGTTATTGTCTCCGCCAGGCATGGCGAGAGAATATGTTTTACCCTTCGTCCGTCCGTCCGTCCGTCCGTCCTTGTGTGTGTGTGTGTGTGTGTGTGTGTGTGTGTGTCCGTGTGTCCGTCCTGTCTGTGTGTTACCAGCTAATCTCCGGCACCGTTGGCCCGGTTGCTCCGAAACTGTGCACACACACTCCCTGGATGCCAATTCAGAACCTCTGCCCCAATTTTTTTCACATGGGCCTGTTATAGCGCCACCAGGAGGCCGATTTGTGCAAAACCCATTTTTTTACATTACTCCTACAGATTGTATCTAAATCAAATCGGTACACAGTATCTCTATAGTCATGAGATCAACACGGATCTGTCCGATTTCCCATATTCCATCCTCATTGCCTATAGTTGGCTTCCAAAGTTTGCAAGATTGGTCCGTTTTGAACAAAAAGCCTCAAACTATGCAAGCAGCTTGCGATTTCCGTGAAATTTCACACGCACATTCCCACTAGGCCGAGGAAGAAATGCCACCCTTTTCACATTGGCCTGTTATAGCGCCACCAGCAGGTCGAATTTAGCAAAACACATTTTTGGAACAAAATGCCTCAAATCATGAATGCAGTGTCTGATTGCCATGAAAGACCTAAGAAAAAATGGCACCCTTTTCACATTGGCCTATTATAGCGCCACCAGGAGGCCAGAATAACGTACCTGACCTGGCGGAGACCTGTGCTTTTTTTAGTCTTTATTTGTGTTCTTGATTACCTCTTTGACCCACTCAGGTAATTCCCTGACAGCAGTGTGATAGCCATGTCCCCACCACCACGTCCCCCGGCCCTCCCCCCTGCTGTCACCCCCCCCCCCAATGTTTGACATGTTCCGTCAATTAATAAACGTTTATGTACATGTAACAAGCACAAAGTTTGTTTTGCACTACCACAGGTATTTAGTTACATTATTCTGAGTCCTTGCATTTTGATGACCTATTCAGTCTCATGTTTACATCTTACTGTACAGTATATTGTTGTTAAATTGTTTGTTGGTATTTAGTTAAGTTATCCTGAGGCCCTGCAAATCTTGTTTGACCAGAGGCTTGGTTCTTATGCCTGAGACTTCAGGTTGGTTTTGCACTGCACATGCACTGCACATGCACGCGCATGCACACACACACACACACACACACACACACACACACACACACACACACACACACACACACACACACACACACACACACACACACACACACAAACAACATTACACAAGTTGTTCTATTTTGATGACCTATTCAGTCTTATGTTTACATTTTAATTCAATTCAATTCAATTTTAATACATTTTTATCCCGCGATTTTTGTAACCCATTTTTTTCACCCGGTGCCAATTTCCTAAGTGATCCTGGGCGCTACACCAGCCCTACACCAGCGCTACACCAGTCCCCCACAGCCAGGGAGGCCAGGGCCGAGCTCATGCTTCGTTCAGTGCATGAGAGCCAACTGACCTTCTTGTCACCTGACAGGGGGGAGTTTCCCTGGTTGGATGTAGCGCGTGGAAGGAACACGTTATTCCAACCAGTTCCCTTCCCCTCCATCAGGCGCCCCGGCTGTCATGGGGGAGGCGGTATAGCGACCAGGATTACTACATGTTTTTGTGAGGGTATTAACTACCCTAGGAGACACGGGAGAACATGCAAACTCCACACAGAGTAGGCCCTTTCGCCAACCCCACCCTGGGTATGGGCGCTGATGACGCGGAGGAGAAGACACGCCCCCAGCGTCCCTGGCGGGAATCGAACCCAATTCAATTCAATTCAATTTTATTAAAGTATCAAATCACAACAAGTTGTCTCAAGACACTTAACATGTAGAGAAGAGACCAGACATCCCACCCTGAGCAAGCAATTTTGCGACAGTGGCAACGAAAAACTCCCTCTTAACTGGAAGAAACGTCAGGCAGACCCTAGGCTCTAGGGTGGCGGCCTTCTGCCTCGATTTTACTGTCAGTACAGTATCATCAGTGTTAATAAAATTCAGTTAAATTAAAATGGATGTCTATTGTTCTTCTTAAATGGTTGCAATGAAATACAATGTTTATAGAAAATATATTACATAGAATTTTAGATTAAAAACAACTATTTATGTTAAGCTGTATTTGTCTCTTCAACCCCGTTTACCACCTTCAACCCTGTTATCCTAGTCTCAACCCCGTCATGCCTATATTTTCTGTGATTATGTCTTTAATAGTTTATGAAAATGTATGTAATGTTTGTTGAACTCTGTCAGAAATGTTCAGAGCAATCATAACAATACCTTGTTTAGTTAAAAGTCAGATGCTAAAGTAGATTTATGATAAAAAAGCATCAAAGAATAAAAAAATTGGCACATTTAATTTAGTATAACAAAGGTGGGAGAATTGATGTACTTTTTATATTTCCAATTATTGAATTAATGTGAGGAACATTTTATGAATAGGAAAATGTTTGTTTAATTACAAATAAAGTTCATAATCATATTCAAACGGCTTCCAGAGTGTCCATAACGGGGTTGAGAAAATATAGTGCCGTCTCATATAAAACCATCACAGTGTGAAATGTCCTCTCTCTCCAGACATGTGTGTTGCATACAGAGTCAGACGTGGACTCCTTCATAGTTTCCATTCAACCCTGATCCATTTCAGATAAGAAGACTCCTCTCCAGATCCTCAAAAGACTACAAGTCCCGAGCAGCTTAAAGGCTTTCTGCTTCACACCAGGTGAATACCTACTCAGGTATTCAACCACGAGCAGCTGCACCACCGTCAAGCAGTGTGGGTTGAAATCGAGTACATTTAACCCTTTAAGACCGGGAACGCATCTGTGTCATTTTAAGATTTATTTGGCTATTCAAAAATAGCAGATATACAAGCTCATAGCGCGGCAACGAGTGCCAGGCTATGAACTATGACATTTTGAAAATGTATGCAAATCTTTGAATATATATATATTTTTAAGCGAACATTTTTAAATCTGTTACTACTTCTGGGGGTCCCTGGAACAAAATATTTTGAGATGGGGGTCCACGGCCAAATTTAGATTTAGATGGATAGGATTTAGAAGACATTTGTAGAATCCCCAGAAGCAAAGATTTGAGTTACAAACGTTTGCTTTAAAAAATGTATATATTCAAAGATTTGCACACATTTTCACGTTTTTTTTTCTTCTAAAAAATAGCAGATCTACAAGCTCATACCGCGGCACTCGGTGCCGCGATATGAGCTTGTATATCTGCTATTTTTGAATAGCCAAAGAAATATAAAAATGACACACAGATGCGTTCCCGGTCTTAAAGGGTTAAAATCTAAATTGTAAGTGTAATATAACACTACCATAACAATAACCCAGATGGACAGCAAATTGTTACAGTTGAATGAGACCAATAAATAACTCCACTACAAACTAGCAATGATCTTGATTTGTTGATTTGATATTTCTGTTGATAAAGGTGTGTATTTCACTTGAAATGTGAAGCTCCAGTGCAAGACCGATGCAAGAGATGCAAGGACATTGCATCATCGGTTTCTGTTGAACTGAAAACTAATGAATCAACTGCTGCCTGGCTATGGCTCTTTCACACAACAAACTTATTCTGATGAAATCAAACAATCATAGATTATGAATCAGAATCACAGCTGCTGCAACATTACAGCGACTGTGACTGTGAAAATCAATGTGAAACTCAGTCATCTGCTGGTGTCCACAGATCTGCTCTGGAGTTACAGCTTCATGTTGTCAGCAGAACTCTGTCTTTGTCCAAAGCAGACTGATGCCATTCAAACGGTTTAATTCTCTCATGAGCAGAGAGAAACCACTGCAATGTCAAAGCACACAACCAGGAAACGTGTGTGTGTGTGTGTGTGTGTGTGTGTGTGTGTGTGTGTGTGTGTGTGTGTGTGTGTGAGCGCGCGCGCTCGCGCGCGTGTGTGTGTGTGGTTTGAGCGATAGCAACTTGTTTTCCCTCTGGTCATATTAGATGGTGTTCAATAGAAAGACAGTCTGGTCAGAAGAGTTTGTGAAGCTGTAATCCAATCACTTATATATTTGGAGTCTCACAGCGCAGGATAGGAGATCTACTGTATCTATCTATCTATCTTGAATGGAGATAAAGAGGGGTAACAAACTGATCCCTGAACAGTTGATAAGCATGAAAACACAACTGAGAAACAACAACACAGACTTTCAAAGCTCTTTCAGATGTTTCTCTCTCCCTATGTAATTTGGAGCTTGTGGTATAAGTCTGAAATAACACATAATTCCCTCAACAGCCAATTACAGTTTCTTACTGCAAAAAACTAGAACACATACTGGTAGAAGACTAGAGATCATCAGACTGCCTGCACCACCCTGTGATGCTATACCCAAACTAATTAACCCATTCAATCCGGGAACGCACACGCATATTTTAGATTTCTTTGGGCTATTCAAAAATAGCAGATCTACAAGCTCGTAGCGCGGCACTTCACATTCACTACCACACATGTCAGCAACAACCTGCTGCTTTGATCAGCAGTGTGTATCTCACCAAATAAACCAGGTGGCCCAGAACGTAATGACAAACTGTATAGACCAATTATTTGTTTACTAACATTGAGACTGGACGCACAGGTGATTGTTTCACGCAATCAATTCCCAACCTGTTATTTCGGGCTGCGCTGGTTTCAGCGCACCCCAACCCCCTCTTGTGTGTTGGCTAGTGAGGCGCGTCCTAGCGAGACCTGATAGAATGGGTTTCATTGCACGCATACTGGTTGCACGCATACTGGTTCTTATCAGTGTGACGTCGTCTGTTAAGGGGTCTATATACAGACACAATTATGTATCAAAGAGTAAGTGTACTTTTAGACTGCTCATTACTTATGGTTGAGACTCCAACCACATTTAGACAATGACTGTGTGTGTGTGTGTGTGTGTGTGTGTGTGTGTGTGTGTGTGTGTGTGTGTGTGTGTGTGTGTGTGTGCGTGCGTGCGTGCGTGCGTGCGTGCGTGCGTGCGTGCGTGCGTGCGTGCGTGCGTGCGTGCGCGTTCCTCCAACACAGCAGTCAAATAATTCCCTTAGTGCTTTAGGGACTGAATGATTCATTATAATGACACTGTAACAAGATTATGTTTTAGAGGAAAACACACATTATTTATTACCACTTTCTCTCTTTCTCTCCATCTCTTTTTTAACCTTGACTATAAAAGCACAAAAGCCACTAATTCAGAAGACAAAGTGTAATTTCAGTTGATTAACTCTTTGAACTCTCTGGAGGCTCTGGCACCATGACAAACAGTGAAATACACACATCTCCTTGGAGCTACTTTCTAGTTTGAGGGTTTTAAATCAAATCTTTGGAGAGTTTAGGCCTGAGGAAACAGTAAAAATACCCCTAATGTTGTTAAGATTAGGGCTTACATTACACACACTGAGGAAAACACAAAGTAGAAATGTGTGTCTGTCTACTGGACCGTTTCTTATACATCAATATTACAGTCTAGTGAGTTCTAGTCTTCTTATAATAAACTAGAAAAAGTGCTCCTCGGAGCACAGGTCTCCGCCAGGTCAGGTAGGCTACTGTGGCCTCCTGGTGGCGCTATAATAGGCCAACGTGAAAAGGGTGCCATTTCTTCTTAGGCCTTGCACGACAATCGGACACTGACTGCATTCATGATTTGAGGCATTTTGTCAAAAACATGTGTTTTGCTGAATTAGACCTGTTGGTGGCGCTATAACAGGCCAATGTTAAAAGGGTGGCATTTGTTCCTCAACATAGTGTGAATGTGCGTGCAAAGTTTGAGCGCAATTGGACGGTGAGTTCATGATTTGCAGAATTTTGTTCAAAACAAGCCAATAATGCAAACTTTAGATGTCAATCTTAGCCAATCAGTATGGAGTATGAAAAATCAAACACATCCGTCGTGATCACATGACTATAGAGATCATGTGTACCGATTTGCGTGAAATTTGGATAAAATTGGAAGGAGTAGTATAAAAAAATGTGTTTTACACAAGTCGGCCTCCTGGTGGCGCTATAAAAGGCAGATATGAAAAATGCAGGGCAAAGGTTTTTCCTTGACCTATAGGGAGTGTGCATACAAAGTTTTACACAGATCGGTGCAATTATAGGTAAAAACACGAATCGGCCTGTTATAGCGCCACCATGAGGCTGATTTAAAAATGTTCAAATGGTAGTTCTTCCTCGGCCTAATGGGAATGTGCTTGCAAAATTTCTCGGAAAGTGCATGCTGTGTTCATGATTTGAGGCATTTTGTTCAAAACAGAGCACTCCTGCAAACTTTGGAAGACATTTTTAGCCAATCAGGATGGAATATGAGAAATCTGAAAGACCCGTTTCGTTTAATGACTGTAGAGATACTGTGTACCGATTTGTGGGATTTTTGGACAAAATCTGTAGGAGTACTGTCAAAGAATGTGTTTTGCACAAATCGGCCTCCTGGTGGCGCTATAACAGGCCCCTGTGAAAAATTTGGGGCAGAGGTTCTGCTCTGGTATCCAGGGACTGTGTGTGCACAGTTTGGCTGCGAGCAAGCCAACGGTGCCGGAGATTAGCTGTACACAGACAGATCGAATGACGGACGGACACACGGACGGACACACGGACACACGGACACACGGACGGACGGACAGGGGGTAAAACATACTCTCTCGCCATGCCTTTCGGCCTGGCGGAGACAATCAATATTACAATATAGTGAGTTCTAGTCTTTGGCAGACATCAATACACAACATGTATAATGTGCAGATACCCTGTGCGTGCGTGCGTGTGTGCATGTTCACTTTGTAAATACACATCTTCTCAACCAACCAGTGAGAGAGAGAGAGAGAGAGAGAGAGAGAGAGAGAGAGAGAGAGAGAGAGAGAGAGAGAGAGAGAGGCAAGGAGTGAACATATGTAGGTTGTACCACAGACGGTTAGCTATAGGACAGAGGAGCAAATTCAGAAGCAAGAAAAACAGGATCATGTATAATATGCATGATAATTTTCAATTCAATTCAATTCAATTTTATTAAAGTGTCAAATCACAACAAGTTGTCTCAAGACACTTTACATGTAGAGAAGAGACCCGACAGTCCCACCCTGAGCAAGCAATTTTGCGACAGTGGCAACGAAAAACTCCCCCTTAACTGGAAGAAACGTCAGGCAGACCCTAGGCTCTAGCATAACATGTCTTAGCAGGCACAATGCCCTACTCCTAGTATTCTCTAATTAGGTATAATTAGAGCATACTCTAATCAAACCAAATTAAACATAATGACATCTACTTTACCCAGTTCATAATGAACACCACAAGAAGCTTATACAGCTGCAGGTGTGTAGCTGCTCCTGTGAGGACTGATTCACTTTTTTTTCTCTTCTCTTATAAATTGTTTTTCTGTGATGTTCTCTGTGGAGCTTCAATAATTACACCAGATAGAGCTTAATTTACACCGTCCATTTCATTCAGTCCGCCAGAGATGTAAGAGTGTTCAAACCCAGTGAACACATTGAACCCAGAACTGTATAGACTCATTGCACATTGCATACTGCTGCAGACAGTATTCATGAGACTAGACCCAGTGGTGGAAAAATACTCAAATGTTGTACTTAAGTAAAAGTATCAATACAGCAGTGTAGAAATACTCTGTTACAAGTAAAAGTCCAGAGTTAAAAATGTACTTGAGTAAATGTACACAAGTATTGGTAACAAAATGTACTTAAAGTACCAAAAGTAAAAGTATTAAAATGTTTGAAAATAGCAGATCTACAAGCTCACAACGCGTCGCAATGCAAATCGTTGTGAGCTTGTAGATCGGCTATTTTCAAATAGTCTATGTATAAAGACTATTTGCCCCGCATGGGGCTCTAGTGAGGGCTCACTTATTTTGGGGTTACAAAAGCGTGGGATAAAAATTAAAACACATTTTTTTTAAAGAATGTCGCCGACCCCTTCGGACCCCCACGAAACATCGCGGACTGGCTGGCATGGTTGCCTGTTTCTGGCACACAATATGGCAACACTGACCTGGTTGCTTGTCTGCCTACCAACCTGGCAATCCTGAGTGAGTGGCTACTCAGTACTCGATAGTGTGAGAGGCTGCATTGAGACGGTGCCGTGGGTGATAATGTTTTGTTTGGGATGTGCATGGCACGAAAATGACGGACATATTAACGTGAGTGTGGTGGGATAGAGACATTACCAAAGCGAAAACAAAAAGCAACAGCGGGTGTTGAAGCGAAGGGCTCGTGTCTGTTGTTGTTGTGCAGAGGGAGACATTTCAATGGCGGCCGGTTCGTTTTGGCTCGCGGCGCTTCGTTTTCGCTCGGCGGTGCTCGCGGTAAACGGTGCTAATACTCGAGAGTCAAGTACAAATACCTCAAAATTGTACTTAAGTACAGTTCTTGAGTACTGTTCCATTTACTTAATGAAACTCCTTAACTAACTGTTAACAAATATTTAACAAAGCAGTATTAACTCATTAACGAATGGTTTATAAATGTTCTATTGATTAGTTATAAGGCATGTATAAGACATAGTTATAAGTCACTAGCTTACAGTTAATAAGTCAGTTAACTAATAATCTGTGAGTGATCTATTAGCTATTTTAAGGCATATTTATTAATCCTTAACCACACATTTTAGAAGTAAAGTTAGTCGAGTTCATTACTTTTAAAAATAATACATTCTGGATAATGTGTCAAATACACAGTGTGCCTTAATTGCTCTGGCCAAGAACCTGACCATGAACTGTTTACTCTATAGAGTAATACTGTAGTTAACATACACACAATAGTAAATGATTATACAATTGAACTCTTGAATGATTACTACTATACTGTGACTACTTCTAAACTATAACAGTGGACCCTATATACACTCACAATGGACTATTTATGTAGGCTGTGTATTTTGACTTGTTTGTAATAAACATTTAAAGTCAAGATGCAGCTTGCAAAGTGTTTGTTTACTGTGTTTCTGGCAATCTAATGTAATCACATGGAATTACATACCTTTTCCTTATATAGAACATAATGTGTTTTGCCAAATACATTAAGATGCCGTTATGTTCAATGACACACTATAAACACAATATAGCAAGGAATTGTTCCTTCAGCAAATCAGGTTTTATTGTTCTGAAGGAATTCGGAACAATCATAACATATACAATTGAGGTTTCTATAGGAACTTTAATGGCCTATATATTTCAATGGTTCTCAATGTGGTTTAAAATGTACTTTTCAAATGCGAGATAGTTTGAGGTGAACTGTGTATGGTAACTTCAGAAATCATGTGTTATTCATCATGTGTATTCTCTAGTAGCCCACCACCACTAGGGTTTAGACTTGCAATGTCTGTTATGTGAGAGAGTTGTACAGTCTTACACATAATGTAAGACTGTACAACAATAACAATAACATTAGTTCTGTAGAGAATAAAACCAGACTAAAAGAGACGGTAGCTACTCAAGTGAAATAAATTAAGGTAAAAATTACATATTTTTGACAGAACTGACAACACTCATTTAACTTTGAGCATGAAGCTCTCAGATGGCTGCCCTTCCTTGATTTCCCCTAAATAGTCCATATATACAATTGTTCTTCTGGAAACAAAATATGACCATGTTAATCCACAAAAGCCTGTTATTTGGGGTCAAATTATTCCTGTCAGTTGTTCACATACCAGAGCCACCTGGTGAGACAGTGACACATCATGTAATCAATGACCACATTTGCATGGACATAGGCCATTTTCTAAAGACAGCTAAGCATCATTCACAAGACAAAAGGAATGTTGCAGTTCAGGTGTGAAGTGGGTGAGGGAGATATTTCTAAAGACCTTGTAATTCTAGAGAACATAAGATGTTTGCCAAATAAATGAAGATGCTGTGATGTACAATGAAGACTATGAACAGAATATAGCAAGCAGTTATTCCTTGACAACACCAGGTTGTATTGTTCTGAAGGAATTTGGAGCAATCATTTTAAATAGGAACTTGGATGGCCTTTCTATCTTAATGGCTCTGCTTGAATAGCAAAATTTAGATGAGAGAGACTCATCAACACGAGGACATGACTAGAGTTGTTTATTGTAAATGTAAATGAAAGCAGGACATGATAAATGGTTAGCAGTGAATGATACAGAAAAAGGTGAAATTATGGGTACATTTTACTTTTCATATCAGAGATAGTTTGAGGTGACCTATTTATGTAATGTGTTTATGTTAACTTAATTCATCAAATTACATTCACAAAGCAGCCCACCACCACCACCAGGGTTTAGAACATAGAACCAACTTAAATATGCTTAGATGAAAATAACTTTGACAGCAAAATGCAAATGTGAACCTTGACAATAAAACATCTAATTTGGTCAGCTGTTGCACCTTGACCTCTCGCCATGACACAAGGGTTAATAAGCAGAACATGGTACATACCATCTTAATACCTGACTCTGAGTAGAGTATTATTTCATATCTTCATATTCATGAATGAGTGAATACAACATGGTTGAAGTCTGAAGATACTGATTGTCTGTTTACTGTGCATGCATTTAATAATATATGCATTTATAAATACAGGGTGTCATATTCATTCATTCATCATTTTATATTAATCTTATAGGAATTAAGACGTATTGGAATTGCATGAAGATTACAAATGAATTCATCCACAAATGGATGCTCTTGGTTCTCTTGTAACGGAAAGTCAACAGTTTTTAGAAGGTTGCATGGATGGAGCATGTCTGGGGGAGGAGCATATATAAGTATGTTAGGTTGTGATTGGTGGAGAGATGGTTGTATTGTTCTCTTTGTCCAATCATTCCAAGCAGTTACTGGCTCCACCCCAGGCTCTCTAGTATAAGAAGAGTGTGAAGTTGTAATTTATCCACAACTCCTCCAGGATATCAGTACTCCAGAATTTAGTGGAAGATGAACTCTCTCAACCCAAACAGGGACAGTTCTGCTGAACAGGAGGGACCCAAAGAAAATGGTATGTTACTTTCTCTACCTCCTTTCTACTTTTAATGTCCCTGTTCTGTCATACAAATGTTTTATTACTTTACTTTTCAACTTTTAAATTAAGTCTCAATACTTGTCTCAATCTTATATGGTGCGCTTAGCTGTTGATTATGTATCTTTATATGCTTCTCTATTGCTTTATCTCCTTGGGGACATACAATATATATATATATATATATATATATATATATATATATATATATATATATATATATATATATATATATATTTATTAGAAAGGATCACAAACATGAAACATGATGAACCATTGTTGTTCCGTTAAGCAGTTATTAAGTCTGCTGAGCTGTTATGAACCTATTACATGTATATTAGCATTGTCATTATAGACGTTTGGACACTAGTGTGTTAATACTGTGCACAAGAATGCTACTCACACCAAAATCCTTGTAGTGGTGGCTCACGGCCAAATAAATGAAATAGTGGTCTTCAAGAGACAAGAAGGTGGCCGCACACAGTGGTAGCCAAAGTGGCAATATTATGGGACACAAAAAACAAAGGTTTCTGTACTCTGTCTCTTGAAGACCACTATTTAATAATGTGTTAACATACATTGTAGTGCATGTGATTTTCAATGTAATGATTAGAAAAGCACAGGTAAGGTGGTGTCTGGTGTTGAAGCCAGTTAGTACAAATTGCTGTATGCCTTCTGACTTCTTTTATATTCCTTGCTGCTATACACGAATCCACAGCGCGCTGCCCTGCGCGCAGCCATTGCTGCGGTTTGAACGCTACGTGGATGCAACACTGCAGCAATGGCTGGCGCAGGGCAGCGCGCCGTGGATTCGTGTATAGATACCATACATGTCTTAAATAGGTTTAGCATACCTGCTTTTGTAACTTTACTTATTGGCTATTGCTTCCTTATATAATGGTATTATGGTTTAACTTCATTTCACCTAGTTGTTATATTGCATTGTTGTGTTATCACTGTCTTTGCTGAACATGTCCCATCAATATTTCACGTATTGTACTATGTGAGTGACAAATAAACCCTTCTTAATTGATTCTTGATTTTTTTTCTCCTACTTTGTATGAATAATGTTCACGGTAATAATGATAAAATCACAGTAAGTTGGTGTTCTGGTGGTGCCACCAGTTAGTGCAAACATTATATTATGTCATAATTCAGCCTTATAGATAATAGATAGAATAATTTATATGCCTTATAGATAGTTAGTAGATGACTAACTAACTAACTATTAGTTAATGAGTTATTAATGACTTGTTAAATATGTTAAGGATTTATAAATATGCCTTATAGATAGCTAAGAGCGTATTAGTTAACAGAGTATTAGTTAACTGACTTGTTAACTGTATGCTGGGTATCTATAACTATGTCTTATAAATGCCTTATAACTAGTTATAAGTAGTGATTAGCTTACAGTTAATAAGTCAGTTAACTAATAATCTGTGAGTGATCTATTAGCTATATTTAAGGCATATTTATACATCCTAGTTTGTGAGTAATCTATTAACTATTTATAAGGCATGGTTACAACTCCTTAACTAGCTGTTAACACATATTTAACAAGACATGAATAACTCATTAACTAATGGTTTTTAAATGATCCATTAACTACTTATAACAAATAATGATTCTAAAGTGTTACCCATAATGTGAACTTAACCCTAACAACAGTGTGTTTATGTCTGTTGGTTGTGAGTAAACCAAGTTGCAGTGATCCCTCGTTGCTTCTAAAGAGTTCCAAGTCCACAAACTGATGTTGATTATGTAGTCCACACATTTTAGAAGTAAAGTTAGTCTAGTTCATTACTTTTAAATAACACAAGCAATTGGTCCTTCAGCAAATCAGGTTTTATTGTTCTGAAGGAATTCGGAACAATCATAACATATACAATTGAGGTTTCTATAGGAACTTTAATGGCCTATATATTTCAATGGTTCTCAATGTGGTTTAAAATGTACTTTTCAAATGCGAGATAGTTTGAGGTGAACTATGTATGGTAACTTCAGAAATCATGTGTTATTCTCTAGTAGCCCACCACCACTAGGGTTTAGACTTGCAATGTTTGTTATGTGAGAGAGTAGTAGAGTCTTACACATAATGTAAGACTGTACAACAATAACAATAACATTAGTTCTGTAGAGAATAAGACAAGACTAAAGACTAAAAGAGACGGTAGCTACTCAAGTGACATAAATTAGGTAAAAATGACATATTTTTGACAGAACTGACACAACTTTGAGCATGAAGTTCTCAGATGGCTGCCCTTCCTTGATTTCCCCTAAATAGTCCATATATACACATGTGTAACTTTAACATTCCAAAATGTTCTTCTGGAAACAAAATATGACCATGTTAAGCCACAAAAGCCTGTTATTTGGGGTCAAATTATTCCTGTCAGTTGTTCACACACCAGGGCCACCTGGTGAGACAGTGACACATCATGTAATCAGTGACCACATTTGCATGGATATAGGTCATTTTCTAAAGACAGCTAAGCATCACTCACAAGACAAAAGGAATGTTGCAGTTCAGGTGTGAAGTGGGCGAGGGAGATATTTCTAAAGACCTTGTAATTCTAGAGAACATAAGATGTTTGCCAAATAAGTGTGGACAACACTTCTCTGTGATGTCCAACCTTAAAAAACACCAGAGAATTCACAATGGAGAAAAAACCCTATAGATGTGATCAGTGTGGACAACACTTCTCTGTGATGTCCACCCTTAAAACACACCAGAGAATTCACACTGGAGAGAAACCTTATGGGTGTGATCAGTGTGGACAACACTTCTCTACAATGGCCCATCTTAAAAAAACACCAGAGAATTCATCATGGAGATAAACCCTATGGATGTGACCAGTGTGGACAACACTTTTCTCAAATGGTCCACCATAAAAATCACCAGAGAATTCACACTGGAGAAAACCCCTATGGATGTGATCAGTGTGGACAACACTTCTCTGTGATGTCCACCCTTAAAAAACACCAGCTACTTCACACTGGAGAGAAACCCTATAGCTGTGACCACTGTAGACAACACTTCTCTGAAATGGCCACCCTTAAAATACACCAGAGAATTCACACTGGAGAGAACCCCTATGGGTGTGACCAGTGTGGGCAACACTTTTCTCAAATGTCCCATCTTAAAACACACACCAGAGAATTCACACTGGAGAGAAACCCTATGGATGTGACCACTGTGGACAACACTTTTCTCAAATGGCCCATCTTAAAACACACCAGAGAATTCACACTGGAGAGAAACCCTATGGATGTGACCACTGTGGACAACACTTTTCTCAAATGGCCCACCTTAAAAAAACTCCAGTGTGAATGCTCTGGTGTTTTTAAGGTGGGCCATTTGAGAAAAGTGTGGACACTTAAAACACACAAGATAATTCACACTGGAGAGAATTCCTAATTTGGTCAACATGGAATGAATTTTACTCAGTTAAGCAGCCTTAATCATGCATGTACACATCAGTTCAAATTCATTGTGAACAGTGTGACAAGTGCTTCATTAGAGAGGACCAGAAACATGCACCATGATGACCCATTGTTGTTCTTTTAAGCAGTTGTTTATTAAGTATGCTGAGCTGTTATGAACCTATTACATGTATGTTAGCATTGTCGCTATAGATGTTTTGGACACTATTGTGTTAATACTGTGCATGAGAATGCTACTCACACCAAAGTCCTCGTAGTGCTGGCCCACAGGAGAATAAACTAAACAGTGGTCTTCAAGAGGCGCCCACACTGTGGTATCCAAAGTGCCAATATTATAGGACACAAAAAACTAAGGTTTCTGTACTCTGTCCATACATCTGTGACCAAGTACAGTGGTTTGAGACACAAGTAGCCATGGAAAATATTTGAAGAAGATATGCTCATTAAAATCTTGTTAAACTATAATAGTCCCAACTGAGAAAATCCCTTCTAAAGAATTAGCACCCCTCAGCTCCTAGTAATAGGGATCACCCCCCTCATTGACACATATCAGTCAGCTGTCAACTCTATAGAAACTTGATGAAACACAACTAAAATGTTACTCACAGCTTATACACTCTTGGAGTTAGACACCTCCTAATAGTCCATATGGTTTCTTTGAGAACTACTGGCCTATACTAGAACATTTAACTTTGAGCACGGAGCTCTCAGATTGTACAAGGTGAAATCAGATGTATATATTACTTTTCATATCAGAGATAGTTTGAGTTTAACTATTTATGTAATGTGTTTGTGGTAACTTAATTACCACCAGGGGTTAGAACATGAAAAATACAACATTGTTGAAGTCTGAAGATACTGATTGTCTGTTTACTGTACACGCATATATGTTCTCTTGTAACAGAAAGTCAACAGTTTCTAGAAGGTCGTATTGTTCTCTTTGTCCAATCATTCAAAGCAGTTAGTGGCTCCACCCCAGGCTCTCTAGTATAAGAAGAGTGTGTAGTTGTAATTTATCCACAACTCCTCCAGGATATCAATCATGTCTGTTATAAATGTTATACATTTGACCTGTAACTTTGCTATTCTTTATTGCTGCTTTGTCTCCTTCACTATTTAATCATTTAGTTGTCAAATATTTCTCTTCTTTATCTTGAATAACGATGTGTGTGCAACATGATGCATTTAGCATGATGCATTTATATATATATATATATATATATATATATATATATATATATATATATATATATATATATATATATATATACTATATTTGTACTAAGTGAGTGACAAATAAACCCTTCTTTATTAAGGTTTCGAGGCCAATAGGCTCGAAGCCTTATTACATCTGTAGGAATTCATGATCTTCCGCCGGTTTTGCCAGTTCTGGTCTAACCGCGTGGTCACTTCTTATGAAATTCGGCAATATGGTAGAGGGCTATGCCAAACGGCGAAAACCCGAAACTCACAACCATTGGCCAAAGGGTGGCGCTGTAGCACTCAATTGAAAATGCCAACTTTGAACAGGTACAGCTCATGCCCTGTTCGACCTACAGCCATGAAACTTCGATACACACATGCGTCTCCTCATGCCTAACAACTTTCACTGTTTGACTTTTGACCTCTGACCTTTAGATCTCCCACCATTTCGAATTCTATGAAAAGCAGTAAAAAGCAGTAAAAGTCCATAGCTTTCTGGGATCTTTGAGCAATCTGTACGAAACTGTCTACACATGAACTTTGGACCAATGCCGACAAACGTGAGCAAGCGGATTTTCCATAAGTGAAAACGTTAAGCTTTTATAAGCCAATGAAAATTGCAGCTTTTATGACAATTATTCATCTGCCCCTAACACATACATGCAGACTCACATTTGTTTGACACTTTGCAATATTGTAGAGGGTCCTTCCAAGTATCACTGAAACCAATCTTACTCCAATTGGTCAAAGGGGGGCGCTATAGCAATTTTTTGAAAATGCAAACTTTAAACAGGCAAAAGTCATGCCTCGTTTGGCCGACAGCCTTTAAACCTGCTTACACATGTGCCTTGACTCATGAGGAACACATGTATCACTTTGACCAGTAAGCTCTGCCCTTAGATTGTCTGCAATTTTGAGCAGTTTGAAAAACATTTAAATCCAGGATTTCTGAGAAATTTGCGTGAAACTGTGTCAAATACATGTTTGAGGCCATTTTTCACAGGTTCAGGTGTGTTGGTTCAATAGCTTGATCGCTTAATCATCTGCCTTGAAACCATAGGGTAGCCGGTTCGAATCCCACCTCAGGTAGACTTCATTATAATTGCATTGCACACAACATGACTATATCAATGAATACATGTGCAATTGTTAAAGATGACGAGAAATGCATACTTGAAAGTAGTTATTTTCAATGTATGACGTACTTCATTCGCCCTTTTGTTTTGTTTTCTTGGATTCTCCCTTTTCACTGTCCAAGGCTGTGTATTGGATAGCTCCACCAGTAGAGTGTGAGTCTCATGTGCCGAAGGTCCCTGGTTCGAATCCCACTTATTACAGTTCACATTTAAATTACATTGTACAAAACATGACCCTGTTAATTCAGACATGTGCAATGTTTAGACAATAACACGAAATGCTTTTGAGAGTAGTTGTTTTTTATGTATGACATACTTTCTTGTGAAAATAGCCGATCTACAATCTCACACCTTTTTAGATAGCAACGCGTTGTGAGCTTGTAGATCGACTATTTTCCACTAGTTTCCATTCCGAAATATATTGAGCAGTTTGAAAAACATTTAAAACAAGGATTTCTGAGCAATTTGCGTGAAAGTGTGTCATGTGTGTGAACTCCCTTTTCACTAGTACAGGTCTGTTGGCCAAATGGCTTAATCATCTGCCTTGATACCGCAGAGTCGCCGGTTCAAATCCCACGTCATGCAGACTTCAACTCAATTGCATTGCACACAACATGATTGTATCAATGAATAAACATGCAATTGATAAATGAAATGCTTATTGAGAGTAGTTATTTTCAATGTATGACGTACTTCATTCCATCTTTTGTTTTGTTTTGTTGGATTCTCCTTTTTCACTGACTAAGGCTGTGCATTGAATAGCTTGATCAATACACTGTTAGTCTCATGTGCCAGAGGTCCATGGTTCAAACCCCACTCATCACAGTTTACATTTAAATTGCATTGTACAAAACATGACCCTGTTAATTCAGACATGTGCAATTTTTAAACAATAACATGAAATGCTTTTGAGAGTAGTTGTTTTTTATGTATGACATACTTTCTTGTGAAAATAGCTGATCTACAATCTCACACCGGAAGAACCTATAGGACGGAAAAACCTATAGATATCAACAGACACCATCAGGGAGGCCATATCTTTAGCTCAATGAGAAGAGAGGCAGCCTGTGAATCCATAGGTCGCTGGCTCGATCCCTGTCCCCAACAATGCGTTGAGGTGATCATCATTTGGAATTCCCCCTATTCCCATGGATTGGATCCACCCCTCTCACCTGCTCTCACTCATCACCAATCACACCTGCCACATGCACAGTACAATTTTTAGGTACTTTTACTTTACTACTCTACTCTACTACAATTACAGCAGATGACAGCTTTAGTTACTTGTTACTTTGCAGATGTAATTATTAATACAACACCTACAGTAACCACATACAGCCGATCTACAATGTGACACGTTATGAGCTTGTATGTATATAATAAGCAACCCATGCTGTATGATAACTTACCACATATGAAATCCAATTCTGTCTATCCAATGGCTCAGTCTGTACTGTGGCCATAGCTGAGTGGTTAGTGAGCCCACCTAGGGAGCCAGAGGCCCTGGTTGCCCCAGGTACGATTCCAGGCCAGGCCAGCAAATGTGTCGATGAAATGAAATTTGTCCCTGAGCAAGACTCTTAACCCCTAATTGCTCACAGGCCCTCATTGGAAACAAGACCGCAAGGACTTTCATGAACGGACCTGGAATTATCCTTATCCTTTACACTGTCTACCCACAAGTCTATAGGTCCCTGGTTCAAACCCCAATTTAACCGGTCCAAATATAATTTACTGAACAAAAATCATGACTTTGTTAATTAATGCATGTTCACTTCTTCTCTCTCGCTCTCTCTCTTACTGCCTCTCTTTCTCTCTCTCTCTCTCTCTCTCTCTCTCTCTCTCTCTCTCTCTCTCTCTCTCTCTCTCTGCCACTCTCTCTCTCTCTCTCTCTCTCTCTCTCTCTCTCTCTCTCTCTCTCTCTCTCTCTCTCTCTCTCTCTCTCTCTCTCTCTCTCTCTTTCTCTCTCTCTGTCACTGTCTGTCTGTCTGCCAGTCTGCCACTCTGTCACTGTCTGTCTGTCTGCCAGTCTGCCACTCTGTCACTGTCTGTCTGTCTGCCAGTCTGCCACTCTGTCAGAGTCTGTCTGTCTGCCAGTCTGCCACTCTGTCACAGTCTGCCAGTCTGCCACTCTGCCACTCTGTCAAAGTCTGCCAGTCTGCCACTCTGTCACAGTCTGCCACTCTGCCAGTCTGCCAGTCTGCCACTCTGTCACTGTCTGTCTGTCTGCCAGTCTGCCAGTCTGCCACAGTCTGTCTGTCTGCCAGTCTGCCAGTCTGCCACAGTCTGTCACAGTCTGCCAGTCTGCCAGTCTGCCACTCTGTCACAGTCTGCCAGTCTGCCACTCTGTCACAGTCTGCCAGTCTGCCAGTCTGCCACTCTGTCACAGTCTGCCAGTCTGCCATTATTCTCGAAACCGCTCATTGCTGCTTGCAGCTATATTTTATTCTTGATATGTCCCCCTCTCCTTTTTACTTGTATGAAGAATTTTCAAGGCAATAATGATAAAATCACAGAAAGTTGGTAACTGCCAGTGCCACCAGCTAGTTTACTAAACATTTAATAATTATAAATAAACAATTTAATAATTTAGTTTCCAAACAATTCTTATCCTTATCTTGTTATAAGGACCATTCAAAGTCATTGGGTGGTGTGTGTGCAATGTGATGACTGTAGTTACCATAAACACAACGCCAAACTACACACGTATGTTTCTGTAAAGGATGCTGCTACCCATTCTATGTCCTGCTGCCATGTACATGTACAATTAACAACTCTATCCATGTCCTCATGTGTGAGAGTCCCTCTCTACGTCCTCTTGTTATTAATTTCTCTATAGAAACCTCTTTTGCACATGATTGCTCCAAATTCCTTCAAAACAACATAATATAATTCATAGGACATCTCTTTTAACATACATTAAGACTTCATAAATGTGTTAAATCTAGCAAAGTGGTTAAGTGAGACATACAGTGACATCTTCTCTTTGCTGTATGTTTATAGCTCATCATGATCATAGCTTTGATCAGTTCAAACAAAGAGGTGTCAAACATGTTCACCTTTTCTTTCCCCTTCTGAGAGGGGAGGTGATTGTTGTCCTCTTTGAGTGCATTTACATCTGTATTAAGAGATGTCTACTTGTGATCACCCTCAATGCAACTGGTGAACAGGCCCATAGACACCCGGGATGCATTGATATGCTCCGGTGTAAAGTCATTAAGTACTGTACTTTCGTACAACTTTCAATGTCTTGAATAGGTTTCAAGACATTGAAACCTGGCACCTGGTGACATGTCGTCATCAGGTGCCAACATTGGGGAATAGCTGGCTTGCTACACATTGTGAGAAGAACTACTGTATAGTGGGATCGCGGAAGCTTAGCAGCGAGACCACTATATCCTGATGGTGGGCTGTGAGCCCACAGTGTTTCTTCAGGAACAATATACCAGACTATAGTACTCTATATTGCCCTGCCAAGCCAAAGTGCAGTAACTACGTTTTTGGACACACTGACTTATTTGGGTATCCCAAAGGTCAAATTAGCCTTTGTGATGTTGGGGGATAAACAATGACCTCAAGAACAGATGTACAATTAGTGTAATATCACTTATATGCCGATATCTCATTTGGCTGACCAGTTGAATCACTTTTAAACCCATTTTTCAGTGATTTTTGTTTTCGTAGTTACTGCACTCTGCCTTGGCAGGGCAGTATAGCTTTCCATCTTTCTTTATTTATTTATAGATAAACAATACTTTGCACCGCTATTTCTCCCACAGTTTTTATCCCCTAATGTTGTGCCATATATCAAAATGACCGTCTTGAACGGGAATCGTGCGCTTGTATTTTGCATTGGTTGAATAGTTTAATTGATATTAATGTATTAGTGCATTAAATTTCCCCATCCACTTTAATGTAAAAGTCAAAAAACTCAAATTCAAGTATTTTTATCTCAGAAACCTTAAGAGCTAGAGTTATCAGATTTGGAGGGAAAATTCATAATTAAGTCCCAAATTATTTAAAAAAATATCACACCATTCGGCCTCATGGTGGCGCTATAACAGCCCCCTTTACGTTTTGGCCCGTAACTCTTGAACCGTAGGTCCTAAAATCAAAATTTCTTTTCACCTGGATTCCTTGGCTCACGACGCATCTCCCCATATAGGCCACGCCCATTTGCGTCAGGATAGATTTTTTGATATTGATTTATTAGTGCATTAAATGTCCCCATCCACTTTAATGGGAATTGCAAAAACTCCCATTCAAGTATTTTTTTCTCGGAAACCGTAAAGGCTACAGTTACAAAACTTGGAGGGGAGGTTAATAGTTAATAGTACGGAGCCGCTTTCTGGGCGTCGATGTTGGCGAATCCTCGTCATTCATGTAACTAAAAGAACACAGATATATTGTAACGTGGGCCATAGCATTCATTCCCCCCCGTGCAATACGTGTATACAATAGAAGCCAAGTGGCTAAGCATAACAAGAGAAGCTACCTTTAGCGTTCAACTTATTTAGTGTACATGGTGGACTATACTTCCTCCCCCTAAAAAGTAGGTTACGTGCAAAGTCACACATTCTAGGCATATGCACCACAAGACTAGCATTGGCATTCTAATGTACAGTATATTACATGGTGGACTACACTTCAAATAAACTAGGTAGGCTACTGCCGACTTCCAAGTCAAGACACTACACAATGTACAAATAAGCATCACGTGAAGCTTGTTAGCATAGTAAGCATACTGATATGTGAACAGAGCCAGCAGTGAGGCTGTCCTGACCAGGGCATATAAACCTTTTTAAAGAAATTAGGTCGCACAGCTCTAGCCACGATGCAATGGCCTTTTTATATATTTTACGAACAGTACACAGCCTTATTCAGTGTATGTTGTTTACGTTGCGTCGTGGCTACAACGGGGTCATCCCTATGTTCCCCGGGTTCTATGTTCCCCCACTAAGGTTAGGGTTAGGGTTAGGTTTAGGTTAGGTCCTATATTCCCCGCTCTCCCTAGGAAAGCGGGGAACATAGGACCTGTGTGTGCAGCAGTCTGCTGGCAGTGCTAACGTTTGTTGGACTAACTAATACACGAAAAAAATGCATCTGTTCTCAGCCCTTTCGAGTCCCGAAGTTCCCTCCAACGAACAAAAACATCTCCCAGATATATCCGTGTTTGGTCACAGGCTCTGTTGGTGTCCTTCTTCTTTTCCTCCTCCGTCCTTCTTTTTTTTTTACATACTTTGCAGTATACAGTAGTGGGCAACGGTTTTATCGCACGTTTCGGAAAATTCTCTGCCATTTCTTTCCTAATAAGGTTCTCCGTAAAGAAAAAAGTGGACCACAGCACCGACAGATCAATGAGAAGAAAAGGCACACACACTCGGCCCGCCCCCCACTTTTTGCAAATGTAATTGTGTTTAATCGCAGGAGCCAGGAGCCGTAGCCCCTGGCCTGTACAGCCTAACGGCGTCAGGACTGTACTAGTAGCAATGAGTAACATTTTAGTTCATCTTTTAAACTGTCCATTCGCATTTGAATACAAACAAACGGGTGGGTTGGGGGAGAATCCCCCATCAGCTGTTGAAGATCAAACATTGTCTCTTTGAACACATACAAATGGTACTGTCTCCCTATCTGCTTCCTATATCCTGCTCAAGGTGTGATCAGGATGATAAGACAAAGACATTTAAATGACTGTACTTCACAGCTATTCAGAGTCCTTGAGTAGCCGCTGCCAGTGTGTCTGGCTCTGAGTCAACACATGATTATTAAATAACTTCTATCTATTTTTACTTGCATACTGTTTCATAACTATAAGCCATACAGGCTAATACACGACAATCTTTTTGATAATGAATCGGTAAAATCAGGCAAAAATAAGAATGAAATAACATAACCCTAACCTAACCCGAATCCTAACCCTAAAACCGAAATAAAGTAACCAAAAACTGAAAAAAAACTAACCCAATCCGCCCAGAACCGCACAAAAATTTCGCGCGGCCATACCCCTAGCTTTTGCTGAACTGACGCCACTGATTGGACCCGATCATCACAAGACACAAAATATGCACGATTTTCATACTAAAATGGCTTTTTCTTTTAGTGACACAAATTAGGGGAAAATCTACTTTGTTATCGACTTTTCTCTACTATCACAGCAACACACTTTTGCGAGATTTGGGAAGATATCTGAAGAGTCCATCTGCAGTCTGACAGACGAGACAGAGGGCTCTGTCCCTTATATTATATTTTATTATCTGCTGTTCCTATAAGATGTTCTAAAAACTGATAAACTGAAATTCTATATGTGAATGTGGTAGGCCTACGTGAAATCATTATGGACAAAAATAAATAAATAATTATGGACAATTTTTTTTAAATAAAATGTGTGTTCCAATGCTCAATAATATAATTTTCCATTATTAACTGTCTTGGTTGATGGGGTATGATTTGTGAATCATGACATTTTGCTAAACTTAACATTCATGCTAAACATACTATGGTCCATAGTGGTAATATATATATATATATATATATATATATATATATATATATATAATTATAGAAGACAACCACACCTACTTAGGAGACCATTTGTAGGATTTGTGTACTACTTCGCCTCTAGTGGCGCCAATGGAGAATGTGTATCTTCCTATATTAACAATCTTTGGCCCCACACACTAGATATTTTCGGAGCATATTTGACCCATTGTTAACTGTCTAAAAAAAAGAAATGTCATTAAAAAAAAAAAAAAAAAAATATATATATATATATATATATATATATATATATATATATATATATATATATATATATAATATTTATTTTAATGACATCTATTTTTTTCTTTCTTTTTTTTGACAGTTAACAATGGGTTAAATATGCTCCATATTTTAAGATAATATATATATATATATATATATATATATATATATATATATATATATATATTATCTTAAAATATGCCTAACGATGATGTCATTGCTATAGGCTGGTTTCTGAAGTGTCCACAGCCCTCCTATGAGACACAGATGGAGTAGAATAGAAATAGTAAGTCGTCCTGTAGCATAATCTGTTATATTATAAGATAGATAGATAGATAGATTCTTTATTTCTGTGTCATACACCAAAAGGTGCCCAGCCCACATGGACTTACAGGACACAACAGTAAAAATATATAAATCACTACATTACATAGGATTACACTATAACAACTTTTTTGTTTCTTCTTTTCAAACATAAAGAACACTCTGTCTTTTTCCCCAAGCCTTACTTATAAAAGCTGCCAAAAAGAAAATACCTTTACTAAAACACAATTCAAGTTTTTCATAATCATCCGACCAGAAAAAGTTAACACAAATAGATGTCATTTTAGAAAATAATTGATGTCTTATCTCATCATAGAGAGGACAATAAAACAAAAAATGTATCTCACTTTCAATTTCCTCCAAGTCACACAGTAAACAAATTCTGTCCTCCTCAGGCATACCAATGAATCTACCTGTTTCTAAAGCTAATGGTAAGGTCCCACAATGTAACTGTGCACACAACGACCTTTGACTCTTAGATACATTCTGCATGACATATGGTTCAGGACTATAATCCTTCTTAATGAGACGATATGTTCTTAATTTTGGTTTGCACCATAAGTCAATAGACCAACTGTCTTTATATTTCAGAAACATGTAATTCTGCATGTCATTGACATTACAAGATAATCTGTTTAAATAAATGAACGAAGAATTATTCATAAAAAATAAAGATTTTACTTCAGTGGCCCATGGGTAACCATTAGAAATGTCCCAATTATTATTATTTTTTCGTTAATCTGTCGTCAGACATTTTAACAAGCCTATTCCAAAGTCTCAACATCTCACCTTTATGTCTGATATTTACTGGCGTCCATCCCATATCTCCGCTAATAGCCAAAATTGGCGTAAGCTTATGAACTCCAAGAAATGAACGTATAGCTCTATAACCTCATTTGAATGTATTGCTCAGCTAGATTGCCTTTAGTTATTAAACAAGAGAAGACATGTTGCCAGTGATCAAAATACCACTTTATTCGTTGTACAGTCTAAACAGAAACAAAAACTAAATATTTTAGAAATATAAATTTTGTATTAAATAATTGTATTATTTCAAACTATTTAGCCTACAGTGTCAAATAGTATCTTTAAAAGTGTCATGATCCGTGTTTTGTTCTGCTTCCCTGTTGTTTCCTTTTTGTGTTCCTTGTTCTTTATTATAGTTTTACTTAACAATTGTATTCCTTTAATTTGGAAGTAATGTATCTTCCTTGTTTCTTAGTTTTAGTAAGGATTTTACTTCACACTTGTGCGCCTTTATTTTGTAGTGAAGTCCCAGTGTTTCCTGTTTTCCTTAGTTGCTGTTACCTGTTCTGTCTCGCTTCTCTGCAGTGATTATTAGTTATCTCCACCTGTGTCCTGTTAGTCTCCTAGCCTATCCCTGTGCTGATTGTCAGTTGTGTTCACCTGTGCCTGGTTATCCCTGTGTGTATATAAACCCTCCTTGTCTTCAACTGGAAGGTTTGACTAGCTGTTACAGCAGTATGTTCCTGTCGTTTTTATTTTCAGAGTTTCTTGTGTAACCTGCCTCAGATCCACCATCTCCTGCCTCACACTGTGACAAAAAAAACACGAGCAATAAATAGACATGCTGTCAATAGTGACAGTGATTGACACACAGTAAAGCAAAGCAAAGTTTGTTGTTTACCCAGGGTGTCGGACTAAGCACGAAGCTTGTTTCCAGCCGGACCCTGCATGGAAGTGATTCATGATTGATGTGACGAATTGGGGAATCGAACTAGGGACCTTCCGGTATCAAGGCCGCCCCTCTAACCACTAGGCCACCGCTAGGCCACCGCTAGGCCACCACTAGGCCACCGCTGCCACTGTGTGGCCCATGTTTGATGAGCAGCGCCATGCACTAGCCCAGTGGTCCTTGAGGGGGTTCCAGGGGGTCCCCAGCTGAATGTGTTAATATAGCATCAAAATCAGTTAGACCACTAAAACCTCATGACACTATAATCTCACATCGTGTTACATTGTGAGATTGTAGATATGCTAAAAAAATGTTGAAAATGTGTAACATTTAGAATATTTTTAAAACATATTTTTTAAACAATTTAACAAGGCTTTAACAGGGTTCCCATTAAGACCTCTCACATCTATGCAATTTACATCCTGCACATAATTCTACATCCATTCAAACTCTGAACTCTGGGGAGGGAGTGTTGGCTATTGCTCTGAGTCTCATGATCATTACAATGTCCTGATGTGAAAGAAAATGTGTCAAAGGAAGAAGCAAAACAAATAATGATAATAATAATAATGCATTTTATTTATATTCTTTACATTCTTACACATCTCAAAGTGCTACAGGTTAAAAGCATGGCATAAAAACAGCATAGGTAAATCAAACAATTTCAAGGGACCCAACTAGGCTAGACTAAAGGGCCAAAATGTAAAGAAATAAGGTTGATGTACTGTATACGGTAAATATAAATCTATAGGAAATACTGACTATCAAGAAAATAAAATCATGGCACTTCATGTCAAAAAGGTTGCCTTCCCCTACTTTAGACATTTGCAAAGACATTCAAAGATTTTCCAGAATAGAAAAAAAAACTAAAATGAAACACTGATAATGAAAATTGGTGAGCTTGTAGATTGGCTATTTCACTATATTGGCCAATGTAAATCAGAGCATGTGAGCGGAGTGGGTGGAAATGCTCCTCGCTCCAGGGGGCTGTTGTCACGCTCGCTATCCGCTCATGTTGATTCCCCCCCGCTCCGTCGTTCACCTTGATTTTGTGCACAGGGACGTGCTGGGCCCCTAATTCAGCCCGGGAAAAAAATATTGAGAGGCCCTCAAGATTGTTTTTCCCTCCGGAGGTGCGGCGAGGCCCCAAATACTAAGGCCTCGTACACACAGTTAAAACACGCGACGCATGCTTTACGCATGCCTCGGGAGGGTGAAGCCGTTTCAATTCATGGCTTCATGGCTTCACCCCTCCTCCTCTGCGACAAGTCAGCGCATCAAAACCACGTACATAAGGAATGAATTGAAACGGCTTCACCCCCCCTGAGGCATGCGCAAAGCATGCGTCACATGTTTTAACTATGTGTATGAGGCCTAACCGATGAGCGGTGACAGTGAGTTTAGATATTCAAATATTTTTGTATTATAGCTTGTAGATCTAGCCGATCTACAAAATCACAACGATTGCTATGGCGATGATCTCCCTGGTCATCGCATTGCTCCTCTTGTTAAACCCTGATGGAAATTAATAATGAATCAATAAAAATGATTGTTCACTTGCTAACATTCTCGCTGTCACCTTACGATCTGCTAGATGAGGCATGGACACATAGAAATGTCCCGTATTAGATGAGAGCAGAGTCAATAAATACAAAACAAAGCACATTCAGCTAACACTCAGATGCACCACGTGATGGTAGCCACCGTCATCAGGCCCGATAACGTCCTGCAACAGAGGCCAGAAAAAAAACGTCATGAAGCCACACTGACTGCAAACACTTATGATTAAGAGAATAAATGGAGACTTTGATCTGTTTACTTCCTCCTCCTCCTCCTCCTCCATCTGGAACGACGGCGAGGCAGTGGCTGATTGCAGTAGCTCCTCCAGGGAGGTGGAGCCTCTGGTGCATCGGAACACAGGGAGCATTCCTTGCAAGGTGGTGTTTTCTAAGCAACTTGATACTTTCGAGCCGTTTCCCCGCACACCCGGGGTAGTGCAAGCAACCGGACGAGAGGCTGCACAGCCTGCGCCGCGGGCATGCGTTAATCCGACAGACCTTTTCTCCGACTATGTGGCATCCGCGTGCGGTTAGGGTTAGGGTGCGGGTTTGGTTCGGGTTTACTGTTTAATGTCGGAGCACTGCGCTGTCGGAGGAATGCGCTGTCGGACTAACGTATTGCACCCGCCACGGGTGTGCCGGGCAACCGCTCTAAAGTATCATAGCGTTCCCCAGAACTCCTTCTAACGCTATGGACCAGAGCTACATGGTATTTATTTTAAGCTGTTTGGTGCATAGCTGATAAGTACAGATACTGGTAAGGCCTTATGATGATCATGAGATGAGAGAGATTACCTACCTGCATTTGTCGTCAACAACAGCCTGCAGCACATAGGAGCACCATCCTTTACGGTTGCATTAGTCACTGTACCCATCTGAGCTAGGAGGGATGAGAATGTGCGTTCCATCTATAATCCCCATTATTTGAGGGATATGATGTGCTGCTTCAAATCTTCTCGCCATCTCCATTGCCTCCTCATCATTTGGGACACGGATGAGTTGTCTAATCGGCCCATTAATTATGCCCTTTTAAGAATGCCAAATGAGTTCGCAACCAGCCTGTATTCTGCACAGCTCCCTAATGTGTATATGACAATTGCGATGCGCATCATTAAGGGAATTGGTTCTCTGACAGTCACCTCTTCTGGGGCCATATACCTCTCCATTAAGGTGCATACTATAAATGAACAAATGACTGTCGGGTCATCCTGAAGTCTTCCCTCCATTCACAGTCGGTGTACTCAAAAGAGAACAACCCCCTCCCACCAATCCTTCACAATGCGTGGCATGACGCATCGCAACGCATTGTGAGCTTGTAGAATTATAGTAATTAATTAATTGTAGTGGAGTAAAAGTTAGGGGAACTTAGGGAAAAAAAGACCCTTACAGGTCGGTCTGGAGACGGGTCAGTTTTACCCGCACGCAGCCTGCTTGCATTCACCCTGGCTTCACGCTCCACGCTCCTGCAAATCTTTCGTCATGGCTGGGCTGCTGAGGGATTCATTTCCCGGGCAACTTTCCGTGGCCTCCCATGCCTGCAAGGTGGACCGACACCCACCGGGGGTCCCTGGAGCGGGCTCAGCGGCCGGGGGGACGTCTCCTGGTCAGATGCCTCCATAGCCAGGTCCAATGTTGCCCTGACTGTGAGCAACATAAAATCAATTTCTAGTGTCAATAGTAAGTCCCATGGACCTGCAGACACTGTACTGGTCAACCAGGCTAAGTTCATGGTAATGCCGTAGCGGTTAGTCAGCCGCTTGTAGGCAGCTGTGACATGTGTCCCCATGTTAAGCACCCACATTTTTTCAAAAAATCTTATTCTGCTACTAAATGTTAATTCCCATCGAAAAGGAGGTGCCATTCACTGCAGCCGTTCATCCTTTTCTCCTTTGTACATAGTATTTGCATTTGCTGACGATATGTATCGTGTTAATTCTTTATGCTATGTTGATGAATTGAATAGGACCACAATGGAAACAAGTCCCCAGGACTTTTTTGTGTTATCCTTTTAGCCTTAATGTCTGTCATTTACATTTTAAAGTAAAGTATTCAATTCAATTCATTTGAATTTGAATACAGTTCAACCAAATTCATATTTTCTGGAGGTCACCATTTTGACGTACACCCACTCCTCGTCTCCTCGTCTCTCCATCCCCCCTGGTTCTCTCCTGTTTGTATTTGTCTTCTGCCTCTCTGACCCTTGTTCCTCTGTCACCTCGGGTTGTCTGCTCTTCTTCTTTTTCCTCTTCGTCTTCCTTTCCTCCTCCTGTGTCACATGTAGCCTCTCCTCTGCCATGTGTCCATCTGTCTCCTCTGGTTCTCAGTTACATTTCGTAAAAGTATTAAAAAAAGAACGGGATGGATTTGATTGTCCTTAACCACTTGAACCCCAGCATCCCCATTCTGGGGGAATATTCACCAAAAATAGCCAATCTACAAGCTCACAACGCGTCACATTGTGAGCTTGTAGATTGTCTGTTCGCAAAATGTTTGCCTATAATGACATGCCCTGAAAAGTGATACTAGTGTTCAAAGTGTTTCAGCCATACTTTATACTTGTGTAGTCATCATAATACAATATTGCGTAGATCAGCCTGAAGAGTATAAGATTTGTATTATTTACCGCAGAAGTGTGCTGCAAATTGGAACAGCTCTCGCAAACGGTTCTGCTTTGCCATGTCAACGTTCAGACGAGGAGGAAAGTCCAAAACACAGACCTAAAAGCAAATCGTTCTTCCTGAAAAACGACATCTTCTCAAACTTTTAGAGGCATTACAATAACTACTCAAAGCCAATTAATCAATCATACATTTAATAATAAAAAGACAAATTAGTAAGAATTAACTTACGTTGGGCCAGCGTTTACAGGCAGTTAGCAGAAGCCTGCGAAAGGCCTCTCCTGCTTGGGTGACACTGCCATGAGCCAGGTCGTTGCTCGTAGCCAGAACGCAAACTATGTCCGGAACGTGACAAAGGACAGCATGTTTAACCTCCTCCTCCAGCTCGGATGCCGTGGCACCAGGGAAGGACATGACTCCGAAGCATAGCTCACACGCTGGCATGCTGACGTATCCGTCTATGATGGCTCGGAGATGTGAATCACCGACAAGAAGGGCAAACTGTTTCAACAAAAGAAAAACAAAACCAATATTTATTGTGTGAACATTAGCATTTACTTCTCAAAATTAATAAATGAGCAAAGACCGACACCTTCTTGTTTGACTAGTAAGCTGGAATCGAAGACCTCTGCGTTAGCCTAGTCCAGGCTGACTGCTTCCACCGGTTCACAGGATGCCGTCGGCCTGTACCCTTGACCTGTAGCTGAAAATGTCAAGGCACCAAGAAAGTATGAAATCAAAACAACGCAATGTACATATATATATGTTAATATAAATCTGAATAAACCATTTCCCAGCATTCCTAATAATGTTGTGTTTTATATTCCTCTTCTACAGCACCAAAGCAGTACCAAAAACATAAGCCTCGCCCCATATTTGATTATCACACTGTTGGTATAGAATTGTGGCTCATTGTAAAGAAAGTGTGTGTTTATCAATTGTGCAAACAATACCTGTGAGGCCAAGGTTGGCTTTGAGGCCGGTGGAGAGAAGTGCAGCTTGGCGGTCTGTGTGATTAATACAGAACAAAGTTAGCCAGCAGAAGATTTGCATTAGAGTAGAGTTGATAACCACAAAGAAGTCAATGCATTGTACCTTCTGCGCCGGTAAAGAGCAAGGTTAAGTGTCTCCGGACCTCGTGCCGCCCCAGACAGATGGCGGGGCGCTTGACTGGGCCGTCTGAACAAAACAAGACCAATAAAACTCATAAAGTGACAATGCAGATAACTGATATTTACTCTCCAAAGTAGCTTGTGCACTGAATACAATGCGATTGATTCTTACAGACCAAAGTGATTGGGAGAAGGCTGAATAATTTATACATATGATGTGTCTCCCTCTAGTCACCATGCATGAACACAAACTGTCAAATAATAGCAACACACACATACCTCCGTGAGAAAATATCCAGGTATTCAAATTGATGTGAACAAATCCACTCCGCTCTGGACAGAGCAAACTACACAGCTGTGATTAATGTAATGAGATTATTGAGCAGGGGAGCAACTTTAACACATTAAACGCCAAGAACGTAGTCCTACGGTCCATTAAATCCAACTGTTAAGCGCCGAGACCGTAGTGCTACGGTCCGGGTGCTTTTTCCTTTTTTTTTTCGATTATTATTTTTTTTTTTTCAATTTTCTACACGGACCGTTTTCAGTGTAACACCACCGGAACGGAACTATTTGCGATCCGGTTTTGCCGTTCCCGTCGGCCTCCATTATTTTATTTATTTATTTATTGATTTATTTTTAGCGTTTTTCAACATTTATTCAGCAAATGAACATAGAAACAAATGAGTACAGGCATACATTGTGTGTGGTTGAAAACCACTGTAGTAAACTATATTAATGACAGCCCATTCGCGCTCTCTACTGGCCACTGTAGGCACGCACATTACAGAATCAACTTTAGCAACTCTTCTGCCTCCAGGGAGGGAAGTGTGTGTGTGTGTGTGTGTGTGTGTGTGTGTGTGTGTGTGTGTGTGTGTGTGTGTGTGTGTGTGTGTGTGTGTGTGTGTGTATTCATTGATACATCATCTGCACTTCCACGACAGTCATCGCAGGACCCGGGTTCATCAGCGGCACTATCTGGCTGTTTGCATGATAACCAAGGGTGGGGGGGATGGTCACGCAGTAGACCAACTGAGGTCCAGGATGATTAACAGGCCCCAGGCCCAAAATGACTTCCCATGTACGCATTCATCAAGAACAAATTGCCCGGAAGTGGATTGATCACTTGTGCCTGTGCATATGCTATCAAGTCAGTCCATGTGGCAAGGGGCGTATGATGTTCAGCAAATGTTGATGACTTGTGCCACTACGCCACCTGTTGGAGACGGCTATAAGCAGGAAGCCATTCATTCAGATTCAAACAGATCCGAGCTCTGTTGGACCACGCTGGACCAAATGGGTGCAAAGATTTGGAAATTATACAACTGCAATGAATATTACTGGAGATGCTAGGCTGAAAGCATTGTTGCTACACATAGCAGGGGAACGTGTGCATGATATCTATGACACGTTAGCAGCAGACGATGATGATTATGCTGCCACAATTAAAGCAGAAGTTATCTGGCTATTTCTCACCAAAGAAAAATGTTCAGTACCAAGTGTATATCTTCAGAAAAGCCATGCAAGAACCAGGAGAAAATCTGGACAGTTATAACACCAGGCTGAGGATGTTGGCTAAAAACTGTGAGTTTGCAGCTGTTGATGCAGAGATTAAAACACAAATCATACAGAGCTGTACATCATCCAGGCTACGCAGAAAGGCACTGAGGGAACCTGACCTAACACTATAGGGAGCTCCTTGATCATGGAAGGACACTGGAACTGTCTGAGATGCATGCATCTGGCATAGAGAGAGGCGCTGCGGCTGCAGTCAACGCACTGGATCAGACAAGGCATCCAAAGAGCAGCAGATGGCCCGAAAAACGTTCCACTTCCAACCAATGCAGGAACTGTGGAGGTTTTTCACTAAATGAAAATGGACTGATTCATCTAAAATGAAGTGTTTGAAATGCACCTTATTATTGGTTTGTTTTATGAGTGTTCAGACCTATGTGAAGAAGCCAAATATTTTGAAACAGATTTGCCATATTCAAAAGAATGAGGATGATGCTAATTTTGACATTGATAATGTGTGTATGATGTTCTGTTATTTTTCCACATCAATGTGATGTTCAGTACTTGAGGTTTGAAGCTTTAACGTGTAAGCTAAATGTTTATTTTGTTTGCACAGTGTTTTGGAAAAAAAAAGAAAGCAATATGATGTTCAGCAAATGTTGATGACTTGTGCCACTACGCCACCTGTTGGAGACGGCTATAAGCAGGAAGCCATTCATTCAGTCATTCAGTATCAGCACTCTGTCTGTATGAGCAAGCTCGATAATAAAGCCCATTGAACGCACGTCGTTGTATGCTTGGTGTATGATCATAGAATGGAAACATTACAGGGCGGAATGATGGCTACAGGCCAATTCACTTGTGTGACAAGATTTTGGGCCACAGCGTTTTCCCAGATGTAAATGTGAAAACCAGCCATTTATAAACTGTACTTGAACTGTAGCTGAACTGTAGCTGAGGATGCAGGTGTGGGAGCTTATGGTGATGGCAAATCGGTTAAACAGGAAAAAAAAAAGCCCGTCGGCCTCCATTCTAAAGCGCAGGCTTGAGGTCAATGAAGGCCAACAGGGACTCTTCAGCGGAGTGCCGGACGGTCTTCTTATGGACCCTGTGTACACGGTCTGTGGCATAAGCCAGGTTAGCAGCCTGAGGGCCAGTTCCCCTTTGGCATCTGTAGGTCAACAATATAAATGTCAAAATGGTGTGGCTGGCACTTAATTTGGTTTAAATACAAATTGAATTCATTTTAAGACATTTTCAATACCTCAAAAACAAAAAATACAATTACTGTGGAAAAAGAGATTGACAAAATACTAGACTATTATCGCAAATAATCAACTGAAATTAGCAAGATCTACAAACTCATAACTCACATTTTCGAGCATTGGAGAAAAAACATCTCCTATTTTCTAACTCAAAAGAAAAGGAATCACAGGATCCTTGCTATACAACAGGGGTCTTCAACGTGTTGAGCCCAAGGACCCCCTAGCTGAGAGAGAGATGAAGCAGGGACCCCCTCTATATTGTACAACATTTTTTTCATTTTTATATTGTACAACATTGTGTTTCAGATTCAACTTGTGTTTACGTGGTCTGCTATTTCTTCCCTCTACACCTATACCTCTTTGCCAAAAATAGCAGATCTACAAGCTTGTGAGCTTGTAGATCTGCTATTTTTGGCTAAAGTTCTCCTCAGAAAAGGCATGCTAGGTGGTTAAGGTAAAAAAAAAAAATCATAACGCACAAAGATTTGGCGGACCCCCTGCAGTAACTCTGAGGACCCCCTAGGGGTCCCGGACCCCCTGTTGAAGACCCCTGCTATACAACAAAAAAGAAAACCAACTTACCCAGTGTCATGTCATCAATCGGAAATGGCAGTTTTCCATCTTGCTTTGCCAAGTACAAAACCTTCTCTGCGTAGTCGGTCAAACAACTTGGGTGCAGCCTCCCCATGCAGCACCAAGACGTCCTGCGAGATCTAAAAAACAGGAACAATATTTTTCAAACAATGTGACAGCTGTGACAGCTGCTATTTTAATAGCAGACGTAGATCATGTATTTTCAGTGTATGCAATATGTTCCAGTAGAGCCATACCATGCCTGGACTGGTGAGCCGAGGGTACTCCGTTAGGACATCTTTTGGAGTTTTGGAGTGGTTGTCCCGGATCCAGTTCGCCCTGTAGAGAGGACTGTGTCACGCATATAGTCCTGAAGCTCCATGTTGTGCTTCAGCCACTCGCTTTGCTGCTGGGACCTTGCCTCTGGTATGGTAGAGTCTATAGCAAAATACAAAACATAATGTAGGATAACAATATGGGTTTTCTTCCTTTACGGCACTTTTCCCAGTTAAACGGATATGGCATCTGCACATCTTCAACAATGAGCTTATCAATACCTATAGGGAATGCCAACACTTAAATCAGCACTATGTAACTTTGCCCTTTGCACCCGGTTTCCTGCTCAAGTGCTGAAAATGTTACCTTAATCTTGACCATCAGGTCAACATTTGTGTCAGATCCCGTGTCTAGGTGAGACATTTTGACACGATCGAAATGTCTCAATAGAAGAGCAGGGAGACAAAATTCATCTACTCCAGTTGTATTACCATTTCAAGTTTTTTTGGAGTTGTGTAGGTGTGTTTCGTATCGTCAAACCCCGACACTATCTCGACAGCCTCTTACAGCATCCTCTAGAGTGGGTATTGCTTTGGATAAAAGCGTCTGCTAAATGACTGCAATGTAATGTAATGGGTATTGCGAATGTCAGCAAAAGTCTTCTGTCGAATGTTGTCACATTTGGTGTACCCTGACCTATCCTGTCCATGTTTGTTTAAAAAAGACTGAGCAAGCTACAGAATGCAAAAGTCATTGCACACCCTAGCAGTTATCTCATCATCTTTAATCTTTTCATCTAGTCAATAGCTTCCAAATTTCTGGTTAGATCTGTTGACACTACTCAGACATAGCAGCCAAAGACTAGATACTTTGTCTACTTTCTACCAATCTCTGAATTGGCCTCAATTGGATCGATGGGGAATCCAAGCTAAAATAAATGACAGGCTTTCTATTCCTGGAAAGTTAGTATGCTATAATGGAAACCATTGTTCTCGTGTTAATAAAAAAAAAAAAAAAAATATATATATATATATATATATATATATATATATATATATATATATATATATATATATATATCTTAAAATCTGCCTAACGATGATGTCACTGGTATAGACTGGTTTCTGAAGTGACCACAACCCTCCTATGAGATACAGATGGAGTAGAATCATGTTTTACTATTTTATCCTGAACATAAGTGAGGATCAATTATATGAAGATAGGTTGAAAATGGGTGTCGTCCTGTAAGTCGTCCTGTAGCTACACCAATATTCACAACTTCTGACAAACAAGAGTTATATGTTTTTTTATGATGACCAATTTTTTTTACCATCCTTCCAGTTTTTGGGTTCCTTTCAAAATCTTCAGCCTCTATACTGATCGCATCTGGACAACTTGATTGCAACGTTTCAATGTTGTGCATATCAACTTCGTTATTGGTAGCAAATATGTGTATTGCATTGGATTGCTCGCCAGTTTCACATTGTTTTATCAAATGTAGATCTTGATCATTTAATTTCTTTTGACGTATTCTGAAGCGATTTAGTGTTTCAGCAAATATTGGATCTTTCTGTCTAACGATCTTAGTTAGCTTTGCAATCATGAAATTATTATTCCACAAATTACCTCCTGGTCCTTCTGCATACGAAGATGTACCTTTCACAGGAGAACACTGATAAAAATCACCTATTGCAATGATGCACACTTTTCCAAAAAGAGAATAGTCACCAGTCTGTTTTATTTGTCTTAATCTCCCATGAATGTAGGCTAGAAGACGCTGGTCAACCATAGATATTTCGTCAATGATTAATATTTGTACATTACCCAGTTTGGCACGTAGGGAATTTATTTTGTCATCACCGAGAGGTACATATGGCAATGTGGCATTAATGCCTATGGAAAATGTGTTGTGTATGGTTGAAGAACAAATATTGTATGCAGGAACACCAGTTGGAGCCGTTAAAAGAACTGTGACGTCATCAGGATTTACAGAGGTTTGAGAGAAGAGTCTGCTACATTCATAATGTATAGCTTTGAGCAAATGTGTCTTCCCTGTGCCTGCACCCCCAGTCAAAAATACGTTAAATGGTTCTGGATTTTCCCCACAGATTTTCTGTAAGCACCAGTTGCGGATTTTGTAAAAGATACTTGACTGTTCCTCATTTAAAGATCTCATTAGATTTAATGCGTCTTCTCTACACAATTGACCATTATGAGGTTCAATGGTGCAAACCTTTTGTGCATTTGTAGTCAAATCAGGGATGTTTTCATCATCATCGTCATCATCAGCAATGTCATCTTCTCTTAGACTGACACATTCTAATCGTTCCTTTTCAGATTCGGGACATAATTGAGCCCAAGCATCTTCCAAATCACCAACTTGGTTCAACAGCTCTTGTGCTTCATCAATTCGATCAGTTTCTTTCTCATAAAGAGATCTGTTTGTGTCAACAATGGATTTTACTGTCTGTAAATCATTGGCAGCATTTTTCACTGAACCAAGACTGTAAAATTCTTCAAATGACTCAAAAGACGGAGGCATTAACTGTGAATCTTGACGATATGGCAAGAAAAGCTGCAGAATAGATTGATAGTATTTTTCTGGATATTTTGTAGGTGTGAATCTCGGATACCTCACCACTGCGGCTTCTGTTCTGGTCCGTTTTTTCACGAATCCCAAATTGTTGTCCAGTTGAAATGTTTCACCTTTAGATGTGGCAACCTGTGATCAGGACAGCAGTCTGTATTCTGAAACAAATGTGGCAAGGCATAAATATTCAAAATCATGAGTTTGTGGTCCGCTCTTATATCTGTCTGTCAGACTAATCATCCATATGCTTGAGTCATCATCTGTCCCCTGTGACTGCAATTCCTTCAAAGGTTTTGTCATTCTAACAGTATGAACAACAGGAATAAATTGAACTTTACGAGAACATTGCTTCAAATGCATATTTGTGACTCTATAAACAGCCTCTTGGGCACCAACTTCTCTATTGTGAAGATAAACATTTCCAAGTTTTTGAAAGGCTTCTTTAGCATCAACATTTCCATCCAGACTTTCTTTCTGCGTTCGATCAAGCAACATTCCCATGTTACGTTCAGCTTTTGATATGTAGGTGATTATGTACACAACAACAGAGTATGCATCTGTAATAAATTGAATATCCATATTAGCATTCCAGCTAGGTAACAAATCACTGTTGTATTGATTTATCCAGGTACCATTTGGAGAGCGTTTCAAAACAACACTTGTCTTGTAAATAACTCTGTTGTGCGCCAATTCAAATATGTTTTGATCAATACCAATGTCAGCAAATAGGTCTTGTGTCGTTAATAATGCCGTTTTCACCTTTTCAAGGATTTCTAAGGCCTCATCTCTTTTCAAGCCAAACTCATCTTCATTTTTTTCTGAATTATGCAAGTCATCTCCACCATCAACATCCATGTCTTCATCCTGTTTTGCATCTTTGTCAACATCTGTGTTTTTACACTCCCTTTTCTTTGGTCGGCTAATGAATGTTTCACAAGAAATTGGCCTAGGAAAATTAAATCGACATGCGGTTTTATTTTTTCTGCATGTCTTTGAATGTCGAGTGCTATGCTTTTGAACACTGTTCACAACCTCATACAGTTTTCCATCATGCTCGTCTGGCATCTCACAGGTTACATATGTGTCCACAAATGCAACAACGTCTTCATCTGAATCTTTATCTATTTGCGGAGCATCTTTAACCCAGAACAAACCATGTACATATGGGCTCCCTCTTTGCTGGAATTCGACACGGTAAAAATAATCAGATACATGTCCAATAGGTGCTGCTGGAGATAATATAACATCTTTCAAATACTCATGCCATCGATGGTCAAACATCCTTGCCGCTGTCACTGGGTTCCGTTTCAATATGCCACACTTTTGTAACCAATCAAGTTGTTCTACATCAACCAGCTTTCCTTCTTGAAGCATAAGCACTTTCATCATTTCTGGCCATCTCAAATCTGCATAACTGAATGAACAAAACCAGGTAGGAAGACCAAGCTGTCTAAGCATTGCAAAAATATCTTTTTGTGCAGACTGCCAAAATGCTGGACTTCCACGAATATTCCGGAGATACTTGTAGCCTTCATCATAATGTAAGATCTTCCTTAATGATTCAGCATCTCTTAACATATCAGCTGTGATACGCTTGGGAACTTTTTTGCCAACTGATCTAAAACATCTTGCGCTAAGTCAACGGGCTGAAGACAAGTATCAAGACATGCTACAGTCTCTTGTTCTGTATAGGTTAAATGGTCATCGTTTTCATCTACATTGCCTGTGTCACCTGCATTTTCAATTGTTTGTTCTCCTTCCTCAACTTCAATGTCATTAGTTTGACTTGGGTTTATCCAATCTCTATTGATTTCCGTGTCAGCATAGAAGGGATTATGCTTAATCAGATCGCAAGGCATTTTTTACATGATCTGTATGGACATATTCATAATTATAATGCCCTTTATATGTAATTTTCCGTTTCAATTTAACTCGTATGATCATGTCATCACAATCATTTCCTGGTAGAACATTTGTCACATGGGATAAGTTAGAAGGTACACAAACTACTGGTCCATGGCATCCGTTTTGACCTCCTTTGGGCAACACAACAACTTTTCTGAACGGAATATGTTTAGCTGTCAGATGTTCTTCACAAACATTAAGACATTTTAGTTCTGGTGGTATTGGTTCCAGATGTAGATTGTTTAATACACTTTGTTCAGGCATTTTGCCAGATAATATCTTTCGATCACAGGTCATTACACAATTAAGTAAACACTTACTATCACATTCATGCAAATATGTCTGTGTAATACATTTGTCTGCTATTAATGTGACGTTTTTCTTCACATAGTTTGACTTCTTACACGGCCTACCTGCTTTCTGAAAAGTTGACGATGGCAGACACAGCAAACAAATTCAGGGCCTGTACGAACATGTTTTTGGAAAGTTTCAATAGCACAATCAATGTCAACTTGCTTTGACTTATTTTCTTTATTTCTTGCGCGCTGCCATTTGTCTTTCTGCTCGGAACTTTGCTTCAGTAGCATATCTGACCCTGCCGTATTCATAAACATCTGCTCGGAACTCTGCATCATTAGCACATTTGAACTTTCTCTTTTCATTTTTGTTTGCGCAATAAATTTCATCATTGTTGTATCGGAAATTATCATCGTCTCTCTTTTTCTTTCTATACACTTGATCCTTTTCATATCTGTCCCTTTCTGTCTCGCATTTTGACTTTGGGAGACTTGTGTCATGTGACCTTTTTCTTAGTTGCATTGTACTTTTTTCTCCTGCTGCATTTTTGCATATCCCCGCGCAACACATTTGATTGTCCTTTCTCTTAACACATGTTACAACATCATAATGATTTCCATTAGTGTTGTTTAAATATACTGCTTGACATCTCTGAACACCTCTAGTTTCATGACAACTAGGGAAAATATTCCATATGCCACTATTAAACGTCATAATAGTCGTTTGCAACAAGTCAGCAGCAGCAAAGATTTCAAGCTCAGTAGCCCATGTTCCTGAATAATACATTCTTGATTTAGTCAAGTATTGCTGCATAGATTCAAAACCTTCTCTCAGATACTGTTGAAATGCTGATGGATTCTGAGAAAGATGTTTAAATATAGCACGACGGATTTTGATATGTTTGTTTTCATCACCACAGATCGCAAAAGACAATGCTCTGAAGAAACAGTTGCCGTCACCTTTGATTTGTTTATTCTTACAAGGATCACCCATTGGTGTGAAGTCTTTCCTTTGTTCTACAGTTTTGACACTTTCATTACTGATATTGAGCACAATACACATTATGTCCTGATCCACAGATCTAAGCGGCTTGAAAGACAATTGAGGTGTTATGACATCAGTAATGACGACGACATCTGCTATTTCACAAGTGTCAACATGATATACTGCACTAGTAGATGGGTCAACTATCAAACAAGGCTTTAGGGCAAAAACTGGCATACTTGTACTTTTCAACACAGCACTGTACAGTGGTTGACTAGTAGAGGCACTTGTGCTAGCAGATGGCTCATGTTCACGGAATCGCTGCTCTGCATCATCCATAACAATTGCTTTGACTCCAGTCACTTCAAATGGCCGATTCAATGCGTTCAAAGATTCTGCAAGATTACAAATGTTTCTGTACAATTCTGCAATGCCAGCATGATATACCAAAACACTTTTTCCATTTCCATCAACAAGTCCTTCACAACTACGTGCATGGGAATCAATTACAGCATACCAGCCGTTCTTTCTGACAACTGCACAGGTATATCCACTCAAAGTTAACAAACATCCATCAAAGTCTACAAAAACCCTTTGTATCGCTTCATCCAATGGCAACACCATGTCCTGCAATACTTCAGCATATTGGGAAAGTCCAACTACACCGCAAAAGGCCTCACCATACATTATTGATACGGGCATCTGACACAGTATATGTTTCCTGGGCAATTCATTAATTGCAACAAATCCACTCTCCGCTGCAATTGAACAAGCTCGACTCAAGGAAGCATAAAGCACATTACCATGGTGTAGAATCTCATCAAGGTCCTTTGGTCCCCAGGTAAAGACATCTCGAATTCCACTCATGATGATTGCAGTCAGACTGTTTGGGACACATTGCTTTCCAGCATATGGATCAAATTGTGCATGAGCTTGATGGAATGAACCTTGCACAAAAGATACTTGGGGGTAATCAGTGTTAGTGCTTTGGTCAGTGATACAGCCAGACAGTTCAGAGTTTTTGAGCTTTTCAGCAGTTTTTTCAGTAGCTTTTCCAGCAGCTTTTCCAGCAGTTTTTTCAGCAGTTTTTTTCAGTAGCTTTTCCAGCAGCTTTTCTAGCAGTTTTTTCAGCAGTTCTTTCAGCGCTTATGTCATTTTTGCCTTTTTTTTTTTGCATGAATCTGAGTTTGAGTTTTGGTAACGGGGACAAAAAACCTCGTGAACCTTTTGAGGAGATTCAACCTCAGTCACATTATAGTCAAAAGTCGTTGATGCTGGAGTGTAATGAGGATGCACAATCTCATGAACAGTTTCAGAAGATTGAACCTCGTTGATCACAGCATCTTTAGTCGGTAAATCAGTCATGTCTTTGTCAAATGAAAATAAATTACTTAATGCTTGAACGTTAGGATGCACAACCTCCTGCACATTCACAGGAGGCTGTACGTCATCATTCATAGCATCCTCAGTCGAAATGTCTGGTTGAGGAGGGCAGTCGGCCCTCCTTTTCTGGAAGAAATCAGCTCGCCATTTTCCTTTTTTACAAGGCATCTGAAGAAAAAAAAAACACAAATAAATGTATATTATATACTTTAAAATAACAATTATATACATGTATTGTTTAACTTCAATTTGTAATTTCACTAGAATGTGTACAATGAATCTTAGTAATACGAAGTATTATAGTGGGATCGCTTAAACATCTTCTCACCTGATATTGTCATGATGAAGGCAGCGAAGAAACATGAAAAGAAAAACAATTGATTAGCTGAATTACTATACCATTCTAATTACAATGCAAAATGCACAATCCAGAGGACTATAATAATGTTCCATACTCTAATGAAATCATGATTACTGTTACCAATATATAAAGTTAACAACTTAACAGTTTACTTTTAACATGTAGCTTGGAAGCAGTTAATTCCATAATTCATGGGTAATAGTCTACATCAGTGGTGGAAAGTAACTCAGTACATGTACTCAAGGGATATTTCACTTTAAAACAAATGTGGGTAATTTAATCGTCTACTCAGGCTTTTGTGAACACCCCAGACAGTTTTTAAGTTGCTTGATTCAGTAAAACATTTGAGTACTTTTTCCACCACTGGTCTACACACATTTGTTCCTACCAAACACTTCACTATGTTGTGGAGAGCTTGTACATCTGCATATTTCACTATCAATATTTATTTATCACTTCTGAGTATACTAATATACTTTAAAATAACAATTACAAAAATATATTATGTTTGACTTCAAATGTGTAATTTCACTAGAATGTGTACAATGAATATTAGTAATATGGAGTATTATAGTGGGATCGCTTAAACATCTTCTCACCTGATGTTTCAAGTCACAATGAAGGCAGAGTAGAGACATGAAAAGAAAAACAATTGCATTAGTTGAATTACTATACCATTCTAATTACAATTTTAAATGCAGGAGCCAGAACACTATAATAATGTTCCATACTCTAATGAAATCAATCATGATAACTGTTACCAATTTATTCATATAAAGTTAATGACTTAACAGTTTACTTTTAACATGTAGCTTGGAAGCAGTTAATTCCATGGTTCATGGGTAATAGTCTACATCAGTGGTGGAAAGTAACTAAGTACATGTACTCAAGGGATATTTCACTTTAAAACAAATTAGGGTAATTTAATCGTCTACTCAGGCTTTTGTGAACACCCCAGACAGTTTTTAAGTTGCTTGATTCAGTAAAACATTTGAGTACTTTTTCCACCACTGGTCTACTACACACATTTGTTCCTACCAAACACTTCACTATGTTGTGGAGAGCTTGTAGATCTGCATATTTCACTAGCGATATTTATTTATCACTTCTGAGTATACTAATATACTTTAACACATTGACTGCCAGAGGTTTTTCTATAACAGGATCAGCCAGTGCCAGGAATTTTGACCATTCTGACTCATATTTGAGGGCTCACAGAACATTTTGTGTTATGACTATAATCAAATGGAATATCTCAAATCGAAGCTTAGAATCTCTTCTTTCAACTGAAAGTGAGTTGATAGCATGTTCCGTTCTTTAGCTAGAGGTAGTTGAATACAGCTTGGTCAACACCAAAAACAGACCTTTTTCTTTAGATTCAGAGTTATGAGGGTTTTAGTAAAAGGACACACTTTAGATGCATAAAATGATTTCAAAAGTCTTTGACATTTATTTTGCGCCTTCATTCACAGTCATTGACATCAGTCATGTAAACAATATTTGTTTATAAAAGAAATATGCTATAGATTGTACATTTATCGCTCTGTTTCACTCCAAAGTGAATGAAAATGAACACTGAAGTGACTATTTTCAGTCGATTTTTTTTTTTTTTTTTACTATATAATAAAATAATAATAATTCAAAGTTCAACATCAATAAATGGTGCAATTAGTGCAAAATAAATAAATACAAATAAAATCTCTGCCTATAAATCCAAAATAGAAAAGTGCCAGGTTGAACAAGTTTTTACTCTTCAAACAATTTTTCAACTCTAGTTATATACATCTGATCAAATAATAATAAATAATAATTCAAAGTTCAACATCAATAAATGGTGCAATTAGTGCAAAATAAAATAAATACAAATAACATCTCTGCCTATAAATCCAAAATAGTAAAGTGTCATTTCAAACTAAATATAACTACATCCAATAACAATACATAATAATCATTCAAATCAAGAAATGTGTGCAATTAGTGCAAATAAGAGGGACAGCCGGGGGCATTCGTATTGCGCCGCTAGAGGTGAAATTCTTGGACCGGCGCAAGACGGACAAAAGCGAAAGCATTTGCCAAGAATGTTTTCAATAAATAATAATAAAAAAAAAAAACTCTAATAATGTGGTTCTGAGTGGTACCTTGAGTAACAGGGACCCTTGCACAAGGGAACACGACAGGCCTTGCATTCATAACGTGACTCGCGCCGTTCTTGCCCCTTTGGTGTCAATTTTGACCTGGAACAGACCCTGCACCGCCTTGAATTATACTTTTTTCCCGGAGTGGGTGGGAACGGTATGAGCACATGGGCTCCAATGTCTCCATCCAACCTGTTCTGTGGGTCCCTCTTGGGTGCCCTTGGGTGGGGGTGGTAAGCATCGTCTTCCTGATCCTCTTCTTCACCTACATTCTGTGCGACTCTCAGACGGGGTACCTCTGGAGGAGGGGGCCCATTCCCATCCTCCAGAGGAATGACCTCTTCTTCACCTACATTCTGTGCGACTCTCAGACGGGGTACCTCTGGAGGAGGGGGCCCATTCCCTTCCTCCAGAGGAATGACCTCTTCATCAGCCCCTTGCTCAGGGGGAGGGGGCCCATTCCCATCCCCCTGAGGAAGATCTTCTCCCTCTTCCTCAGCCCCGTCCTCAGGAGGCGGGGCTCCAATCCTACCCTCCTGAGGACGGGCCAAACCGCGAAGGCGTCCCAGGGTGGTCCAGGACGTGGCAGCAGCCGTGGAGTAGGTGACAAGGGTTTTGTAGAAACCATCAGGATGCCTGGCCCTGTAGAGGACGAAGGAGTTGTATAGTGCGATTTGGAACATGTAGGCTGTGAACTTCTTCGTCCACTTCGTCGTCTTCCTGGTGAAGTGATAATAGGCCAGGTTTTGGTCTAGCTTGTCTACCCCCCCCATGTAGGTGTTGTACTTCACCACGCACACTGGCTTCTGAACTTCCACTTTGTCTCTGTTGCCTTTCTCCTTGTGTGCCACGGTCACCATCTCATCCTGGTGGCACGTGGTGATCATCGTGACGATTTTGCTCTCCTTGGCTCGCCATGCTGTCACCATCACGCCGTTGTAGTGTCTGCTGATGGTTGACCCGAGGCCCAGCTTAGCCTTGGTCACGGCCTTGATGGCTGGTGGCTGCCCTCTGTTGCATCGCAGAGTACCGCACACGTGGGTCCCTTTCCCCAGAAGTTCCAGGCACGAGTCCACCGAGTTATACAAGTTGTCCATGTAGAGACGGTACCCGTGCCCTACAAGGTCACACTGCAGGAAGGTCACTGTCTCACGCAGGGTAGACTTGTTGATTCCACCACAGCACGGCTTCATGTGGTAGAGGTACCCCGTCTGAGAGTCGCACAGAATGTAGGATTTGATTCCATACTTGATGGGTTTATTCGGGTTGTAGACCTTGAAGGCCAGGCGCCCACGCCAGGACAGCATGCCCTCGTCAATGCTGATGTGCTGGCTTGGCAGGAACATCTCCTGGAACTTCAGCGTCAAGTACTTCAACACTGGGAGGATCTTCCACAGCGGGTCTATGGGTTTTTTGGTCACAGGGTCAAGGGGCTGGGGGATAGTGTTGTCTGTGAAGTGAAGGTAGGACCAGATCAACTGGTACCGGTTCCGCGCCATGACCTTGCTGAAGTAGGGAGTTGCCAGGGGCTCAGCAGTGATCCAATACATGGCAATAGCAGGCTTGTGGATGATACCAGTGAGGAAGAAGAGGCCAAGAAAGTTCTTCAGCTCTGTCACTTCCAGCGGGTTATCTGCTTTCCAGGCCTTTCCTCTGGCGAAACGCCGTTCACTGGCAGGCTGCTGACTCGCATACCGGTTGGTCTCGTCGCAGATGTTCTGGAGCAGCTCATCCGTCAGGAGTAGCTCCAGGAAGTCGACCGGTTGATCTGACTGGAGATCAGCAGCCCCATTGCGAGGCCCCGGAGTCTCAGCAGGGGAGAAGGGGATGTCGCGAGGCTGCCAGTCGCCAGTGTCCGACCACACACGAGGCGGAGCTGCAGCCTTACGAGGCTTGCCACCTGTGAATTATAGAAATAGATAATTACCATAAAATATATTTTTGTATTTGTGTGGTTTACGTTGTGGCGGTGGTGCATGACTTTATTACACTTAGAATGAATGAGAGCACACACACACACACACACACACACACACACACAGGTTCTTTCTTACCTCTACGAGATGACGGTCCAGGTCGCGGTCCGTGTGACGGTTCGGGCCCACCCATGTCTGGCCCTGATAGAATAAATAATAAAAAATACTTGATCAATATTATGTACATGAGATCAATTTAGGCATTTAGCATCATCTTAGCATCATATCATAGAGATCACATGCATGCATACATAAATGAGAGAATATTTACCGTTGCTGTGTAAGGTTTTAGTGTTTTTTATTCCTGTGATAACACACTCTTTCTTACCCGTTCTACGAGATGACGGCCCAGGTCCACCCATGACGCCCTCATCCCCAACCGTGTCTGGTCCTAAATAGAATAAATAAATAAAATACTTGATCAATATTATGTAGATGAGATCAATTTAGGCTTTTAGCATCATCTTAGCATCATCTTATAGAGATCACATGCATGCATATATATACATAAATGAGAGAATATTTACCGTTGCTGTGTAAGGTTTTAGTTTTTTTTTTCCTGTGATAATTCTGACATCTTACCTGGACTCCCGCCAACATGTCCACCAACTGCTCCCTGCAGGTCATCATCCTCATCATCATCAGACTCTGAAATGGATCAAATAGTAGGCTACATGTTACATGGTGAATTTTTCAAATGCTATGTTGACATGACCTCATCATAACCTGCTTTTTTGATGGGGGCAAATGGCAAGATGAAAGACATCAGGGGTTTAGTTCAGGTCAGGAAAACATCAACAAACAGGATCAAAGCGTTTGTGTTGTGGTCTAACCTGGACTGAGGCTTTTGATGTCATTTTTATTATGACAACATTTGCAGAGGGAGGGGGGGTCAGCACACCTGCCATTTCCCCCCTTCAAAAAGGCAGAATAAAATAGCAGATCTACAAGCTCAGTTCAGGTTATATTGATATGAAGGGGGAAATGGCAGGTTCAATGTTTTATCGTCTTTTATTTGTTACGTATTTGATTCAATGGAGAAAACTAGCGACTGTGTGTTTCAAGACACCCAGTGCCAGCCAGTGTTGCCAGGTCTGCTTATTTTATCGCTACGAGCTTGTATATGTGCTATAAATTATAAGCCACACTGGGCTGGGCTTGTTTCTCTGTAAGGCTGCTTGTAAATGATGGTGGCTGTGAGCTTGTAGATCGGCTATTTTCAGATAGATAGGTTTGAAGTGCTCTGTGCTCATGTGGCCTATAGTCGGCTAGTCGCTACCTTTGGGCTCGTTTTCATAGACCTGGTTGCTTATTCCTCTCCCACAACCTGGCAACGCTAAACTAACTGCATGTCCCTTTTTCGCTCGGTGTCTGTGGTTCTCAACATGTGGGTCGCGGGCCGCGGCTACAACGGAGCTCACAACAACAACTCGCAACGCGACGCGTTGTCGTGATCTACTTTGTGTGATCTGCTTGTAGATCGGATAACGACAATGTTTAGGTTGTATTGATATATTGCCCGCTGATGTGTTTGCGCTTGCTTGGGCGCTTAGGCATACTGTAGTCTACTCTCACAATAAACTATACTAGGCCTACTCCTCTCTATTTCCACCTATATATATATCTCTCTCTCGGTAACAGTCTTCCACGCCGACATCTCGCCACTCCGACTAGTGGCTTCCGCGTGCGGTTAGGGTTAGGGTGAGGGTTAGGTATAGGGTTCGTTAACGTCGGAAAGGCGACATGTCGGAAAGCCGCCATGTAACCCTCTCTCTCTCCTCTCTATTTCCACCTGATGTTATCCTATATCGCCGATCTACTTCCCTAAACCTTCGCCTAACTTCCACCTATAATTATTATGTATACCTCCACGCCCTCTCTATCCTATAATATATATATATAACTCACTAGGCTAAATATATATCACTCACTCACATATATCACTTACACACACTACTTTATACTACACTACAACACTACTATAATACTAATATCACTCACTCACATATATCACTTACACACACTACTTTATACTACACTACGACACTACTATAATACTAATCAAACACACGCAAATCACTCACACAAACTCGCAAACAATCAGACCACTCACCGTCACTCAATCACTGTCAATCTCACGTAACACACACAACTATCTCTCACTGACTCACTCAAATAATCTCTCTATCACTCAATCTATCTATCACACACCTATCTCACTAACTCACTCTACAACTAACACTCAAACTCACTAACAATCACTCTATATTTCTCTCTATCTCTCTCTATGTAACTATGACTATATCGATCGGCTCTTGACTCAACAATGCGCACCAAAGAAGTTTCCGCGCGGCCCCGATTTAAAGGCTTTGGGGCATCGGGTGCGCGCGCGTCAAGCCTGCGCCGGATGGGCGCGCGCACAGATACGAGCCTACCGTACGGTGGCGAGCCTACCACCGTCGTCTCCAACGGATCTACGCGAGTGGCGAATCTAGCTCAGCCTACCGTCATCTCCAACATGGATCTATCCACAATATCTTTTCTTCATTTATTTAGAAATACAACTCTATCGACGGACTCGGTGGGCGTGGTGGCGCGTGCGGCGGGCGCGAGTTCCAAGATCCATAGTGAGTGTTTTCTTTTTTTCTTTGTTTTCTAAACATGATGGCTATGATCACAGCTGCTGCGTGCGCGTGGAACGCGCTGCCTATGGTGTGTGTGGAACAGTGCGTGCACATAGGAGCACGATGTCTAGCCTTTGATCTCACAGCCGATCTATGTAAACTTCTGTGTCTCGGCTGATGTGTTTAGGGTCAGGAATAGTTCAGCCCCGCGCACATACAACACAATGCCCCAAAGCCTCAGATCTCATGCAGATGTGTATAAACTTCTGTGTAAAGGCGACCTCGGGTCGGGGCGACCTCGGATCACTTGGCTGATGTGTTTTGGGTCAAGAAAAGTGCATGCTCGTGCACGAGCCAGCATGCTCATGCACGAGCCAGCATGCTCATGCACGAGCCAGCATGCTCATGCACGAGCATGGACACCGCAAGCATACTGGCTCGTTCACACGGAGCATCACGTTTTCCACAGGTACTTGCCCTCTCACTGAGCACAGCCTGCAGCCACGCTGCTGGATCAAACTTTTGGGTTTATATGAGCAGATTGGCGACTTTATGTGACTTTAGTGTTTTGTAATAACAACTTTTATGTGATCACTTGACCAGATCATGAAATTTCACAACTTTTCTGTGGTCTAGATGGATGAAATTTCTTGACAATGTAGGTAATGACTTAATCTAATGTAAAATACAAAAAAGACCACTTCGCGTAGATCTACGCGATTGGCACGCTGCGGCTTTAAATAGGTTCGCGTAGATCTACGCGATTGGCAGTCAATGTGTTAATATTGTTTCTCTAGTAGAAACACATATCTATGACAAAATATATCAAAGGCGCCGCTACCTTCACACAGGTGTGATTTTTTTAGAATCCGCTGGCTGCAAAAAACTGTGGCCGCGCACAAGCTGCGTTTAACAGCGGCCAGCCAACTTTTGGTGAGAGCGTACCCTTACAAGTAAAAGTTTGGAATTAAAATTTGACTTGAGTAAAAGTATTTGCATCAAAATGTGCTTTAAAATACCAAAAGTAAAAGTACTCATTATAGAAAATGTCCCATTTCACATTTTTCAAATGTATACAAATCTTTTGAAAATAGCATATCTACAAGCTTACAATGTGTTGCTGTGAGCTTGTAGATTGGCTATTTTCAAATGGCCGTTATAGGGTTGGAGTGGTTACTGTATGTTTTGTAATAATAATCAAAATCTACAAAGTAACTAGTAACTTTTTTTAAATAATTGTGGTGGAGTAAAAGTACAATATTTGCCTCTGAGATGTAGTGGAGTAGAAGTATTAGTGGAGTAGTAGTAAACGTATTGGAAATACTCAAGTAAATAAAGTACAAATACTTCACAATTGTACTGAAAGGGATATTTCACTTTCAAAAAAGTTTTGGGTCATTTTGTCATCTAATCTAGTATTTAGATGTATATTATCAGACATGCCCCTTCCTAACTCCATTTTAACCATGATAGATTTATCAAGAACACCTGTTCTTGGTTCTGGTGACTCATACCGCCCTCCTAATACGTGAAGGGGGCAGTTTTTCAAATCCTTTTTTCATTTATCAAAAAAAAAAGAAAAGGAAAATGAACTTTAATACAATAAAATAAATGAAAAATGTAATTAAAAAACATGGCCCCCTCACGTCTGAGGAGGGCGGTATGAGTCAACAGAACCAAGGACAGGTGTTCTTGATGAATCTAGCATGGTTAAAATGGAGTTTGAAGTTACACTGGGTTTGTATAGGAAGGGGGCATGTCTTATATATAAATACTGAATCAAGCAACTTAATAACTGTCTGGGGTGTTCACAAAAGCCTGAGTAGACGATTAAAATACCCAAATGTGTTTTAAAGTGAAATATCACTTGAGTACATGTACTTAGTTACTTTCCACCACTGATGTAGGTCTGGGGTGTTCACAAAAGCCTGAGTAGACGATTAAAATACCCAAATGTGTTTTAAAGTGAAATATCACTTGAGTACATGTACTTAGTTACTTTCCACCACTGATGTAGACTATTACCCATGAACCATGGAATTAACTGCTTCCAAGCTACATGTTAAAAGTAAACTGTTAAGTCATTAACTTTATATGAATAAATTGGTAACAGTTATCATGATTGATTTCATTAGAGTATGGAACATTATTATAGTGTTCTGGCTCCTGCATTTAAAATTGTAATTAGAATGGTATAGTAATTCAACTAATGCAATTGTTTTTCTTTTCATGTCTCTACTCTGCCTTCATTGTGACTTGAAATATCAGGTGAGAAGATGTTTAAGCGATCCCACTATAATACTTCATATTACTAAGATTCATTGTACCCATTCTAGTGAAATTACACATTTGAAGTCAAACATAATATATTTTTGTAATTGTTATTTTAAAAGGCTTCCAGTGGCACTAAATAGTGCCATTGGAAGCGAATCACCAAATGCATTCCAAGGTAAGTGGCAAAAACTGATCTGTCATAGCTGATAGAGTGGGTACCTAAAAAATAAACTTTAGGTACCCACTCTATCAGCTTCTATCTTCGTAGCTTTTTGTAGCAGACTAGAAGTTCTTTATTTATAGATAGGATGTGATGTCATGTGATGTCATGCTGTCGTGAGATTACGTCACACTGGCGTTGTCATCGTGATGTCAGATTACGTCACACTGGCGTCGCATACATACTGACAACCGACATGGCGCAGGATTCAAATTGTATATATATAGATATACAAACTAGCCCTCTATACCTGGCTTTTGCGTCAACGTTCTGATTGGTCAGGCTCGCCAAGGTTCTGATTGGTCAGGTCCGTCAACGTTCTGATTGGTCAGGTCCGTCAACGTTCTGATTGGTCACTATTCATGACATCACTATGTTACTATTCATGACATCACTATGATGTCATGAATAGTGACCAATCAGAACGTTGACGGACCTGACCAATCAGAACGTTGACGGACCTGACCAATCAGAACCTTGGCGAGCCTGACCAATCAGAACGTTGACGGACCTGACCAATCAGAACCTTGGCGAGCCTGACCAATCAGAACGTTGACGGACCTGACCAATCAGAACCTTCGCGAGCCTGACCAATCAGAACCTTGGCGAGCCTGACCAATCAGAACGTTGACGCAAAAGCCAGGTATAGAGGGCTAATATCCGCTCTATACCTAAAGGTATAGAGCGGCTAGCGCCGCTAAAAACGCTGTGACGCACCTGTCACTCACATTCAAGACCGTCCCCGCAGCCCGCACCGCCTTCTGCCTTGACGTTGCCAGGCAACCACTGACACACATCAACATCTGTCACTTGCTTTCAAGCCCCTCCCTCCCCGTTGCGTTGCCCGATGCCCGTAGACTAGCTTTGTCTGTAGCCCCGGTTACGTTACGACTTTTGAGTTTATTAAACTTTATTATAGGATGGACAGGCGGAGGGCACTTGCCCTTGCATTATTGGAAGGGGATGAGTTGCAACAGCAACAAGCTAAAAAAAGAAGATTTTGGATTCATGACACTCTCCTAAAAAGGAAAGAACAAGGTGATTACTGGGCATTGGTCCAAGAGCTTCGCTTAGACAATGAACGGTTCAAATGGTATTTTAGATTGACGCCGAACCAGTTTGACGAGCTCTTGTCAATTGTTGGACCCACCATCACGAAAGAAACCACCAACTACAGAGAGCCAATTGGTCCCGGTGAGCGGCTAAGCATTTGTCGGGTCTAAGTACCCGTATATTCTGTATTGTTCAATAAAAAGCTTTTTAATCCGATCGCCAGCCATTTTCTTTGAATTTTCTCCATATGCTTTCAACTACGCGCCCGTACCGGTTGGAAGGTGTATTGCACTCTGATACATTATAAACAATACATAGAAAATGGCTGCCAATCGGATTAAAAAGCTTTTTATTTAACAATACGGAATATACGGGTACTTAGACCCGTGCGCTTTAACTTGCAACATCCGTAGCCGGGGGTTCAGCACTTTATATTTGAAATCTGAATGTTTATGTAGATGTAGTGGTTGTAAATGTAAACATTTCAAAAAACAGGAACAAGTAGCGCCATGACTTTTGTGACAGACGAGCGTCATGTGAGTTTGTTCATCAGCTATTTCAGAATAGTAGAAATAGCAAAAGGCATTGGTTAATGTATGTTAGTAACATTTTCTATCTACAAAGCCCTATTATTATCCCTTGATGATGGGTGATGCAGGTGACAGCTTAGACATTTTAATAATTAAATTAAAATAATAGTAAATACTAGTTTGCCTATAACCTGACTCTTCTGAGTGAAATAAACGCCAGTATACCCATTCTATTCTAACCACAACCCCTTCTTACATTACAGATTTCTGGCAACTGGAGATTCATACAAAACACTGGCCTTCAACTACAGAGTTGGATTTTCAACTGTGGTGGCCATTATTAAAGAGGTGTGTCAGGCCCTCTGGGCATGTCTTGTGGCACAATATATGCCAGTTCCTGGACAGCAAGAGTGGAGAGCCATTGCTGAGGACTACCACACAATGTGGAATTACCCAAATTGTGTTGGAGCAATTGATGGGAAACATATAGTTATTCAATCCCCAAATAACTCGGGCTCACTATATCACAATTATAAAGGGTCCTTCTCCATTGTTTTGCTGGCTGTGGTTGATGCCAGGTATCGCTTCAGAATAATAGATGTCGGTGCATATGGAAAGAACCCTGATGGAGGTAGCTTTTGTTTTTCTTATTTTTCATTTTTAAACTGTTTATATGATGTTCTGCATAGTAGTGTATATCTGCCTGTAATTTAATGTCACTATGAATTGAGTGCAAAAGGACCCCAACCATTGTCTTTCTTTTAATCCTATGTAGTTGACCTTGTATTTGAACTGTACTTTCATGTGCTTTTTTCTGCAACTTCTAAATAAAGTATTCAATCAATCAGGTACACTGGCATCTTCAGCCTTTGGCCAGGCTCTGTTTGACAATGGCCTCGACCTTCCACCAGACACACCCCTTCCAGGAGCTACAGAAGCAATGCCCTTTGTCTTTGTGGGAGATGAAGCATTTCCCCTGCGCAGGTTTGTTTCATGTGACTTGATCCATGCCTTCTCCATCCCAGCGTCCCACCCCCTCTGCCCGCCCATACCTCTCTGTATCAGAAAGGGAGGTGAACCGCCTGTTCAAGAGTCAGAACCCACGGAAGGCGGCCGGACCGGACGCTGTCTCACCCTCCATCTTGAAGTTCTGTGCTGACCAGCTGTCACCTGTGTTCAGTAACATCTTCAACACCTCCCTGGAGCGCTGTCAGGTACCAGCCTGCTTCAAGACCTCGACCATCATCCCTGTCCCCAAAAAGGCGAGGATCACAGGCCTAAACGACTACAGACCCGTTGCCCTGACCTGTGGTTATGAAGGTCTTTGAACGCCTCGTCCTTGCCCACCTGAAGTCCATCACAGACCCTCTCCTAGATCCCCTGCAGTTTGCGTATAGAGCCAACAGGTCCGTGGAAGACGCGGTCAACATGGCTCTACACTACGTCCTGAAACATCTGGACACTGATGGTACCTACGCCAGAATCCTGTTCGTGGACTTCAGTTCGGCGTTCAACACCATCTTGCCACCCATACTGGAACGTGGGCTCTCTGCGCTGCAGGTGCCTGACTACACCTGCAAGTGGATCACGGACTTCCTGTCCAACAGGACCCAGCGGGTGAAGCTCGGGAAGTCCATCTCCGAGCTGAGGACCATTAGCACCGGTTCCCCGCAGGGCTGTGTCCTGTCTCCCCTTCTGTATTCCCTCTACACCAACTGCTGCACCTCAAGCCACCAGTCGGTCAAGCTCCTTAAGTTCGCGGACGATACCACCCTGGTAGGACTCATCTCCAGGGGGGATGAATCTGCTTACAGGAGTGAGATCGACCTGGTGGTCTCCTGGTGCAGCCGGAATAACTTGGAGCTAAATGCTCTGAAGACGGTGGAGCTGATCGTTGACTTCAGGAGGAACCCGCCCCCTCCCTCTCCAATCATACTGGGAGGCACTCCAGTCGCCACAGTGGAGTCATGCCGCTTCCTTGGGGTGACAGTCTCTCGGGACCTGAAGTGGGGGCCCAACATCGACGCCCTCACTAAAAAAGCCCAGAAAAGACTGTTTTTCCTGAGGCAGCTCAGGAAACTCCACTTCCCAAGGTCCATGCTGGTGAACTTCTACACTGCCATCATCGAGTCCATCGTCACCTTCGCCATCATCATCTGGTTCCCCGCTGCAGCGGCCAAGGACAAGGCCAAGCTGCAGCGGGTGATACGCTCGGCGGAGAGGGTGATTGGCTGCCCTTTGCCCCCCCTGGAGGCCCTGTTTAAAAGTAGGGCTTTGGGGAGGGCCAGGAAGATCATGGCTGACCCCGCACACCCAGGGCATGGTCTCTTTGCCCCGCTCCCCTCAGGCAGGAGGTTGCGGTCATTAAAGACTGTGAAGCCACGACACTCACACAGCTTTTTCCCCACGGCCATCCGGCTACTGAATGCTGCTGGTCCCCCCCCCCCCTGACCTGACTACTGAACACTTGATCTTTTTGGCACTTTGGCACTTCTCTTATTTATTTGGATTTTGTTTGCACTATGATGTTGTTTGCACTGTCTTGTCCTGTCTTGCACTAGTCCTGTTGTAAACTGCACTCCTCTGTACCAAATCAAATTCCTAACATGTCCTCATGTAATGGCAATAAAGTCTTCTGATTCTGATTCTGATTCTGAACCATGTTTGCACTTTTAAGGTACAGTACATTGTTTTGCTTTTAAATTGATGACAATACAATTATCTCTCTATCTATCTAGGAACCTGATGAGGCCATTCGCGAAGCCATCCTCTGGGCTGCTGCCACTAAAGAACAGGATCCACAACTATAGACTGTCTCGAGCCCGGAGGATGGTGGAGTGTGCATTTGGTCAACTAGCTCGACAGTGGCGTGTGTACACCAGAGTCCTTGGTGTGTCACCTGACGTTGCGGAGGATGTTGTGCATTTTACACAATTACCTCCGCTGGCACTGTGAGGATGAGCACCCCAGCAGCACAGCTATGAGTGCTGAGTCTTCACCTGCAATGCAGGGCATAGGTCATGTTCATGACAACACCTCAGCAACTGATGCTCTGGCTGTGAGAGAGAACTTTGCCACCTACTTCTCCTCCTCTGCCGGTGAAGTGGATTGGCAATATGACTCTGTTAACCCTGTAGTGTGATTATCTGTCTCACCTGTCTGTTCCTCTGTCTGTCTCAGCTGTCTGTTCCTCTGTCTGTCTCTCTGCCTTTCTGTCTTTCAACTCCAGCCACTCCCATATTGCATGCCATCTCACTTCAGTTCAATCCCAGTTACTCACCTAGCTCGTCCTTGACCATAGCTCACCTGTGGCCACTTCACTAATCACCTTGTTGCCTATATAAATGGACTCAGTCTGCACACTCCCTGCCAATACTGAACATGTGTCATTATGTGTTTGTGTTGGAAGGTCGTCATTATCCTGCCTTTTATGTAAGTCATACTTTGTAATAAATACTACTCGACTTGACCTGACTAGTCTCCATCTGCTTTTTGCTCCTTAAGTCTGACACTGTACACTTAATTGTATGTCAAGTAGTGCAAATAGCTGATCCAATGTTGGCCTATTATCTCATTTTCAGAATAAGGATGCTAGGGTTCATGTTAACATTCCATCATCCACAGAATGAGGGGACCAGTGGGGGACCCTGATTAGCAAAGTATATAGGGCAACGGTCTTCAATGTTTTTCATGCCAAGGGCCCCCCTGCTTGCCTGACCTCCACTACAAATCGAGGTGCAGAGTTAACCTTTTTCATAGATAGCCATAGACTTGTTTGACAGTACTATCATCAGTGTTTGAATCATTTAACCACTTAAACCCTCAATACTTTGTAAACTTGACCTTTGGCTCTGTTCTTGGTCTGCTGTTCTCCCTCTACACCAAACCCTTTGCTGAAAATAGCTGATCTACAAGCTCACAACGCCTCACAGGAGGTGGTGTGAGCTTGTAGGCCTGCTATTTTTGACTAAAGTTATCCTCAGAATAGGGATAATAGGGTTCAAGTGATTAATGTAAATGTGGTAACAATGAGGACTCCCTAAGGGTCTTGGACCCCCTATTGAAGACTCCTGATATAAGATTGACTATTAAGATTGGTGATCTGTTGAAATATGAACATGAGCTTCACATTTGATGTGATGTGGACTACATCAACTGTGAAGCTTATGTTCAAACAATCATGCCATTTTAACATACTATATAGTGTTGAAATAATTTGTCTTGAGCATGCAGTACAATTAAAGAAATGCATATCCTCAAAGCTGCGTGTATACAAACTGCATGATTATAGTTAACTGTGTCTTGTCAACAGTTACATAATGACAGGTATAACACAAAGACAGTTTGCCTAAGGGCATGCTTTTATTATCTATTCAATGGCGTCATCCTGAGGCTGAAACTCAGCTTCAACGACCAGCTGCATGATTTTAAGCTTGAGCTCTGCCCTCGTTTTTGGAGCCATCCTCTTGCAGGCAGGGACCAAGCTTAAGAAGAAATATTTGTCCTCGTCTGGTGTCTTGTTGACCGCCTCAAGCAATCCCTTGTGGTAGTCGCTCATAGGTTGCTCTGTTGCATTTCTAGGACGTTTGCTGGTGGAGGGTTGGGCGGTAGTCACAACACTGGGTGGGGCACTGGAAGGCCGTGCAGCGGTGTCCACAGCCTGGTATCTAGTGGGTGGAGCACTGGAAGGCCGTGCAGCGGTGTCCACAGCCTGGTATCTAGTGGGTGGGGCACTGGAAGGCCGTGCAAAGGGGTCCACAACCTAGGATGATGTGAGATAAACCTTTACTTGGGTATATTTGGGTGTTAAAGCACCAGAAGAAACAAGGTTGAAAGCGCAGTGTTAATACATGATGTGTAGAGTGGCTTACATACCCTAGCTGTAGCAACAGGGTTTTCAAAGGGATCTCGTCCCATATTGTATGAGGCCCCCCGCCCACCTTGGCTGAAGGTCTGTGGAGCCTAGGCATGATATGACAAAAAAAAACATTAAATGTACTGATTTGTGGCGACATTTGGGTGTTAAAGCAGCAGAAGAAACAAGGTTCAAAGTGCAGTGTTAATACATGATGTGTAGAGTGGCTTACATACCCTAGCTGTAGCAACAGGGTTTTCAAAGGGATCCCGTCCCATATTGTATGAGGCCCCCCGCCCACCTTGGCTGAAGGTCTGTGGAGCCTAAGCATGATATGACAAAAAAAGCCAAATTAAACGTACTGATTTGTGGAGGGATATTTGGGTGTTAAAGCAGCAGAAAGAAGGTAGAAAGTACAGTGTTATCAATACATGATGTGCAGGTGTGTAGAGTGGCTTACGTACCCTGGTTGTAGCCACAGGGTTTTCAAAGGGATCCCGTCCCATAGTATGAGACCCCCCGTCCACCTTGGCTGAAGGTCTGTGCAGCCTAGGTATGATATGACAAAAAGAAACTAAATTAAATGTACTGATTTGTGGAGGTAAATTCAGGTGTCATAACAACAGATTACAGTTGAATGTAACGTGAGTGATGTGCAAGTGTGCAGAGTGGTTCACTTACGTTAGCTCTAGATTCCCCAGCCATCTGCTGGTCCTCTTCCTATAAGAATATAATGCACCATTTAAACATCAGGGAACACATCTTCAACCAAACACCTCTACACAGACCCTGGAATGTTGGCCTACCTCAACAACGGGTTCAGGGTCCTCCTGACTATCCTGCCAGTCCTGGGACTGGCTGCTGTTTGGGTCCACTGATGCCTGGGAGAAGTTGGATGTCGTGGGCCTGTCCAGCAAATGTGGCTCCAAAAAACTAAGAATAGCCTTGTGGCACCACTCCTTCTTCGTCCCTCCTTTGGACCCACTCTTTTTGTTCTTCTCCTCATTTCTGATTTTATTATAGTGGTCTCGCAGATACTTCCATTTCTCTTTGCATTCTTTAACTAAACAAGATAAAATAATGTTAGTTGACTGCTCTCTAATAAAATTACATCTAAAACTATATATTACCATTACTATACATTAACATATATAATATAACAAGATATAACAGGATGTGTGCAGTTCAACATTACCGTATTAAGGCAACTACAAACGACAGACTACTAGTCTGTCTGAGACTAGTTACTGTTATATACAGTATTACACTAGACAAAAAAATGTCTTTGCACTTTCACACTTGGGGTCCGTACATCTATCTACACGTTCCGATTTAAAATATAAAGTACTTACCCTATGGCCACGGATGTTACAATTATGTACGGGCCCTCATAAGTATCCGTATCTTCCGTATTGTTCAATAAAAAGCATTTTAATCCAATCAGTGGTAATTTTCTCTGTATGCTTTCAACTGCGCTACCCTAGCGGTTCAGAGGTGTATTGCACTGTTGGTACATTATAACTCTATGGGAAAATGGCCACCAATCGGATTAAAATGCTTTTTATTGAACAATACGGAAGATACGGGTACTTCTGAGAGCCCGTACATGATTGTAAAATCCGTGGCCATGGGGTAAGCACTTTATATTTGAAATCTGAATGTGTATGTAGATGTACGAACACCAAGTGCAAAAGTGAAGACTATTTTTTAACTGACAAGGCTATTACATATATAGTTAGAGTAATATTATTACACTAAATATATTATTACACTAACCTGAAGCCTTTGCGACCGCACTGACTTGTAACCAGGCCAGTTCTTTAATTTCAGTCATATGGAACTCTTTCATGGTCAAATCATAAAGTACTGGGTGAGATGCAACAGCAACAACCAGTTGGTCCACTGAAAGCACCATGTTGCTTCCTGAGTCTCGGGACGGTCCGCCTTCCACTCACCCGATTGGACAGAGGGGGAAAATCAGCTCCTGCCTCCAGCAGTTTTATGAGAATTTGTGCAGAGCGGATAAACGCAAGGTCTGCGCGACAGGTGGAAATATCCGCTCTTGCGTGAATCCACGCATTTACATTGACAAAGCATTGGCAGATTCTGCCCCAGAGGTAAAATAAAAGTGCGGTGGGAGCGTACCCTAACAGAGTATTTCTACGTTGCAGTATTGACAACTTTACTTCAGTAAAACATTTGAGTACTTTTTCCACCACTGGTGTACACACATGTATTCCTACCAAACACTTCACTATGTTGTGGAGAACTTGATCTGCATATTTCACTACTGATTTTTATTTTTGACTTCTGAGTATTTTTAAAGCACATACTTTTGAATACTTAAGTATATTCAAAAGCAACTACTCCAGTATTTAAATCAAACACAAATTTGATTGATCAACATGCACTATAGTTGAGTAATATTTGACCAGAAGTATCTATACTTTGACTCAAGTACTGGAGTTCAATACTTTCTTCACCACTGAATTATCTTAATACCATGTAATGGATAACACTAATCAGTAGAACAAACAATTACAAACTCCCGCATCATGATTACAATGACAGTAAATGCCTCATCATTGAGCAAACTCACCCTGGTAATCGAATACTCTCCTACTGGTGGTCTTCTTCTTCTTCTTCTTCTTCTTATGACTTTCCGGCAGTCTAGACGCCCGTCGGCGTATTGCTGCCTCACACTGTTTGTGTTAGGTATTGCTCATTTGCACTGTGGCCTACACCTTATGGTGCATGCCTGTTTCCACAAGGAACTCCATAATAGCTTTCAGCACTGCATTTTGCTTTCCCTCCGGTTTGAGTAAGTTCTTCAGAGAGATACACGCCATCCCTGCATCGAGTACTGCAGTGAACAGTACACTCCTCTCCATTTCGTATTTGGCACATTCCATAAACACATGCTGTACTGTTTCTTCAGCTCCACATTCACATAGTCCATCTTCATGTTTACCAACTCGAGCCAGTCCCCCTGCTAGCCCACAGTGCCCAAGCCTCAATCTTGTCATTATGACCTGTTCCCTTCTGTTGTTCCCCAGAGTGCCGTTCCCTCCCCTAACACTATTTTGTATGTTATAATAAAACCTTCCCCTTTTTTCCCCCTCCCATTCCTTCTGCCACCTCCTGGTTATCTCCTCCTTTATCCTACTGCGGTGCTCTGAGACCCCCAAGGCTATACCCACATCCACCTCCTCCCTCCTCCCGCCTCTTTGGCTGCCAAATCAGCAGCCTCGTTTCCCTCCACCCCCTCATGTGCTGGCACCCACATGAACCCCACTCTGCTTCCAGCCCGTTCTGCTCTATAGAGTGCAGTTCGCAGTTCACAGATTAGATCCGGCCTAACCCGTGACCTCCCCCCCTGCAGAGCCATCAGCGCCGCCGCCGAGTCCGAGCATATGATTACATGCTGCGGCCTCACCTCTTCCACCCAATTTACTGCCCATACTAGGGCCACTACTTCTGCTGTAAATACTGACACCCCATTTGACAGCCTTTTGCTCTGGGTGATCCGCAGGGAGGGAATGTGCACTGCGAACCCCACCTTTTTACTATTTGGGTCCATGGACCCTAGGGCATTCACGAATAGTGATTTTTAGCATTCGAATTATTCGACCTAAAAGTAGTCGAATATTCGATTATTCGACGGTGATATATAATAATTTTTTCATCCAATACAAACGAGCCTTTATCATTAAAATGCCGTATTGCAAGCCTTGAAAACAATCAGCGATTAAAGGGTTAACTAGCTGTGCGTTCTGATTGGTCTAAACCCAAATCAGCTGGTCCAGGCATAGCAGATGTACAACTGCACATTGCCTCACGGATGAACGCGTTGTGAGCTTGTAGATCTGCTATTTTCGCTACAACACTCTCTTACGACGAAGCCTAGCATAACATGCGTTGCTGCTGCTCTGCTCTGCGATACCACGGCTCTGGTTGAAAAGAAACGTAGCGAACTTATTAATTCAGTTCATTTAACTTGGAATAAGTCTAATGATTTTCCAAGCCTATCCCATCTACAATATGTTCAACAACAACCACAGTTCCATCCTTCGGTCCGGTCGTTTCAAGGCATCTTTCTGGCATGCGCGCTGCTGTTTCAGCGCACCACTACACTTTGAGTGACGGCACAACGTCACATACAGTATGAAATGATTTGACAACAATCAACCATGAATGGATTAGGATAACTACAAAGGGAGCGTACTCAAGTTCCCTCAACCCTATGTTCCCTCAGCCCTATGTTCCTGCTTGTCTGCTGTTGAGAAGCCCCTGCTAAAAAAGAAAAATCAACAAAATCTAAAAAAAAGAATCCAAAAAAATGAAAATAATAATAATAAATATAGCTGCAAGCAGCGATAATACGGGGCCAGTGAATAGAGAGAGAGAGAGACATGGAAACGGAATAGATTGAAGAGAGAGAGAGAGTGACATGGAAACAATAGATTGATGAGAGAGAGAGATGGAAACATAATGGTTTGATTGGACATCTCAACCTACTGCCATTAACAGGATTCGAACTCTCAACCTTCAGACTAATAGGCTGCAACACTACCTATAGTGCTATAGCTTTGTCCAGGCTGATATTGTCTGTTGAAGATTATAAACTCTTGCCTTCTTTCATGAACCAAGACCCTGTTTCACTAACACTAAGATCACTCGTTCACAAGCCATTTACCAATGAAGAAATTGTACATCTCTTCAGAACCAAAACTAGTGAAAGTAGCCGATCTACAAGCTCACAAACCATGAAAAGTTGTGAGATTGTAGATCAGCTATTTTCAGAATGAAGTATGTCATACGTAAAAAACGTACTCTCAAATAAGCATTTCAGGTTATCTTTACCATTTGCAAATGTATTCATTGATACAGTCATGTTGTTTGCAATTCAACTTAAATTAAGTCTACATCAAGTGGGGCTTGAACTGGCGACCTTGAGATTGTGAGGCATTCATTTAAGGGAGACGCCATTGGCCCAACAGACAAGTAACTGTGAAAAAGGAGATCACACAGATGATACAGTTTCACGCAAATAGCTGAAAAATCCTGGGTTTAAGTGTTTTTCAAACTGCTCAAAATTGCGGACAATCTAAGGGCGGAGCTTAATGGTCAAATCGATACGTGTGTTCCTCATGAGTCAAGGCACATGTGTAAGCAAGTTTCACGACTTTCGGCCAAACGAGGCATGACTTATGCCTGTTTAAAGTCTGCATTTTCAAAAAATTGCTATAGCGCCCCCTTTTGGCCAATTGGAGTAAGATTGGTTTCAGTGATATTTGGAATGACCCTGTACATTTCTGCAAAGTTTCAAAGAAATGTGAGTCTGCATGTATGTTTTAGGCACAGATGAATAATTTTCATAAAACTGTAATAGTTAAAATCTATCTCCTCCTGGGATTTTTGAGCAATCTGCACGAAACGTTTACCACTTGAACTTTGGACCTCTGCCTACAAAAATTTCCAACGGATTTTCCATAAGTGAAAAAATGCAGAAGTTAGGAGCCAATGACTGTTTTTCATATAATTCAAAATGGTGGGAGATCTAAAGGTCAGAGGTCAAAAGTCAGACCACGAAAGTTGTCAGGCATGAAGAGACGCATGTGCGTATCGAAGTTTCATGGTTGTAGGTCAAACAGGGCATGAATTGTACCTGTTCAAAGTTGGCACTTTCAATTGAGTGCTATAGCGCCACCCTTTGATGAATGAGTGTGAGAATTATTTCTTGGTAGTTTTTCATGAGCATCTACCATATGGCCGAGTTTCGTAAAAAGCGTATGCACGGTTAAGCCAGAACTGGCAAAAACAAGTATTTTTCAAACTGCTCAAAATTGCGGAAAATCTAAGGGCGGAGCTTAATGGTCAAATCGATACGTGTGTTCCTCATGAGTCAAGGCACATGTGTAAGCAAGTTTCACGACTTTCGGCCAAACGAGGCATGACTTATGCCTGTTTAAAGTCTGCCTTTTCAAAAAATTGCTATAGCGCCCCCTTTTGGCCAATTGGAGTAAGATTGGTTTCAGTGATATTTGGAATGACCCTGTACATTTCTGCAAAGTTTCAAAGAAATGTGAGTCTGCATGTATGTTTTAGGCACAGATGAATAATTTTCTTTAAACTGTAATAGTTAAAATCTATCTCCTCCTGGGATTTTTGAGCAATCTGCACGAAACGTTTAGCACTTGAACCTTGGACCACTGCCTACAAAAAATTCCAACGGATTTTCCATAAGTGAAAAAATGCAGAAGTTAGGAGCCAATGACTGTTTTTCATATAATTCAAAATGGTGGGAGATCTAAAGGTCAGAGGTCAAAAGTCAGAGTGTGAAAGTTGTTCAGCATGAGGAGACGCATATGTGTATCCAAGTTTCATGGCTGTAGGTCAAACAGGGCATGAGTTGTACCTGGTCAAAGTTGGCATTTTCAATTGAGTGCTATAGCGCCACCTTTGGACGAAAGATTGTGAGAATTATTTTTTGATCGTTTTTCATGACCATCTACCATGGGTGCATTTCTCCTTTCCGACATGTCGCCTTTCCGACGTTGACGAACCCTATACCTAACCCTAACCCTAACCTTAACCGCACGCGGAAGCCACTAGTCGGAGTGGTGACATGTCGGAATGGAAGGAGCACCCCATCTACCATATGGCCGAGTTTCGTAAAAAGCGACAGCGCGGTTCAGCCAGAACTGCGAAAAGTGGCAGAAGAAGAAGAAGTGACAGAATAATGCGAATAACAATACGTGTCCAGAGCAGAGCTCTTGCCCCGTAAAAATAATAGCGATTATTCGACGTCGGTTTACAACGTCGAATAGTGGCTTTGATATTCGAATATTCGACTATTCGGTGAATGCCCTAATGGACCCATCTGTGTACACCTGTAGATGGACTTCCCACTTCTCCCGCATCCTCTCCTGCACCAAATCCTCTGGTTCTCCTCTCCCCTTCTCCTTCATTCTCTCAGCCATTACAAAGTCTACCTCCACGTTTGGTAGCAGCCATGGAGGGACTGCAGGCCACACCACCGCAGTACCCCCCCGCACCCCACTCAATCCCAGCTCCTCTTCCTCCACTCTTATTTTGTAGACAAAGCTCCCGCTTTCCCCACCTCCCCATTCCCAGCATTCCTTCAGCAACTGCCTGCCTGGGTGGACTTTTTCCTGCCCATTTAGTTTGGCTATATAGTGTAATGCTAGCTTCTTTCTTCTTAATTTAAGTGGCGTCTCTCCCATCTCTACCAGCAAGGCTGGGATTGGCGTTGAGCAAAAGGCCCCGCTGCACACTCTCAGTGCCTTTGCCTGCACCCTATCTAGTGCCGTCAGGTTAGTTTTAGCTGCAGCCCCATATGCCAGGCACCCATAGTCTATGGCTGAGCGGATCATGGCTCTGTAGATCATTAGCTGAGTATCTCTATCTGCTCCCCACTCTCTCCCAGCAAGGCATCGCAACACATTTATTACCTTTTCACATTTCCTCACAGTTTTCTCTATGTGCTTTCTCCACGTTACTCTACTCTCTTCAAAAATAACTCCTAAGAATTTGAACTCCTTTACTCTCTCTAGTGGCTTGCCATACATAGAGAGCCCCAGGTTTCCCGTCTTTCTTTTATTAGTGAATATCACAAACTTGGACTTTTCCACTGATATTTTAAACCCCCACTTCTCAGCCCAGCCTACCACTTTGTCCAGAGCCCCTTGTATTTTCCCTGTTAAAAACTTAATATTCCCTCCTCTCTTCCAAATTGCCCCATCGTCAGCGAATAATGACAGCCCAAACCCTGCCCCCACCTCTTGGAACATATCATTAATCATGACGTTAAATAGCACTGGGCTAATAACACTCCCCTGCGGGGTACCATTATCTATCCCCACTATTTCCGAAAATGCTCCCCCAACTCTGACCTTCCTAGTGGTGGTAGTTGTGGAAAATGGCTTTAAATGTTTGTAGAAACCACATGTTCAGGACCCAAATTACCCACAATGCAAAGCAAGTTAGATGCCCTTAGCAAAGCCTGAACAAATAAGCAATCCATGCTGTATGATAACTTACCATATATGAAATCCAATTCTGTCTATCCAATGGCTCAGTCTACCTGCCAGTTGGAAGGTCTTCGGTTCAAACCTGACATTAACCAGTCCAAATATAATTTACTGAACATATATCATGACTTGTTAATTAACCCATGTTCACTTTTTAACGACAAGATGAAATGGCATTTTGACAGTATTTGTTGGTCTTTCTAGTGTGCAATACTCCCCTTGGGCTATTCCCATGGATTGGATCCAATCACCTCATCTGCTGTCACTCCCTTTCAATCCAAAATCACACCTGCCCTCACTCACTCACTCCTCATTAGTCACTGTCTCTCTGTCTCTCTGTCTCTCTGTCTCTCTCTGTATGTCTCTCTCTCTCTCTCTCTCTCTATCTCTATCTCTATCTCTCTCTCTCTCTCTCTCTCTCTCTCTCTCTCTCTCTCTCTCTCTCTCTCTCTCTCTCTCTCTCTCTCTCGATTTATGTATATAAACTATATGCCAACTTTGAACAGGTACAACTCATGCCCTGTTTGACCCACAGCCATGACACTTCGATGCAAACATGCGTCTCCTCATGCCTAACAACTTTCACACTCTGACTTTTGATCTCTGACCTTTAGATCTCCCACCATTTCAAATTATATGAAAAGCAGTAAAAATCAAACCTCCTGGGATTTTTGAGCAATCTGTACGAAACTGTCTACACATGAACTTTGGACCAATGCCGACAGACGTGAGCAAGCGGATTTTCCATAAGTGAAAACGTTAAGCTTTTATAAGCCAATGAAAATTGCATGTTTTATGACAATTATTCATCTGCCCCTAACACATACATGCAGACTCATTTGTTTGACACTTTGCAATATTGTAGAGGGTCATTCCAAATATCACTGAAACCAATCTTACTCCAATTGGTCAAAGGGGGGCGCTATAGCAATTTTTTGAAAATGCAAACTTTAAACAGGCAAAAGTCATGCCTCGTTTGGCCGAGAGCCGTTAAACCTGCTTACACATGTGCCTTGACTCATGAGGAACACATGTATCACTTTGACCAGTAAGCTCTGCCCTTAGATTGTCTGCAATTTTGAGCAGTTTGAAAAACATTTAAATCCAGGATTTCTGAGCAATTTGCGTGAAAGTGTGTCATGTGTGTGAACTCCCTTTTCATTAGTTCGGGTCTGTTGGCCCAATGGCTTGATCATCTGCCTTGATACCACAGGGTCGCCGGTTCAAATCCCACCTCATGCAGACTTCAACTCAATTGCATTGCACACAACATGATTGTATCAATGAATAAACATGCAATTGATACATGAAACGCTTATTGAGAGTACTTATTTTCAATGTATGACGTACTTCATTCCCTCTTTTGTTTTGTTTTGTTGGATTCTCCTTTTTCACTGATTAAGGCTGTGGATTGAATAGCTTGATCAATACAGTGTTAGTCTCATGTGCCAAAGGTCCATGGTTCAAACCCCACTCGTCACAGTTTACATTTAAATTGCATTGTACAAAACATGACCCTGTTAATTCAGACATGTGCAATTTTTAAACAATAACATGAAATGCTTTTGAGAGTAGTTGTTTTTTATGTATGACATACTTTCTTGTGAAAATAGCTGATTTACAATCTCACACCTTTTTAGATAGCAACGCGTTGTGAGCTTGTAGATCGACTATGTTCACTAGTTTCCATTCCGAGGAGACAAAGAAAAACTTTATTGGTAAATGTTTTGTGAACCAGTGATCTACAGTACTTAGCGAAACAGAGGCTTGGTTCATAACGGACGGAAAAACCTATAGATATCAACAGACACCATCAGGGAGGCCATATCTTTAGCTGGTTCGATCCCTGTCCCCAACAATGCGTTGAGGTGATCATCATTTGGAATTCCCCCTATTCCCATGGATTGGATCCACCCCTCTCACCTGCTCTCACTCATCACCAATCACACCTGTCACACGCACAGTACAATTTTTAGGTACTTTTACTTTACTACTCTACTCTACTACAATTACAGCAGATGACAGCTTTAGTTACTTGTTACTTTGCAGATGTAATTATTAACACCTACAGTAACCACATACAGCCGATCTACAATGTGACGCGTTATGAGCTTGTATGTATATAATAAACAACCCATGCTGTATGATAACTTACCACTTATGAAATTAAATTCTGTCTATCCAATGGCTCAGTCAGTACTGCGGCCATAGCTGTGCCAGGAGAGGGATAGTCTGGTTACCTAACGTGCAATCACGCTTCAGAATTTCCTAATCCCCCCATAAGATGGGAAAGCTACACTCTCATTGACTGCTGTTTTCAAATCACACCTCCTCATTTCCATTTAATGGAAATGCTCGATTCTAATTAGCTGGGGAAAAGATGGAGGTGGAGATAAAGAATTTGGAGACACCTGATTCGTTTTTCTGCAACCAACCAGCAAGCGTTCCTTCCAACTTCTCTCATCTTCTTTTTTTCAAGCACAGGTGTGTTGATTAGGCTACAGCTGAACTTATGGTGAACTCTGCTTGCAAGTTGCTATGACATCAAAGGGGCTCCACTGGAGCTGCCTGAAACCTTGCCCTTTTTCAGTAAAGCAGAGTTTAATAGCAATTATTTCATTCATGTCTTTGTATGTTTGAAAAGAAGACGTATATTTGCAATAAATCTGCACTTTATTTCTTTTTTTTCAAATCTGACTTGTTTCTACCAAAGATATCTGTAAAAATAGCAGTCAAGCAAATATATTTGCTTTTGTGTGTGTGTGTGTGTGTGTGTGTGTGTGTGTGTGTGTGTGTGTGTGTGTGTGTGTGTGTGTGTGTGTGTGTGTGTGTGTGTGTGTATGTATATATATATATATATATATATATATATATATATATATATATATATATATATATATATATATATATATATATATATATATATATATATAAATACATATACATATACATATACATATACACACATACATACATACATACATACATACATACATACATACATACATACATACATACATATATATATATATATATATATATATATATATATATATATATATATATATATATATATATATATATATATATACATATATATGCATACACTATAATTATGGACTGAGTTATACACACACACACACACACACACACACACACACACACACACACACACACACACACACACACACACACACACACACACACACACACACACACACACACACACAGTAGCACAAGACTGTATAATCTATGTCACACACTTCATATAAAGATCAGTCCATAATAATTCAGCTCTGTTCATCATACAATTAAAATATCACTACAGTAAAGAATTTAACAATACAAAATATAACTACTTGACTGTATGGCAATCTCAACAAGACACTGACCTCTTTGTGTCACTAATTAAATGATATTTGAAAGGTTCATATATCACTTGGTAAGACTTTGGGTGGGTTAGAGAGATGTTCCGGTCGGGAATCAAACTGGTGACCTTTCGATCCACAGCTCCCCCTTCCGCCTCCCCCACAGCTTCTCCTCCCCCCTCCTTCCCCTTTTTTCCTCTTCTTCCCCCCCTCACCCAGGCTATTGTTCCCCAGCTTTAGCGGAGTGGTTAGTGAGCCCGCCTAGGGAGCCAGAGGGCCTGGTTGCCCCAGGTACGATTCCAGACCAGGCCAGCAAATGTGTCGATGAAATGAAATTTGTCCCTGAGCAAGACTCTTAACCCCTAATTGCTCACAGGCCCTCATTGGAAACAAGACCGCAAGGACTTTCATGAACGGACCTGGAATTATCCTTACACTGCCTACCCACAAGTCTATAGGTCCCTGGTTCAAACCCCAATTTAACCAGTCCAAATATAATTTACTGAACAAAAATCATGACTTTGTTAATTAATGCATGTTCACTTCTTCTCTCTCGGTCTCTCTCTCTTACTGCCTCTCTTTCTCACTGCCTCTCTCTCTCTCTCTCTCTCTCTCTCTCTCTCTCTCTCTCTCTCTCTCTCTCTCTAACTGCCTCTCTCTCTCTCTCTCTCTCTCTCTCTCTCTCTCTCTCTCTCTCTCTCTCTCTCTCTCTCTCTCTCTCTCTCTCTCTCTCTCTCTCTCTATTCTCGAAACCGCTCATTGCTGCTTGCAGCTATATTTTATTATATATTTTATTTTAGGTGCATACTGTTCTGTTTTCATGTGTTTCTGAGAAGACAGTAGCAGTAACTAGTAACCTTCATCTGTGCTTTTACATGTATAACTTAAGTAATGATGCCTTGCTGTTTTCCAGGACATGTGGAGGGGACTACTGCACCATGTCGCCGGCAAACACCAGTGGTACTTGGGAGCCTGTCACCATATCCCAGACTATGTGGAAAGTGAGAAGGAGAAGATCTCTCCGAATACCGTGGCCCATAACAGACTCAGAGAAATTATCCTGAACAAACGGTTTCTGAAGGATGTTCACAAGTACCTGACATTCAGGTAAAATGTCAACATAGACTTGTATTCAACTTGCAATCTTCGTTATGCAATACATATTTGACAGTCATTCTGAAATGGTGCACTGCTTTATCTTGAGTAATGTAAGAACATGGAATGTGTTGTTTCCGCTGGACTCTCAGGTCTACGTCTGAATTGGAGTCCTTCCACAATCACATCCTTATGTACTGTGCCAAGCGCTTCTGTTTCTCCCTTCCGGTGTACGAAGCCCGAAACCTGCTGGCCGCTCTGGACTACAACCACCACGTCCACAGGCCTTACAAGCTCAAGGCTGATGGATCACCAGAGTAAGTTAAAACATTAATTCACTAGGGCAGGGTTTCTCAAAGTGGGTGCTACAGAATACTTGTATAATATTTAGTATTCATCCATACCACATTGACCCTCTATGTATATTCATAGTAAAATAGACTTGAGCTGCACTGTACTTGAGTTGTTTTCCCACCTACCTAAACTCTCTTCACAAAAAATAGCCGATCTACAAGCTCACATGATATGACATGAGATTCTAAAATCCCAATGTAATTCAGGGAGATTCTAAAATCCTAATGTAATTCAGGGCTGGATCAAAGTTATTTACAGTCAAAAACGTTTGAGAACCACTACACTAGGGTAACGGGTTGCTGTTTACTGTGTGTTTATATCCTTTTTTTGTGTCAGATATAGGAAGCTTCACAACAAAAAGTCCAGAAAGTGGAGCTTGTACCCTATGAAGGTGCTGAAGGACTACAGTTACATCAAAGAGCTACAGTCGGCTATCCTTCAGAGCAGACTGTTGGCCAACAGAGGGATGCCCCGGAGCACTACAAGAAGGCCAAATGATCCACGCCATCATGGCGTTCTCTGTGGTGTTCCACCCCCATCCACACAGGAGATGTTGGAGTCCCAAGTGTGCCGCGGTCTAGGTACGCCTTGTAGACTATGCATTTGATAATAACATGCATGGCAAGTGATTTTCAATTGATGATAATGGAGAGGAGATAGTGCATTTGATTATTAGCTTCTTATGCCTGAATGACTAGTCTGTGGGTCAAATTCATTGTCCAGGCATAAACCTGGCTGTGAACAAGCAGATTTAATTTTAATTCTAATTATGATTTTACTTTATCAGGCCATGGACTTCCAAAGTAGCAGCGCCAGGCAGGACCATGGGGCACCAATGGCCCATGTTCCATTCCCGGTGGGCTCCCACACCCTGTCCCATCAAGGCCTCTCACTCCACCATGAGCTCCCCCGCAGATGGGTTGCTGTGCTACCACCACTGCCTCCACCTCTTCTTCCTCATCTTCCTCCTCTTTCCAGTGTGCACCGCCCCACCGCGACAGCTCCAGCCCCAGCCTGGGTCATCCCTATCCCTCCAGGGCAGCGGGGACAAATCCAGGTACTTCCAACCCTGGCTAATTTAAATTAGGCATCATCTACGCCACTGTTTCCCAAACCCACTGACACATTTCACAGTGACAAATCTTTATGGGTCCCCTACCTTTTGGTTTCCTACATTTGGTTTTTAATTTTAATCAAAAACATTTTCACTTCATTTTTTTCCTTTTCACTCATTTCAAGGAGAAACAAATCTTCAAAGAAAAATCTAAGAAATTCCATGAATTAGAAAACAAACGTTTAGGAAGTAGTGAAAATAGCCGACCTACAAGCTCTAAATGTGGCGGTCGCTGTTTTTACTAGTTTGGGTGCCGGGCGAATGTCTAATTTCTGTGAGAAATGAATTGTCTCTCTATAAATATTATTGCCTTTGTCTATTGTCAGGCACAAATTGACAGTATGAGTCTGGAAGACTACCAGCTGATGCTGCACAGGGGTCTTGCACGAGAGCCCAGTATGCTATTTGACCTGCCAGACAACCCCAATACCAGCGCTCCACAGGATCCTCCAGTTGGTGTGTGTGTCAGCGGTTCAGAGAGATGCCATCAGTGCATGAAACGGCCTGCCGCATGTATCTCTCTGCTGCCACAGGCTGAAAAGTTTGAGAACTTTGTCACATTTCTTTTTACATTCTTTGGGTGATACCCCGGCCCTCTTTATTGTGGTGAAGGTAAGGACCATGCCCTGAGACTCACAGTAAGTCCCCTTTTCCACTGGAGTTTCAATCAGAACGTAAAAGGGTATGGAACTGGAACCAACAAACAATAGTTTTTCTTGCCAATAACTGGGAACCAAAGTGTGTCACTATCCTACAGGTTGGAAGATTCAGATGCGCTATAAATGATGGCTAAAGCAAGCGAAAAATCATCATTAAAAATAATTAAAAAGAAAAGGGATACTGTATCTGCCATGGCTCACCAAAATTGGTCAATCAAAAGTTATAAAAACTGTAGACATGGTTGTGCTCCTGTATGTATGTATGTATGTATGTATGTATGTATGTATGTATGTATGTATGTATGTATAACATGTAATTGACTTGGAATTATATTATAAAGTTCATGCGTTCCCTTTATTTTGAGCAGTGAAGATATGTGATATCTCTGTGTGTATATATACATACTCCACTGTAATTGGATAATGAATAAAAGGACCACAAAGAAAATAAGTTTCATTCTTTTGATGTGCATGTACAAATATTTGAACTAAGTCAATAGATAAATATTGAACAGTGAAGTGTTCATTATAAAAAATAAACTGTAGTCTAGTGGTGAGAACAGATGTATACATATTTTGACGCTTATGTGTGACAGTGACTGACACATTATGACCAGCAGTGGTCATAGTGTCATGGTCCCACACTTTCACCTATTGCAGTGGTTGTCAAACTGTGGTACATGTACCACTGGTGGTACTCAGGAGTTTCCCCAAAAAGAAAAATGGGCCTACATAAGTGGAGTGAAATATTGATATTACTGTATAGTTATTCTGATCAAGCAATTGGTTGAAATAGGCTCTCCGCTCTCCCGCTGTGCTGAAATGAGCATAACAAGATAAGTATTGACTTATGAATGCAACAAACTAAAAAAGTATATGGAATTCAAAGAATAAATTGGCCTCCAGTGTGCATTCTGAATAGGATGGGTTAGGTTTATGCACCTGTATTTTAACATCAGTTATAATGGTGGTACTTGGAGAAACAGGTCTTTTCTGAAGTGGTACTAGGTGTTGTGAAGACTGAACCAAACCAACACTCGGAGACAGTATGTGCGAAGGCCTCACAGGGCGTTTTATTAATGGATACGGCACGTCCACGGGGTTTCCCCCGGTGCCGTCTTGTTATTACGTTTCAAATCATAAGTCGACAAGAACAATAACTATCACTACCCAGCCAGGGTTCAGTGAAACATATAAAGTCTGTGCGTAATCCTCTGCCCGCGCTCTGCGGGGGATTCCTGTCCACAGACGCTCTGTAAGGTTTGGACCAGGTCCTAGGTTGCCTATAACAGAGAGATACAGACATTAGACTCCGATCTATATAACACCAGGTAAATGAGGAGGAGGATAAGAAGTGGGGGGTCGCTTACCGCCTGTGCACCTGTCTGGCCAGCGTGGAGAGTCAGTCCACACGGAGGCAGAGACGGTGCTTTTACATTGTTTGTGCGCTCCCCAGCTGGGTGCCACGGCTGCGCTCACTTCAGGCTGATTCCACAGGTAGACGGGCAGGTAACGCCCGTCGATGACGCAGCCCAGCTGGGGGCGGGGCCTGGCTGGCCGTGCACCGCCTCTGTCCCACTGACTCTCCCTGCTGAGGTGCTTACCTGGCAGGCTGTTGCCTAGCGACGCCCCACAGTGTAAAAAGCTTGAGAACCACTGACCTATTGTACCACAGTAGTAGTGTTACTAGGTATACACACGCACACCAGTGAGGCCTTGAGATTTATTTCTTGTTTGTCACATTCCTGAGCCAATCATTTCATACTAACCGATGACCTGGTTGTCAAATTACTGGCTTAGGAATGCAACCACAGACATCTCCTTGAATTCAAGGCTTCATGGGGTGTGTAATTGATGGAAAACAAGTAGTTTGTTGGGGTGCGGGGGGTGAACTAAATGGTGCCTTTACCCGTATATAGCGCTTTGGCAGAGGACCCCATGCAAAGCACCAACCTGCTAATCAGTAGCAGTTGAGTCTTGCTCAAGGACACTTTGACACTGACTGTGGGGGAGCCCGGGATTTAACAGGGAACCTCACTATTCCGCTCTAAAAGTTTTCATCCGGTTTCTCCATCCGGCCGCTTTAAAATATCAAAACACCCACGGTGTCAGACTATAACAAAGTCACATATATATGCATCGTATGTACATACATGGATTTTATTCAACAATCTGCACAATATGAACATCAAAATGTATTTATCCCCTTTATCAGGTGTCTGCTCTGAACTAGTGGTGGAAAAAGTACTCAAATTCTTGTGTCACTTCAGGTGTCAGGTGCATGCTCTGAACTAAACCCAAACAGTGAAAACAGCAGATATACAGAAAAAAACGAAATCCTGCGGGGAATGAAACCAACATAATGCCCATTAGGGTCTGGCCAGGCTCTCCGTATCTTCCAAACACAACAGCTGGGAATCACGATGCGGTTGTCAGCGCCCAGAGACCCGTAGCGCCATACAATGAACTGCCTGTAGGCCGCGTATCGAAACTGCCGGTTGTCCTCTCCTGCGTCAGGAAGGTCGACGGCAGCCTGGACATCATTCCAGATCCTCCGGGCCAGTCTGAGGGTAAGGGGTCAAAACAAATGTTACAAAGTGGACGGACTGACGGATGGAGGGACACTCTGGTAAATCGATTCTACAGTAACTGCGACCTTTGGTCGCAATTGGTTACAAACAAAGCCGCGAAACTGTACCTAGAAATCAACAATGCATAGAAAAACAATATTACAAACCTGAGATGACCCTCCTGCATGACATACATGTCAAACTGTGGCAGCAGAGAGATACATGCGCCAGGCCGTTGCATGCAGCACTTCTTCTCCAGAACTGTTGGCATCTCTCTGCACCGCTGACACACACACCAACTGGGTGGCCGTTGAGCTGGAGGATCCTGTGGAGCGCTGGTATTGGGGTTGTCTGGCAGGTCAAATAGCATACTGGGCTCTCGTGCAAGAGCCCTGTGCAGCATCAGCCGGCAGTCTTCCAGACTCATACTGTCAATTTGTGCCTGACAATAGACAAAGGCAATAATATTTATAGAGACAAATTACAATTCATTTCTCACTGACGTAACATGTGTTCATCAAAGTATACATATTATGTTAGACCAAGGAAACACATGGAAATAAATAAATGGTAAATGGTGCATTTATATAGCAATTGTATTCCAAAGCGCTTTACATAGATTGTGCATTACATTCACACACACATTCATATACCGATGGCAGGAAACCATGCAATGCACCAACCAGCACATCGGGAGCAATTAGGGGTTCAGTGTGTTGCTCAAGGACACTTCGACACTAACTCTGGGGGAGCACAGATCGAGCTGGGAACCTTGCGGGTCTACCATGGCACTTTTACCGGCTACTCAACCCCCAAGCCACTGCCGCCCCGTAGGCAGGGACAAGGTTCTTACACATTCAATTGCAAATTCCATACATTTTCCAGTCTTTATTTTCAGACTTTTTATTATTTGGTACTGAAGCATTTCCAAATCACATAACCTGGATTCCGGGATCATGTCATGGTGTCATGTAGCAAAGATAGACGATCTACAAGCTCACAGCCTGGGGATCGGTTATTTTTGTTATTTGTAATAAAATATAAAATAATAAAATATCTGAACATGTTCTCCTATAATGACATGCCCAGAAATGGGAAAACTGATTGAAAGAGCCTAAGTGCAATAGTATTAGTTGTCTTGTAAATAGCAATAATTCAACAATTGTGTTTCAACAACACAATTGTACATGAACAGCCCTTTCATGCACAATTCACCTAAGAAAATATAATTCTATCTAAATATATTGGCTTGTTTAGCTTGAGTAAAACATATTTTAAAACACTGTGTAATAATCTACTTCTACTATAGTGAATGGTGACTGGGTAGGCTGTGTCTGGCGTGCAGACTAACATTTGCATACGATATGCTCATGTCTGAACTGGACTCTATCTATACAGACAGACAGACAGACAGCTAGCTCTCTCTGTGTGTGTGTGTGTGTGTGTGTGTGTGTGTGTGTGTGTGTGTGTGTGTGTGTGTGTGTGTGTGTGTGACACACAATGGATGGAATTTATCATTGAACACAACTGTACAACGAAATGTACTCTATCAATCTCATATTTATATCATAGCCTATCTATCTAGATACATCGATCTTTCTACATATACATAATTTGTTCTATGCCTAATACTATTAGTTACCGTTTGATCCGCGATGGCTTGCTGTCGCAGCAGCTCCATCCTCTCCACATCTTCGGGGTCCAAACGTTCCTCTCCAGCGAGCCGGCCTCTCGCTCTCGCTCTCCCTCTCCCTCGCCCACGACCGCGACCTGCAGTGGCTGCAGTGGTGGTCTTAGCTGCCTTCTGGCTTTCTTTGGTTGCCTTTTTACCAGCTACTGGTGGTGGTGGGACATATTCAGTGTCACTGTCGTCGTCGTCGACTCTGGAGGAATTGCACTGTAAACAACAACAACAAAAAAATAAGTCTTGGGTTTAGCTAACATACATTATCAGCCAGCAAACTGATTACAGCCCTATATAACGTCTTACAGTACTACAAATACTTGCTATAAAGCTGTGAGTAAAAACGTATGTGTATGTATTATACATAGTTTACAATAAGTTTGATAGTATGATAGGCTAGCTTACCTCAGAATCCGACATTCTCCGCCAGAAGTCAATGCAAAACACAAAGTTTTTCTTCCTTCTCAAATGTAAAACACGAAAAGTCTTCTCTTCCTTCTCTCTCCGTCTCTCTCCGTCTGTCTTCTCTCTCTCTCTCTCTCTCTCTCTCTCTCTCTCTCTCTCTCTCTCTCTCTCTCTATGTGTTTGTGTCCCTCGGTCTCTATCCCTCTCTCTCTATGTGTCTTCAGTCTTCACAATGTCCGCAGCAACTTTTCAAAATAAACGCAAGTCCAGGAGCTTGCGCAGTGCAGATTTCTTGTTCTCCTTCGGTGGTGCCTATATTCCGCAGTGTTATGGGTATAGAGGTGGGCCTGAGCAGTATATCTGTGACAGCACTGGCTACTTGTTTAGAGGCCCCTGGTGGCCGCTGCACATTTCACACACACTAGATATTTTCGGAGCATATTTAACCCATTGTTGACTGTCTAAAAAAAAAAAAGATGTCATTAAAATTTTGCCCAAAAATCACCAAAAACTACTTATAGCAACTTTAAGACCTCTCACATCTATGCAATTTACATCCTGCACATAATTCTACATCCATTCAAACTCTGAACTCTGGGGAGGGAGTGTTGGCTATTGCTCTGAGTCTCATGATCATTACAATGTCCTGATGTGAAAGAAAATGTGTCAAAGAAAGAAGCAAAACAAATAATGATGCATTTTATTTATATTCTTTACATTCTTACACATCTCAAAGTGCTACAGGTTAAAAGCATGGCATAAAAACAGCATAGGCAAATCAAACATTTTCAAGGGACCCAACTAGGCTAGACTAAAGGGCCAAAATGTAAAGAAATAAGGTTGATATGTACTGTATACGGTAAATATGAATCTATAGGAAATATGGGTAACCCTTCCTTTTACAGTACAGTAATTACCAGGTAATAACCAGGTAATTACCAGGTAACTACTAGGTAATAATAAGTACTAACCAGGTAATTATCAGTAATTACCGGGTAACTATTAGGTATTTTACCCAGTAACAACCAGGTATTTGCTAGGTAACTACCAGGTAATAATAAGTAATTAACAGGTAATTACCAGGACATTACATAATAAGTACCAGATAAATTACACATTAGTTACTAGATAATTACCAAGTATTTCCCTGACAACTACCAGGTAGTTACCAGGCAATAATAAGTATTTATTGTGATTACCAGGTAATTACATGGTAACTACCAACACAATTACTCAGTAATTGCTAGGTAATTGCAAAGTATTTTCCTAACAACTACCAGGCAATTATTGGGTAACAATACGTTTTTCTATTTTTAATGACATGGTAATTATATGGTAACTACCAGGTAAACTACTAAATAGTTAATAGATAATTACCAAGTTATTGTCATAACAACTACCAGGTAGTTACCAGGTAATAATACGTATTTATTGTGTGATTACCAGGTAATGACATGGTCATTTCTAGGTGAAATACCCAGTAGTTACTAAGTAATTACCAGTTTTTTTCCCTGACAACTACCAGATAATTATTAGGTAACAATAAGTTTTCCTTTTTTAATGACATGGTAATTATATGGTAACTACCAGATAAAGTACCAAATAGTTAATAGATAATTACCAAGTTATTGTCATAACAACTACCAGGTAGTTACCAGGTAATAATACGTATTTATTTTGTGATTACCAGATAATGACATGGTAATTTTCAGGTGAAATACCCAGTAGTTACTAAGTAATTACCAGTTTTTTCCCTGACAACTACCAGGTAATTATTAGGTAATAGTAAGTATATATTGTTTAATTACATGGTAATTACCATGTAAATTACTCAGTAGTTACTAGGTAATTTGCCAGAATTGTCCTGACAACTACCAGGTAATTAATAGAGAACAATGGGCCGGATTCATAAAGGGATTTGCGACCATATTTTGTACGTAACGGCATTTAGGACAAGTCGTACACATACACCTGATTCATTAAGATTTTTTGGTCTGTGTCTTGCGCGTCAGGTGCGCACGTTCTCACGTCACCCCCGAGGCAGTCTTGCCAGGGCTGAAATGTGCGTATGTCTTTAGAATGCTTTATTCTTCATGCCAAAATCTATTACAACAGTGGCAAACCTCAAATAAAATATATATGTGTCCAACATTTGTCAACACATATATATAAATGAATAAAAATAAATGTCAAACGATGTATTGCTTAGACATGATGTAGATTCCACCGCTTTTTATTTAATTTCTAGGCTATGAGTTGCATTTAGAGCTGAAAAGGTCCCTCAGTGTGTTTGCCAGCGGGCCATCTCAGCCAAAGTGTCACGTAATAATGAAAATAGGCTATCATGCCTTAATGAAACTGCGGAGGGACGGACTCACCTCCAGTGTCCGTGCCGCGGTATTAATTTGTAGGCTAATCGTCTACTGTAGGCTACTCTACTGTATATTGATCACATGAACGCCACACACAACAGCCAAATAAATATTAGCATCTGATGAGGAAACTAATTGTGGATGAAAGCTGTGTCCAGAAGATCTATTCCCCATTCCGACGTAGGACAGTGATATATTAATAAAAAAATAACTAATTTAATCAATAAGTAATCAATAAGCTCTTGTCCATAATCGGATAGCAGCGTTCCACTTGTATGCTGGATTTCATAATCTTTTTTACCTTGGTAAAGGTGCGCAATGTTCATTAGAAAAGGCTTATATAATATCCTTTCCACGTTTTATTAGCCTTTTATTTGGTAATGGGGTTAAACCTTGTAAACTTCTTTATTCTCATTACACATGAGAGCATTTATTACGTGATCCGCTTCCAGACAGAACAGAAGGCGATGCGACACCGCATAGTTATCTTTAGACGAGAGACGGCAGAGTTGAACTTGCATCAGCGTTGCCAGATGTTGTGAGAGAAATAAGCAACCAGGTCTAGGAAAACAAGCCCAAAAGAAGCAACTGGCACTTAGGCCATTATAAGCACTTTAATTAAACCGTTGTGAGCTTGTAGATCTGCTAATTTTTTTTTTAATCGTGTAATAACATTTGGAAGATTTGGAAGATTTTTTAAACATTCTAACACAAATCTGCCTCCAGCTCGCACAAAACATTTTCAGATGGGACTTATAGGGATACATTAGCATACATATTAACTTGGGGGTCCATGACATGAAAATATTTGAGAACCACCGGTTAAAACAATTAAACAATTGTGAAGCAAGCCCAAATAACCGAGAAGCGTCTGGCTGCAGACCTGTTCCACGAGACCAGCTCAATACGGCCGAGGTGGTGACGTCACGTTCCAGCAGAAGAGGTCCTGCATAATTGTGTTTTAACCACTGGGGGCACTAACTGAGCCGAGCGGCCGAGTGGCCGGGGTGGAGCCTCTGGAGCCAGGGACCCCCGGGCCGGGGGTCCCCGGAGTGGAGCGAGTACCCAGCCTCGGGGCTCCCTGGGCCGGGCCGAGGCCTCGCCGGGGGTCCCCGGGGGTCCCCGGTCGTGGGTGTGGAAAAAGGACAGAGTCCTGCCGTGGAAAAAGAGCAGATCTCTCCATGTACCCCTCACTGCAGCACGCAGTAGGGAGGAAAGGGCGGGGTTTAGGGAGGAGGGGCGGGGCTCCGTGACTGTTCACTTTTTTCTTTTCAAAACTTTATTGAACACTGTTACAAATCAATGTTACTTTATGGATAAGTCTTGTTTATTATTTTACAATGAACGTGTTTTTCCAGTGGTAACCTATTTATATCATTGATATATTAAATAAGTTTGAAGAGGCTTAATGGTGATTATTTAGTGAATTATGGATAATTTGTTTGTTTTAACAAAACGTTAATAAAATGTTTTCGCGATAATATATTTGTGTCTGTATAATATTAATATGTGATAATATATAATAATATATAAAGATGCCTGCCACCCAAGGCTATCCAAAAAAATCTGCTAAGTACAAAGCACCACCAGGTCCCTGCGGAGGGGGGTCCCCTCCACCCAGCCCCGTACCCAGGATCGGGGTGCCTTGGTCTGGGTAGAGAGGGACCCCCGAAGGGGTTCTCCTGGTTGTTTTTGAAAAATACAAAAAATATTCAAAGTACCACCAGGTCCCTGCGGAGGGGGGTCCCCTCCACCCAGCCCTCTACCCAGGATTGGGGTGCCTTGGTCTGGGTAGAGAGGGGGGTCCCCTCCACCCAGCCCTCTACCCAGGATCGGGGTGCCTTTGGCTGGGTAGAGAGGGACCCCCGAAGGGGTCCTCTGGTTGTTTTTGAAAAATACAAAAATTATTCAAAGTACAAAGTACCCCCTCCGCAGGGACCTGGTGGTACTTTGATTTTTTTTTGTATTTTTCAAAACCAACCAGGGGACCCCCTTAGGGGGTCCCTCTCTACCCAGACCAAGGCACCCCGATCCTGGGTAGAGGGCTGGGTGGAGGGGACCCCCCCTCCGCAGGGACCTGGTGGTACTTTGTACTTTGAATAATTTTTGTATTTTTCAAAAACAACCAGAGGACCCCTTCGGGGGTCTCTCTCTACCCAGCCAAAGGCACCCCAATCCTGGATAGAGGGCTGGGTGGAGGAGACCCCCCTCCGCAGGGACCTGGTAGTACTTTGTACTTTGAATAATTTTTGTATTTTTCAAAAACAACCAGAGGACCCCTTCGGGGGTCCCTCTCTACCCAGCCAAAGGCACCCCAATCCTGGGTATAGGGCTGGGTGGAGGGGACCCCCCCCCTCCGCAGGGACCTGGTGGTGCTTTGTACTTAGAAGATTTTTTGGATAGCCTTGGGCGGCAGGCATCTTTATATATTATTATATATTATCAGTATATTAATATTATAGAGACACAAATATGTTATCGCGAAAACATTTTATTAACGTTCTGTTAAAACACTAAATAATCACCATTAAGCCTCTTCAAACTTAGGTCCCCGGGGACCCCCTGGAGGACCCCCGGCCGAAAATCTCAACGTCTCTCAGGCTTGTCGATCTGCTCTTTTTCGGGCTAAAACGGCCGGTACCTCCCGGACCGTGGGTCGCACGGGGCCGGCGGAGGGCTCGTTGGATCCGGGCCGGGGGTGCGCACGCGTCGGTGCCCACCCCGGCTCCCGGGGTGGCCGCCCGGGCACACGGCGGCCATTTAGCGCGATTTAAAATAATCAAAACCTCATTTAAGAAAACAATACATTTCCGTTTCCGGAGAAAAAAAAGAAAAGAAACACCCCTTTAATACATTTCCGTTTCCGTTCTCTGGACGAGGTCCATGAAAGGAGGTTTCCATCAGAGGAGGTCCCGCCCCCCGGTCACGTGCTCATTTTGCGCTTCAGTCTGCAGCCAGACCCTATTGAAATAACCAACTACACTTTAGAAACAAGCCCAAAAAAACGCACCCCACAGCTCCCAATATTTACAAGCAACTTTACAGAAAAATAAGTAAAAATTCGCTTAAAATAAGCGGATATGGCAACACTGTTTGGCACGGTTCAGCACGGTGACGTTGAAGTTGGATGCTGTTGGATGCAGCCTTCCAGAGAGTAATCATCACACCTGGTCATACGCACGTCTCTGTCATATACGACCCCCTTTTTGAATTGCACGTCCGTTAGTGAGTACCAAAAATACGACCTCCTTTACGAACTTCATTTACACCATATTTACGACCCTAGTTATGAATCCGGCCCAATAAGTATTTATTGTTTAACTACATGGTAACTACCAGGTAAATACCTAGCAGTTATTAGGTATTAAGTATTTTCCTGGCAACTACCAGGTATTTACTTGATAATTACCTGGTGGTTACCTAACCTCCACTGTCTATTACCTTGTCAATTTGTTTAAATGTGACCGTGTTAGGGTAACGGCCATGTAATTACCTGGTACTTACCTGGTAAGTACCACCTACTTAAGTGGTATTTACGAGATATTTCAATGACGACTACCAGGTATTTACCTGGTAATTACTCAATATTTACCCAATAACTAGCAAATATTTACCTGGTAATTAGTCAAACATTATCAGGTAAAACCTTAATAGTTACCATGTAAGTAAGGGTCAACTGTACTGTAAAAGGAAGTGTGTTTTGTTGCCATGATATTACCTGGTACTTACCTGGCAAATACCACCTACTTAATTGGTATTTACAAGATATTTCAATGACGACTACCAGGTATTTTTCTGGTAGTTACTCAATATTTACCCAATAACTAACAAATATTTACCTGGTAATTAGTAAAACATTATCAGGTAAAATCTTAATAGTTACCATGTAAGTAAGGGTCAACTGTACTGTAAAAGGAAGTGTGTTTTGTTGCCATGATATTACCTGGTACTTACCTGGCAAATACCACCTACTTAATTGGTATTTACAAGATATTTCAATGACGACTACCAGGTATTTACCTGGTAATTACTCAATATTTACCCAATAACTAGCAAATGTTTTCCTGGTAATTAGTCAAACATTATCAGGTAAAACCTTAATAGTTACCATGTAACTAAGGGTCAACTGTACTGAAAAAGGAAGTGTGTTTTGCTGCCATGATATTACCATGTGCTTACCTGGTAATTGTAGACTATAATCCTCCATAATTACCCATCAGGGTGTGCAGGTTTGAACATGTTACCTGGCAATAACTCTGATAATTACCTGGTAATTAGAAAGTTGGACCACATACATACCAAACCATTATCAAGTAATACCTTGCAAGTTACCCGGAAAGTAAGATGGAACTGTACTGTGAAAGGAAGCGTGGATTGTTTCCATGATATTACCCTGTACTGTCCCTGTAATTGTAGATTCTAAACATCCACTATTGCCCATCAGGTACAGTAGTCTCCTGTGTTACCTGGCAAGGTCTTCAATATTTCCCCTACAATTTCCAGGTATTTACCCAGTAATTAGAAATGTGTAACACATACATTCCAATACATTATCAAGTACAACATTGCGAGTTAACCAGTAACTGAGGTGGAACTGAACTGTAAAAGAAAGCCGTGTTTGTTTACCTGCCACTACAATGTTCTTACAATTAAAACATGATGATTTACCCAGTCAGATACATAAGCTTTTACTCGAAAGGAAGCTGTACGGTTAAAGAAAGCATCTTGGTATAACAGTGTCCTGTCCCATACAACAGAAAACTTGCACCATATTTCCCATACTGGAACCAAATGGCATCAGTATGCCAAGGGTGTGTAAAATTATACCAGGGAGTGGTGACGACCCAAACACTTGGACGCAAAATGTCCCGAAAATGACCAGGGTGGTAGGAGCAGGGGTGAAAGTGGGCCGGAGCGGTCCGGAACGGCGTTCCGGTAAAAGATTCGGTCCCGGAACGCCGTTCCGTTAAGAAAAAGTCAAAGGCAGCTGTGAAAATCCCATATTATATAACCTGCCACAGACCCATGGCCATGTTCAAGAATAAAACATAATCTACTAACGTCAGATTAACATACAGGGCGTCACAACCATTCATTAATTTGTGTGTACGACGGGACACTCTCACAGATCCGTGATTTCCCCCCACTGTTTGTCTCTGACTTCTTTCTTTTTTTCTCCCCCCGTTCCGCATAAACTGCTGCGTTCGCGTGAAGTTAAGTAGTTTCAACTAGGCTACCTGGGTACTTCTACTTCCAGTAGTATGATTTCAAAATAAAACGCGTGTTGAATTGTAACATTACAAGGACAGAGTTTTAAAAAACCTCTTATTCTGAAATGCACATCGTTTTGAAAGGAAACCAGATTTATTTTCTGGAGGCCACTTGACAGCTTTCTGCTCACGGAACACAGCTCCACTTGACTAACGTGCATCGTCAAAATGTAAACACGGACGTGGGTCATGGGACATTATGGAATATAAAGACTTTGTGGCAAAAGTTCATATTTACAACCATGATCTCTGAAACCAAGACAATGTGGGGCTATGGAACAAAAGTGTGTTTTGTTTCATCTTTTCAGAAGGTGAGTAATTCATCTTATCTAATGCTGACAGTGGTGGAAAGTAACTAAGTACATGTACTCAAATACTGTACTTGAGTATAATTTTAAGGTAATTTTACTTGACTGGAGTATTTCCAATTTGCAATATTTTTATTTCTATTCCAATACATCTCAAAGGCAAATATTATACTTTTACTCCACCTCAATTATTTGAAAACTTGAGTTTAATACTACTAGTTACTTTGTGGATTTTAATTATTATGACAAAATATACATAAACCGCTTCAGCCCCATTTAAACTTTGGCTTTTTGAAAATGTACTTATTGTACAGTATGGTCAACTTGGACAATATAGCTCTGTTTTCATCATGTGTATCAGGGGTGCAGCCATGGGTGGGCCCAGGGACGGGATTTATTTATGAGAACGAAAATTAAATAACGTAACCCTAACCTAACCTTAACCCTAAACCTAAAACCGAAATAAAGTAAAGGAAAAAAAGTACCAAAACCCACCCAAACCCGCACTTTTTTCGACCCGAAACCGAAGAAAAAAAATCGCGCGCGCGTGCATGCTTCAGTTCCGGCAAGAAATGTCAACCACTTTCACCACTGGGTAGGAGGGCATCCTCCATTTGCGTTCAGTGTATGCCAAGTAAGTCTTGGCTCTCCGCTCCAACACGGTGTCCGCGAGTCTATTCTGCTTCTCCCCCTGGACAGCACACTGTACACCTACACTGCATCTGTAAGTAGCTGTCAGGAGATAAGAGGAAACACCACCCAGAGTTCACAGGACCCACCCAAAACACCAGCATCCCCAACATTACCAGCCATCAAATACATAAAGATAAAATGAATTATCATTACACACCACCCTGTGACAAATACGCAAAAACAGGTGAACTGTCAAAGGGATCCATTTTAATCCTCTGTGAAACTCTCTTTGCATACAAAACAGTGCAAATATTTGTGCAAAACAGTTGCATATAAAACAATAATTATATCAAAATTAAAGTGCAAACATCCTCCTAGAGGCAAGGTTTAACACATTTGTAACTCCAAATAAACAGACAGTGCAGTAATACATTAAAATAAATATATACAAAAATAAGTTCACATTATCATGTGTGTTCTGCAGACCGGTCTGGCCCAAGCACTGCTTTTGCAGAAACCAAAAAGTGGAACAGCCAAGATGTGTCTGTCAATGAGGGCCCTGAGCGCAGACACTGATTGGCTGTTCTGCTTTTTGGTTTCTGCAAAACACCCACCCAGCACTTGGGGCCAGACTGATCTGCAGAAGACACTTGATAATGTCAATTCACACGACGGGATGGTTTACCAGATCACACTTGAAGAAGGCCACAGAGCTGCTGACCCCTCACTTCTTCATCTTGTATTTGATGGGGAGCAGCTCTGTGGCCTTCTTCATCTTATCAATTTTTTCCTGCAGGGGTTTGTTGGCATCCAAAAATGCCTTGCAGAGTTGGGCATAGCTCGCCAAACTCTGCTTTTCAGAAATGATGGGCAGCTCCCCAAATTCTGCGGCCTCTCCGGCAATGAGCACATCTGCAATGACGGCAGTCCCTGCAATTGTGTTGCGGTCCACCTTCAGAATTTCGCACGTGGTGGTCATACTGCGGTTCTTTTTAAAAACCTTCAGGACGGCCTTGTACCTGTGTACCACGTCCTCTGGGCTCAGAACTACAAGACAGATCAAAAGAAAATATACATTAATACTTTCATAATTTGGAAATGTATTTATAATCCTGAGTATACATGACAATCAGTACTTAGACCAGTCTTATTCACTCCATGGTTAAATTGATTTAGTCCTAGACGCTCTATAAATTACTGTTTGATAATAGGGCCGGCCTTGACTATGGTAAATGTAGCCTATATGGGTGGAGGGGAGAGAGTTACCTTAGCATTATGCCTGATCAAAGAAATCGACACCTGAACATGCTATACTGAAATGATGATGGAAATGTAACCGCAGTGTCACAATAAAAGATGCTTCCACTAAGATGAAAATTGTCCATAGACCTTGCTAGGCCCATATGACAGAGTGTGAAAGCTCCCTGATGTATAAAAGGGGGGGCATTCACCAAATTTTGAGGGCACTTAAAAAATAAATAATTCTGTGCATAATGGTGCTGCAGTGTGATGTAAACAACAGTGCTGTTTGTGTGTGGGTTGTTCCAGAAGCATTAGAAATGTGAGTCATCTTTTTCCAGATGAGGGGTTACCTCTCTTTCCAAATGATCCTTTTTTGTTTCTTTTCTTCTTCTGGTCTTCAGAGGAGGAGTCAGAAGAAGAGGAATATTTTTCCCCTTCTTCTTAATCTTCCTTTTCTGACCCTCAGGAGAAGGAGAGGAGCCAGAAGAGGATTCACGCCTCCTTATGCGCCACCCTTAAAGTTAGCAAATGTAAAAGCAAAGTTAAAAGTTATCAAATCTATGAGCTCATTTAAGACATGAAAACAGCAGCACCACAAAGGCAGGCAAAACCAATAAGAGGCGTCTACTTAAAGACGTCACGTCACGTCACCATATTATATTCTCACAGCAATCAATGAAAAAGTGTGTTTGGCCCCAACCACATACCCCCTGTCCTCCATCTCGCTCCTGTAGCCCTGGGTGGACGTATTGCGGCAACCGTAACTCGTACAGACTCACAGATGTCATTGCTGGATTTATGTTAAAAAATACTTAGTTATTTACAGAGATACTTCCACCCTGCATCCAGGACTACAGGAGAGAAATAGCAGACAGCCCCCCCCCCCTGTGTTGGGCTTTCAAGTCACAGAATATATCCATTTAAAACTGATTTCATTTCAACACAAAAACATTGCTGAATACCCTTAAGCCTTAACTAACCAAGACTTCTTTAGATTGTAGTTAGAGCCTTACATGTTGGTTTTGGGAGGAACAGTCTAGTTACCTTTGGAAACTGTGGGGCCGGCCTCTGAGACACGGGTCTTCTCCCGGATGAAGTCCCGCTGCTCTTGTAAGAGTGAGTTCTCCTCTTTTAGGATCCGGACTTCCTCCTTCAGCAGGCGGTTCTCCCCTTTGATCAACTTCAAGTCGGCCTTGAACTTGACCATTGTGGACGCACTTTGTTGAATCTCTTCAACTAAAAAAGATGCAGAAAGATGTATTCAATACTTAAAATATTTGATTTCACCGTGTTTACACCCTAATTTGTAGTCAGTCATAAGCTGTTCTATTTCAGTTACACTTCTAAGCTTTGTAGCTGCACAGTATACCAAGGTATGTGAACGAACATAACAATTTAAATCATGTTGGGGGTTTAGCTCGTCTTTAAGAATAGAGCCCCTGACAACCTGGCCACTCTATGTACAACAAAGATTGAATCAAAAGCTTACCATCATTGTCAGAGTGGGTCTCCTCTGAAGGGTTGTCCGTCCATTGCACTTCTGGTGCGGTCCCTGCAGTGGTCTTCGGTCTCCTGGCTGAGCGTTTGGTGGCCATGACTTTTGACAAGACTATGTGGGAAAAGAAAAAATAAATAAGATACAATTCAACAGACATGGGCGCCCGCTGGCCTAGCGGTCCAGGTGCATACCACATAGGCTCTAATGCCTGACGGCATGTCGCGGGTTCGCATCCCATTCCGAACTACCTGTGCTGCGTGTCACTCCCCGTTTTCCTGTCCTTCTCTACTATACTATCAATAAAGGCAGAAAAACTAAAAATATATATTCAACAGACACGTTTAAACTATCTGTTGTAAGGTTGAAACATATCAACGTTGAGCTTATTTTATGGCTTATCCATCCCTTCACACAGGTCTTCAACAGGGGGTCCTCAAGAGTTACTACAAGGGGGGCCGCCTAATCTTAGTGTGACAGGATTTTATTTTCTTACATTAACGACTTGAACAGTAGCATCCCTATTCCGAGGGGAACATTAGCCAAATATAGCCGATCTACAAGCTCGCAACGCAAGCTTGTAGATCGGCTATTTTCAGCAAAGAAGGTTGTTGTACAGGGAAAAAAGAGCAGACCAAGTTCAAGTTTTGTAAATCTTGAGGGTTTAAGTGGTTAACTGTCTGCCTGGAAATACTCATTAACATGTATGCAACACAGAGTTACACAATTTGAACCCCATAAGGGTCTGGAAACGTTGAAGACCGCTGGCTTACATGTACATCAAATCAGAAAGTGTTTTTGTTGGATTGTACAGCTTGTTTCCAGTCAGCAGACGTTACCAGGCTAAAACATTTAGTTTAGTTTAGTTTATTTAGCACATTTGTTATAAAAAAACAAAACAATACATATCAAAGAAAACAAGTTGCTGTGCAAGGAAAGGAATAAGGAATGTTTAATTTTTTTCATTTGAACATACATAAGCAGGTTTGAAAAACATTTTGTACCATATCTATCATCATGATATTTGTGCATGGGGATCTCATCTTAAACAAGCTCAGTGCTTAATTAGTCTTCCAGTTTAGTAGACCTTGTATTTTGAATTTGTACTTCAATGTACTGTTGTTCTCATGTCTAAGGATAAGGATAATTCCTTTTAACAGGTCGTTCATGAAAGTCCTTGCGGTCTTGTTTCCAATGAGAACCTGTGAGCAATTAGGGGTTAAGAGTCTTGCTCAGGGACAAATTTAATTTCATTGACACATATGCTGCCCTGGCCTGGAATCAAACCTGGGGCAACCAGGGCCTCTGGCTCCCTAGGCGGGTTCACTAACCATTCAGCTATGGCCGCCCCGTCTTATTAAAGAAAGTACATCAATCAATCAATGAATATTTAATAAAAACGGTGCAGATTAGGCCTGTCAAAAAAAATCGATTCATGAATAAATCGCGATTCTTAATGCCACGATTTTAAAAATCGATTCAAAATATTAAAATCGATTTTTTAATTTTTTTTTTTTTTTTTTAATTTTTTTTTTTTTTTTTTTTTTTTTTTTTTTAATAAAATCGCAATAAATCGCAGAATCGAATATCAATTAATCGCAGAATCGCAATTTTAATCGAATCGGCACCCTAGAAAATCGCAATAAATCGCAGAATCGCAATTTTAATCGAATCGGCACCCTAGAAAATCGCAATAAATCGCAGAATCGAATCGAATATCAATTAATCGCAGAATCGCAATTTTAATCGAATCGGCACCCTAGGAATCGATTTTGAATCGAATCGTGAGGTAAGTGAATCGTGACACCCCTAGTGCAGATGTCTATTTGACTGTGAAATCATTGTCAAAAACCTCTTTTGAATGATCAGTAATTTAGATAGATATGATGGACATGCAGCAGCACAAACAATATTACTGAAATTAATATATAATATAATAATATATATAATATATTTAAAACTAAGTCTAGCTCTGCAGAGCTGAACTAAACTGATAATGCGATGGGAAAACATATGATAATGGTATTCATTAAGATAATCCACAATTAACTGTTAACCTTGCGTCAACAGGCTTTCTAGTCTGGTTTGGTTTCTATTTGCGGCTATGCTCAGATCTGGTCTAGGTTCCGCCTACTATATCCGGTAATTCAAACCCACACAGTAGATGCGCTTAGTGACCGTTTCCGTATCCGATCTAGACCGGATCTACATACTGCAAAGCGAATTGATCCCTCATTCATCTACAATTGGAAAAATGATAATATAATGACATCGTCCATCACTATGTTTTGCCGTGCCGGTGGCAATGTCAAATTAAGCAGACGTTGTTCAAGATGGTAGCAAGATGACTATGCCCAAAGCTGGGCTACTTTGGTGGAACTGCTCGCTCCAGATGGGCTCTAGAAACTAGTAGCTAACCTACCAATGTTAACCAACGGATGGTTAGATTTCGTCATTTTCACGTTAGCAAACATGTCAGCTAACATTACATGTTAATTTTACAGTTGAGGCTCGGGTCACATGTCTTACTTACCAAGTTGGAGGTTTTAGTCGACCGTTGTAGTTTGTTTGTTTGTTGTTTCTTCATTCAACTCCAGTCTACTGTAGTCCACTCCAAATTCCCTCTGCTTTCGTCTTGCGTCAAGTTGCGTAATTACGTAGGTTACGTAGCATACGTCATTCCGCTATGGAGACATTCAAGAGCATGCTGTAAATCCGATATTCCATAATATGAAAATGCTACATCAAGTCACGCGTTCTTAACAGCTTGTAACATAAAAATGTCCACTATGATTCCAAACTTTGGGGATTTAACGTGGTGCCCCAGAAAACCTGGGCTCTGAAATGGTGCAAATTCAATTCATGTATTTATTCCCTCCGAGTTGTATGAACGCAACATCTGGTTACGCAACATCACCCGCCAAGAGAGCGCCAACTAAATAAATTCATTGGACTGTGTGCACTCACTGTACACGTTAAGGCGGACAGTCTGCTCTGTGCAATGACATTGTTAAGAAGATTGCTTGAGAGGACAGCGCAAGGGGGCAAACCATTAATAAGATGGCCCCAGGAGGAGAGGCTATTGGCAAGTAAAAAAAGATGCCCTGTTTGCTACAGCAGAATGCAGTTCAAAAGAACCAACACGACCAAGGATGGCTATCGGTGGTAAGTGATATTATTAGCATTGCCACTCATAGGCTACACCCAGTCTGTAGCCACACTCACAGATAACGTTATACATCTGATTGGAAATACATGTTTTGTTATTTTACATTGGTCTACTACTCTATCTATGTTACTACTTCAAACTTTATTTACAGATATGGTATATAATATATGTTATGTTACAGGAGCTGCAGAAAGTCAACCCACAGGGGCAGAGCCATCACAAGGTCCATCAGAGACGGCTCAATCTTCTCCAGGTCTCACATCCCATTTGCATCATGAATGCAAATAATGCACAGGTTGGATGCTCCCCTCTCTCCCTCTCACTTCAATTCAAATGGCTTCATAGGCATATTATGTAACACTACATATTTTGACAAATTAAGCATTTATCTCTCATGCTCTCTCAAGCTGTGTAATGTGTTTTGTTACACAATAATTTGCTTTGTTTATTTAATTTTATTTTATATTAAAGACTATTCCACTCAGGCTGACCTGATACAGTACATGCAGATACCGCCAGGCATGCAAAAGTGTCACTTTTCGACGAAATTCGCCGTTTTGAATCCAAATAGGTCATTTCAAATGACCTACAAATGACTCATTTGTGTATAAAACAAAAGTCGCTGCAGTCAGGGGCTTCTCAGGCTAGTCACATACTAGACTGTCGAAGGTTGGACATAGGAAGGATGTTTTTGTGGACGAACGCCAACATAAAACGTCCGTTAACGAATCATGATACATGATACTAATGAGCGGTAGTCTTATTTTGAGAACCCGCTTTAGGAAGTTGTAGCTTTAGCCTGCGTTAGCTGACGAAGCACAGCTTCATTAGCTAGAGGCCATTGTTATGGTGCGGTGTTGTGGAACTGGAAGATGTTTGAATGGATAAAAAGTTTATGAGTCTCTCAGCTAAACGTTTTAACAACGTGAAAACCATGCACTGTGGACTACTACCGTTCTTTAGACCATCCGTTGCAGTGGTGAGTGTGTGTTGTTATTTTACGTCGTGTCTGTGTGACTGTGCAGCTACAAACTTTAAATTGTGGTGTGTGTGTGTGTGTGTGTGTGTGTGTGTGTGTGTGTGTGTGTGTGTGTGTGTGTGTGTGTGTGCTTTGCCAAACCATTACTGTATTCTTTGATTTTGAAACGGTGTAGATTTAATGTTGTTATTTAACAGCCCCCCCCACCAACTGGGATAAGTTGAGATCTAAACATGGCAAGGCAAAATGAGATCTAAACATCTACCCTTATTTCAGGATGATAAAAATGAAAAATAGAATATGACTTCTAAAATGTTTTTAAAAGTTTAAACTTGAATAAATAATGTATTCACTTATCAAACATAATTTAATAACACATTTCCATTGCAAATAGTCTTATTTATTTTTTAACGGTTATTTAAACAATATAAAGCTACTTAAATAAAGTTTGTTATTCAGAACCTTTTAATATTTACAATTGTTAATATAATAATATTGCAAACTTCTCTTAAATGAGATAATCATCCAAATTAAAGGTCATCCAGCATAATTTGAGTATCAAAGAAATATAAAATATGAATAGTGATTAATATTGGGCTCAATTACCCTGGGGCATTTTGTTCATTTACCCCACAGCCACCATTGTAGATAAAATTGTCTAGAATAATTATTCAGACAATTTCTTTTCCAAATTATTCATTTTATCCATTGTCAAATCACCAACATGTATGATATACATTTTTAGATCTGGGTAAATTAGCTTTGATTACAACAGTCATTCTACCTGACTTGTAGAAATCTTACTTTGACTGGCAAAAAAAATAAAAATAATATTTTATACTTTCCCCAGGTGCTTTCCAATTTCACAGCCAGGTGTTAATGATGGATGTTTACTAGATTTAAGGTCACATCACATGACAACACAGTTTTCTAGATAAAGGGGGTGGTTCAATTTACCCACTGGCTCATCTTACCATACCATCTTATATCTTATTATATGGCAGGGAAGAACAGGGTATAATAAAGTTTTGATTTAAAAAATGGTGCTGCGCGCGCTGCACAGTGTCACCTTTTTCACCATGAGCCTGTTTGCATGCCTGTACCACATGTACACAGTGTCTCTTAATATAAATAGGCTAATGCATACAGACATATTACATAGACAATACAAAGAAATCCAAGAAATCACGCATGTTCATCCATCCCAACATTTACAACATGCACAATGGCTATCGTAGGCACCAACCTAACTCTATAATTACCCCTCCCTGACTACAAAACTAGCCCATCCCAGTTGCTAATATGTTGATTATAGTTGTCCTCTTTTTTTGTCTCAGTTTGTCACAGGGTTTGAGGAGAAGACAGGTGGACATGATAGAGTATGGAGTCTGTGGGAGCAGCAAATCACTGACCAGGGTGACAACACTATAACGGGAAATTTGCTGTGAAGCAGTCAGACGACTGGAGAGAAGACGAGAAATGCGGATTGGAGGGAGAAGAGCTTTCGTAGCGATAGATGAGAGCAAGTTCAGACACAAAAGAAAGGTAAGGTTTTATTTTGTTCATAAAATGGCAATTTCTGTTTTTTTGTCGTATAGTGCAGTACTACGTTGCTGTTAAAACAGGGACAATATGTTTTAAAGAAGTGAAAGGGATAGTCCACTCAAAAACATCTACAATCTATAAAGGTTAATCTCCATGGTGATGGTACTGCCTGAACATATATCACTGTTTCCACGGATCCACGAAAGTTTTTTTTTTTGGGGGGGGGGGAAAGGCAATACAATTTTGTGAAAATAGAAATGGGTCCTTGAAAGTGCTTAAATTTAGGGTAGCATATGTTACTGCAGTATGTGTTCTTGCTTTGCTGTTACAGAAGGCAAGAGACCACGTAGTCTGCCATCACTAACACAGTTTCTCATCATTGAAACCTTGATCCAGCGTAGGAAAAAATACACTGGATCAAGGAATACACTGGTAGGAAACAATTGGGGGGGGGGGGGGGGACTTTTGGCCCCACTGTCTAAAAACTGGGGGCATTAACAACATTTTGGGTAGGACCTTTTTTTTTAAAAGGAAAAAAAATTGCATAAAGTTGCAAACATAGTGTGAACAACAATGCTGTTTGTGTGTTTGTGTTCCTCATTGTTGTCTTCTGACAAACAACTTGCAGGTGCTGAGTGTGTGTTAAAGATTTAAATACATTTAATTGAATGAAAATAAAATTATCAAAATATTGTGGACAATCTTTACCCCTGGATGATGGTCTTTACTTTAGGGGAATTCAGAGGATTTCTTTGACATTACCCATGGCTAAATTCCTATACTGCCATGATCCATGTCTTAAACTATGCCATGCGGGGGCAGTGAATTTGAATAAAAGGCCCATGAAAGTCCTTGAAAGATCCCTGAAATTGATGTTGAGGTAGGTGTGGGAACCCTGATCTGAATGCCTATGCCAAATGGTGTTTTCATGGAAAGATTTGAAAAATAAAAGTGTTGCTTTGAGAGCTAACCCTATATATTGGTCATATGCCTGGCAGTATTACCATGAGCATGGGGGTGCACCAAACAAGCAACAAAGTAACAACAACATTCTCAAATTATATATTTTAGGTGGACTGCCTTTAAGCATTACATTTTGTTTATTTTCAGTATGGACGTGGACGACATGGCAACACCTGGCGACGACGCTCGTGGGTCTTTGGGATGATGGAGGTGAAGGGGTCCCGTAGACGGCCTGTTTTAAAACTGGTTGAAACACGATCCAGGAGGAGTTTGCACCCAATCATCAGAAAATATGTTAGACCTGGAAATGAAATAATTAGTGATTGTTGGCGTGCCTATGACAGATAGGCCAATGACGGCTACATTCACTACCTGGTCAATCATAGGCGATATTTTGTCCACCCTGGTACTGGTGCTCACACACAGCACATTGAACGGGCATGGTGGGATTATAAAGAGGACATCTACAGGTACAGGGGGAACCTGACAGAGAGAGCCTTGAAGATGAACTTAAGGTTCATCGAGTGGAACCACTGGCTCGGGAAAGAGCATAGGGAGGGCATTCTTGGACGCCTATTTAAAGACATCAGAGCATGTTACAAAGTGTAACCTGTGATTACGATGACAAGATGAAGAAGTGAGGGTTCAAGTGTGGGACTGGTAAACCATCCCGGTCGTGTGAATTCACATTATCAAGTGTCTTCTGCAGACCAGTCTGGCCCCAAGTGCTGGGTGGGTGTTTTGCAGAAACTGAAAAGCAGAACAGCCAATCAGTCTGCGCTCAGGGCCCTGTCATTGACAGACACATCTTGGCTGTTCCACTTTTTGGTTTCTGCAAAAGCAGTGCTTGGACCAGACCGGTCTGCAGAACACACATGATAATGTAAACTCCGGTGACCGGGATGTTTTACCAGGCTACAAAGTGCAGTAAGCCTAATGTCATACTAATTTCCAGATTTTTTTTATTTTTGTATATATTTAGTTTAAGTTGTACAGTGCAAATTCCCAAAAAACTATTTTTAGCAGCCTCTGCTGGTCATTACCGTCACTGCAGTCTGTTTCTTTATTACTGCGTTACCCAGAATTCCATTCGTTTTCACCGGAAGACGGAAGTGTTTCAAAAAGCGTTCTTTTAATTGTTTTATTCGATCTGTGGATCGTTTCTCTTAGCCAGTGGAGCTTTAGTTACAGTGAGCTGTGTTTTCTTTTGCAGTTGTTTTTCGTTCGTCAAATCATACAATCAGCGTGAGTTTCCTTTTTGTTAATAGCGCGGTAGTTCCTGGCCAAACAGGAAACCGGCGCGGTAGTTCCTGGCCAAACAGGAACCCGGTGCATTTCCGCTTCCATTTTCCGGCCAGGTGACGTCATTTTTGAGGGAAAGTCAACCCCACCAGCGTTCAATAGAAAATATATAAATAAAAGGCTTTCGGGGGTGAAATTCATGGAGTGGGTGTTGTGAAACATTTGCCACTCACAAAAGATATACAATTTAACTTTAGTTTTACTGAAAACGTTACCTAGTATTACTTTAATGTATTACTGCACTGTCAGTTTATTTGGCAACTGTTTTGCACAAATATTTGCACTGTTTTATATGCAAAGACAGTTTCACAGAGGATTAAAATGGATCCCTTTGACAGTTCACCTGTTTTCGCGTATTTGTCACAGGGTGGTGTGTAATGATAATGGATTTTATCTTTATGTATTTGATGGCTGGTAATGTTGGGGATGCTGGTGTTTTGGGTGGGTCCTGTGAAATCTGGGTGGTGTTTCCTCTTATCTCCTGACAGCTACTTACAGATGCAGTGTAGGTGTACAGTGTAGGTGTACAGTGTGCTGTCCAGGGGGAGAAGCAGACTCGCGGACACCGTGTTGGAGCGGAGAGCCAAGACTTGGCATACACTGAACGCAAATGGAGGATGCCCTCCTACCACCCTGGTCATTTTTGGGACATTTTGCGTCCAAGTGTTTGGGTCGTCACCACTTTCTGGTATAATTTTACACACCCATGGCATACTGATGCCATTTGGTTCCAGTATGGGAAATATGGTGCAAGTTTTCTGTTGTATGGGACAGGACACTGTTATACCGAGATGCTTTCTTTAACCGTACAGCTTCCTTTCGAGTAAAAGCTTATGTATCTGACTGGGTAAATCATCATGTTTTAATTGTAAGAACATTGTAGTGGCAGGTAAACAAACACAGCTTTCTTTTACAGTTCAGTTCCACCTCAGTTACTGGTTAACTCGCAATGTTGTACTTGATAATGTATTGGAATGTATGTGTTACACATTTCTAATTACTGGGTAAATACCTGGAAATTGTAGGGGAAATATTGAAGACCTTGCCAGGTAACACAGGAGACTATACTGTACCTGATGGGCAATAGTGGATGTTTAGAATCTACAATTACAGGGACAGTACAGGGTAATATCATGGAAACAATCCACGCTTCCTTTCACAGTACAGTTCCATCTTACTTTCCGGGTAACTTGCAAGGTATTACTTGATAATGGTTTGGTATGTAAACGGAACAAGTTTCTAATTACTGGGTAATGGCAGGTAATTACTGGCTAAATAGCTGGGAGGATAATCTGCAATTACTGAGAAAGTACAGGGTGATATCATGGAAACAAACACCGCTTCCTTTTAAAGTACAGTTCCACGTTTCTTACGCGGTAACTTGTGACGTTTTACTCGATAACGTTGTGGAAATGTATGTGGTCCAACTTTCTAATTACCAGGTAATTATCAGAGTTATTGCCAGGTAACATGTTCAAACCTGCACACCCTGATGGGTAATTATGGAGGATTATAGTCTACAATTACCAGATAAGCACATGGTATTATCATGGCAACAAAACACACTTCCTTTTACAGTACAGTTGACCCTTAGTTACATGGTAACTATTAAGGTTTTACCTGATAATGTTTGACTAATTACCAGGTAAACATTTGCTAGTTATTGGGTAAATATTGAGTAATTACCAGGTAAATACCTGGTAGTCGTCATTGAAATATCTTGTAAATACCAATTAAGAGGTGGTATTAGCCAGGTAAGTACCAGGTAATATCATGGCAACAAAACACACTTCCTTTTACAGTACAGTTGACCCTTACTTACATGGTAACTATTAAGGTTTTACCTGATAATGTTTGACTAATTACCAGGTAAATATTTGCTAGTTATTGGGTAAATATTGAGTAATTACCAGGTAAACACCTGGTAGTCGTCAATGAAATATCTCGTAAATACCAATTAAGTAGGTGGTACTTACCAGGTAATTACATGGCCGTTACCCTAACACGGTCACATTTAAACAAATTGACAAGGTGATAGACAGTGGAGGTTAGGTAACCACCAGGTAATTATCAAGTAAATACCTGGTAGTTGCCAGGAAAATACTTAATACCTAGTAACTGCTAGGTTTTTACCTGGTAGTTACCATATAATTACCTGGTAATCACACAATAAATACTTAGAATTACCTGGTAATTGTCTAGTAATTACTGAGTATTTTACCCGGTAGTTACCATGTAATTAAACAATTTAATAATTTAATAATTATAAATAAACTATTTAATAATTTAGTTTCCAAACAATTATTATTCTTATCTTGTTATAAGGACCATTCAAAGTCATTGGGTGGTGTGTGTGCAATGTGATGACTGTAGTTACCATAAACACAACGCCAAACTACACACGTATGTTTCTGTAAAGGACGCTGCTACCCATTCTACATGTCCTGCTGCCATTTACATGTACAATTAACAACTCTATCCATGTCCTCATGTGTGAGAGTCTCTCTCTACGTCCAATTGTTATTAATGTCTCTATAGAAACCTCTTTTGCACATGATTGCTCCAAATTCCTTCAAAACAACATAATATAATTAATAGGATATCTCTTTTAACATACATTAAGACTTCATAAATGTGTTACATCTAGCAAAGTGGTTAAGTGAGACACACAGTGACATCTTCTCTTTGCTGTATGTTTATAGCTCATCATGATCATAGCTTTGATCAGTTCAAACAAAGAGGTGTCAAACATATTCACCCTTTCTTTCCCCCTCTGAGAGGGGAGGTGATTGTTGTCCTCTTTGAGCGCATTTACATCTGTATTAAGAGATGTCCACTTGTGATCACCCTCAATGCAACTGGTGAACAGGCCCATAGACACCCGGGATGCATTGATATGCTCCGGTGTAAAGTCATTAAGTACTGTACTTTCGTACAACTTTCAATGTCTTGAATAGGTTTCAAGACATTGAAACCTGGCACCTGGTGACATGTCGTCATCAGGTGCCAACATTGGGGGAGATAGCTGGCTTGCTACACATTGTGAGAAGAACTACTGTATAGTGGGATCGCGGAAGCTTAGCAGCGAGACCACTGTCTCCTGATGGTGGGCTGTGAGCCCACAGTGTTTCTTCAGGAACAATAGTTTCTAGTTATTATTATTGTCTATTGTAGATCGGCTGTTTACTATCCTACTGTATATGTAAACCCTAAAGCATACTGCTGTTACTACAGTACATAGAAATATATGTCAAAGGACTGGATGTGAGAAGTGAAATGCTTAGTGGATAAGTGGTTTGAGAGTTAGAATTACCACTCTTATTTATCATACCTTACATTACATTATCATACATTATAGTGACATGCAATGGTAAGCTAGTGAAGCCAGTTACTGACTATATAAGTAAGACAGGCCAACATGGCTTGCATCTGGCATCCACCATATTGCATTCATAACACTTCTATTTCAGTAGGCAATGTATCAAAGAAAATAACAGCAGTAGTAATTCATGCATGTTCACTCACCGGTCAGACAATGAGCCACCATATATGCTGGACACGGGGGGAGGGGGGGCGGGAGGTGTACGGAGCCGCTTTCTGGGCGTCGATGTTGACGAATCCTCGTCATTCATGTAACTAAAAGAACACAGATATATTGTAACGTTATTCGTGGGCCATAGCATTCATTCCCCCCCGTGCAATACGTGTATACAATAGAAGCCAAGTGGCTAAGCATAACAAGAGAAGCTACCTTTAGCGTTCAACTTATTTAGTGTACATGGTGGACTATACTTCCTCCCCCTAAAAAGTAGGTTACGTGCAAAGTCACACATTCTAGGCATATGCACCACAAGACTAGCATTGGCATTCTAATGTATATTACATGGTGGACTACACTTCAAATAAACTAGGTAGGCTACTGCCGACTTCCAAGTCAAGACACTACACAATGTACAAATAAGCATCACGTGAAGCTTGTTAGCATAGTAAGCATGCTGATATGTGAACAGAGCCAGCAGTGAGGCTGTCCTGACCAGGGCATATAAACCTTTTTAAAGAAATTAGGTTGCACAGCTCTAGCCAAGATGCAATGGCCTTTTTATATATTTTACGAACAGTACACAGCCTTATTCAGTGTATGTTGTTTACGTTGCGTCGTGGCTACAACGGGGTCATCCCTATGTTCCCCGGGTTCTATGTTCCCCCACTAAGGTTAGGGTTAGGGTTAGGTTTAGGTTAGGTCCTATATTCCCCGCTCTCCCTAGGAAAGCGGGGAACATAGGACCTGTGTGTGCAGCAGTCTGCTGGCAGTGCTAACGTTTGTTGGACTAACTAATACACGAAAAAAATGCATCTGTTCTCAGCCCTTTCGAGTCCCGAAGTTCCCTCCAACGAACAAAAACATCTCCCAGATATATCCGTGTTTGGTTACGGGCTCTGTTGGTGTCCTTCTTCTTTTCCTCCTCCGTCCTTCTTTTTTTTACATACTTTGCAGTATATGCAGTAGTGGGCAACGGTTTTATCGCACGTTTCGGAAAATTCTCTGCCATTTCTTTCCTAATAAGGTTCTCCGTAAAGAAAAAAGTGGACCACAACACCGACAGATCAATGAGTAGTAAAGGGGATAGGGTAAAGGGGGGAGGGGAGGAGGAGCCGTTTGAGCTCATGTCTTCTTCTACTTTTCAAAACGGTGCCGCTCCCTTGGCTCATTGGCGCATGAACGGTCCGCCCTGGGAGCTAAAATTATTGACAGACAGCTGTAACCTATCGGAAGAGAGGATACGCCTGTCTTCCTGATTGGTAGGTTTTTGCACAGTGCTAGAATTCTAGACCAATAGCAAGGATTTTGGGAAAACTTTGAAGGCCCCACCCAAGAGGAAAATAGCAAGAGTCGCATTCTCTGGTTTACTTCCCGTCTTCCCGTACTACCCGTCTGCATGACGTAGGTGGACACCTTTTTAGGAGACAGGAAGCAAGTTGGAGTCTATTGATTCCAATGGAAGAGTCAACGTGAACACAGCTTCTGAACCATTCCTTAGCTCCATGGTCACTGACTAAATATTGGACCCAGAGGCGTCAATTGGGTATGGCAGGGTATTGCAGCTGCCATACCCTGGCTCCAGGGGAAAAAATAAATAAAATGTAGGCCTACTTTGCGTTTAAAATCTTGATTTTATCAACTAACTGGCTGTGCGCAGCAGAGGAGCAATGGAGCCTGTCATCAAGGGGCAGGCCGAGTGTGTGTGTGTGTGTGTGTGTGTGTGTGTGTGTGTGTGTGTGTGTGTGTGTCGAGACACGAGAGGAGAAACCCAGCCCAATTAAAACACTCGCCCCAAAACACACTCGCCCCTATGTTTTTCGCCGACAGAGGCCGCCAGATATACCCGGGGCGAGTGTGTTTTGGGTTTTGGGGCGAGTGTTTTTGGACGAGGCGTTCTTGTGAACAAGCAGTGAATTAAATCACGTGTCGCCGGTGGAATACAAGTCGGAAAGAAAATAATCAGGAGCTCAACAACATATAAGAGGATACATGAGCTATCTGTTCTAGCTGCAAAGTGTGCATATTTAAGCAAGTATTTTAAAACAGTGAAAGCTACCGAGGAAAAAGAACAAAAAAGTGATAAACCCCCGCCACGACTCAAACTAATGACCACGTTGTGAACAATTATAAACAAACAACCTCCTGGTGCTTCCAAGTTGGGGGGTAATTTGACCAAAACCGAAGGTATTGAAGAGGAGAATGTTATGGTCATCAGAGATCAGAGGATCTAGCAGCTGCCATTCTGATAATGTTAGGAGCAATGGACCAGGCAACAGTGACACTACGAGCAGGTAGGGTCCCGTCCAAAGTGTTTCTAAATGGACTGCAGTCTGCACAGAACCCTATCCATCAGATCCAAAGTATTATTATCATACTCCTATTACAGAGAAGATTTCATACCCCCCACTTTTTTTTCATACCCCCCACTTTTTGCAAATTTAATTACGTTGCGTCGTGGCTACAACGGATCCATCCCTATGTTCCCCGGGTTCTATTTTCCCCCACTAAGGTTAGGGTTGGGTTAGGTTTAGGTTAGGTCCTATATTCCCCGCTCTCCCTAGGAAAGCGGGGAACATAGGACCTGTGTGTGCAGCAGTCTGCTGGCAGTGCTAACGTTTGTTGGACTAACTAATACACGAAAAAAATGCATCTGTTCTCAGCCCTTTCGAGTCCCGAAGTTCCCTCCAACGAACAAAAACATCTCCCAGATATATTTGTGTTTTGTCATGGGCTCTGTTGGTGTCCTTCTTCTTTTCCTCCTCCGTCCTTATTTTTTTTACATACTTTGCAGTATATGCAGTAGTAGGCAACGGTTTTATCGCACGTTTCAGGAAATTCTCTGCCATTTATTTCCTAATAAGGTTCTCCGTAAAGAAAAAAGTGGACCACAGCACCGACATATCAATGAGTAGTAAAGGCACACACACTCGGCCCGCCCCCCACTTTTTGCAAATTTAATTGTGTTTAATCCTTTTGATAATAAATTGGTAAAATCAGGCAAAAATAAGAATTAAATAACAAAACCCTAACCTAACCCGAATCCTAACCCTAAAACCGAAATAAAGTAACCAAAAACTGGAAAAAAACGAACCCAATCCACCCAGAACCGCACAAAATTTTCGGGGGGGCCATACCCCTAGCTTTTGCTGAACTGACGCACGATTGGACCCGATCATCACAAGACACAAAATATGCACGATTTTCATACTAAAATGGCTTTTGTTTTTGTGACACAAATTAGGGGAAAATCAACTTTGTTATCGACTTTTCTCTACTATCACAGCAACACACTCTCGCGAGATTTGGGAAGATATCTGAAGAGTCCATCTGCAGTCTGACGGACGAGACAGAGGGCTCTGTCCCTTATATTATATTTTATTATCTGCTGTTCCTATAAGATGTTCTAAAAATCACACCCTGTGTGAAGGAAGCGGTGCCTTTGGGGCGGGCCTTAACTCATTTCAATGCGTCCCTATTGGTGGTCTGAGTCCACTTACCAAATTTGTACTTGGGAGCATGCTGCAAACTGGAATGATGGCTGTTTAAAGCCCAGCCAATGGGCAGACAGAGGGGGCGGGGCTTAAGTAATGACAGTTAGTCCCTATTGCTGGCTTTAGTCCATGTACAAAATTTGTACTCCATAGCATGCTGCGAACTTGAGTTATGGCTGTTTGAAGGCCAGCCAATGGGAAGACAGAGGGGGCGGGGCTTCAGCAATTCATGCTGGGCCCTATTGGTGGTCTAAGTCCACATACCAAATGTGGACTTGGTGGCATGCTGCAAACTGGAGTTATAGCTGTTTAAAATCCCGTGCTCATCCCGTGCTAATACGGGCGCGGGGGGTCCCTGGACCCCTCTTTGATAACTTCATCAATTCATGCTCGTGCCTATTGGTGGTCTAAGTCCACATACCAAATGTGGACTTGGTGGCATGCTGCAAACTGGAGTTATAGCTGTTTAAAATCCCGTGCTCATCCCGTGCTCATACGGGCGCGGGGGGTCCCTGGACCCCTCTTTGATAACTTCATCAATTCATGCTCGTGCCTATTGGTGGTCTAAGTCCACATACCAAATGTGGATTTGGTGGCATGCTGCAAACTGGAGTTATAGCTGTTTAAAATCCCGTGCTCATCCCGTGCTCATACGGGCGCTGGGGGTCCCTGGACCCCTTTTTGATAACGTCATCAATTCATGCTCGTCCCTATTGGTGGTCTAAGTCCACATACCAAATTTGGACTTGGTGGCATGCTGCAAACTGAAGTTATAGCTGTTTGCTTCTTTGCCGTGCTCATCCCGTGCTGAAACCGCCGGCCGGACAGACGGACGGACGGACGGACATACAAAAGTCAAAAGCCACGTATAGAGCGGTTGGCACCGCTAAAAACTGATAAACTGAGATTCTACATGTGAATGTGCAGGCCTACGTGAAATCATTATGGACATATTAAAAATTAAATAAAATGTGTGTTCCAATGCTCAATAATATAATTTTTCATCATTAACTGTCTTGGTTGATGGGGTATGATTTGGGAATCATGACATTTTGCTAAACTTAACATTCATGCTAAACATACTATGGTCCATAGTGGTAATATATATATATATATATATATATATATATATATATATATATATATATATATATATATATATATATATATATATATATATATATTAGGGCCGGGACTTTATCGCGTTAATTTATATCAATTAATTACAGAAAAATTATCGCGTTAAAAAAATTAACGCATTTTAATCGCACCTATTTTTGCACCGCGGAACGTTTCTCACTGGACGAGTTTCAGACGGACCGTTTATAGCAGCGCACCAACAGACGGTAATTCTCACTGCAAATACCTCAAAATTGTACTTAAGTACAGTTCTTGAGTACATGTACTTAAAGACGTATGCCAAAATCCATTTGAAAAAAATGCTTTTCACTGTTCTCAGGTCAAATATTGATATGCGATTAAAATGCGATTAATTAATTACAAAGCCTCTAATTAATTAGATAAATGTTTTTAATCGAGTCCCAGCCCTAATATATATATATATATATATATATATATATATATATATATATATATATATATATATATATAATTATAGAAGACAACCACACCTATTTGTAGGATTTGTGTACTACTTCGCCTCTAGTGGCTCCAATGGAGAATGTGTATCTTCCTATATTAACAATCTTTGGCCCCACACACTAGATATTTTCGGAAAATATTTAACCCATTGTTAACTGTCTAAAAAAAAGAAAGAAAAAAAAGAAATGTCATTAAAAAAAAAAAAAAAAAAAAAATATATATATATATATATATATATATATATATATATATATATATATATATATATATATATATATACATATATTATATATATTTTAATGACATCTATTTTTCTTCTTCCTTTTTTTAGGCAGTTAACAATGGGTTAAATATGCTCCATATTTTAAGATCTTAAAATATGCCTAACGATGATGTCATTGGTATAGGCTGGTTTCTGAAGTGTCCACAGCCCTCCTATGAGACACAGATGGAGTAGAATAGAAATAGTAAGTCGTCCTGTAGCATAATCTGTTATATTATAACCTCATTTGAATGTATTGCTCAGCTAGATTGCCTTTAGTTATTAAACAAGAGAAGACATGTTGCCAGTGATCAAAATACCACTTTATTCAACACATCGCTATTTCGCCACATCGCCACTTAGAAGATTGACTTCCATTCTTCGGAGTGGAGATGTTTGTTTTAAAGACATCGCTATTCCGACTGTGACGCATTGCTATTTATAAACACCACCATTCCGACTATATAATCACAATGAATGTGAATTAATGTAGGCATACTTGGTAAAGCATCTCATGCGCATTAATGAGACACTTGCATCTGATCTATTGTCAAATCAGCCCAACATCAAAGCACCATGTGTGTATTAATGCTTCATTAATCCTCCTTTATTAAATAATATTAAAGTTTACACCTGCCACAACCAGGCATATGTCATTTTTGTGAACAGCACTGCTTTCTTTTTGTCGTCTCCAATTAATTCTGGGCCTTTAGTTTGGAGACAATGGAGAGATTCAGTTTTAACCCAGAATGAACCCAAATCTCAAGCGCAATAGTTCAGGGTTCTCTCTAAATCCTAAGTGTATATATCCATGTTACTTTTGTGAATAATTATGATAGGCTACACATGAGCCAAGCTTTCAGAGTCCATTATGGCGGTGCGGGATGGGGCGCGCTGCGCAGGTCGACACGCAACAAAAATAAAATAAAAAGCATTATACCGTCTCTCTCCCTCTCCTCTCTCCTGTCTTCCCGTCTCTTTCCTCCTGGTTGGAATCATCTGAGCTTAATGTGTTAAATGTGTTGCTTATTTGCTGCCTCTAATGAATTAAAAATCATTGCAGAACGACACGCGCATGGGAGGGAGATCCGTTGTCATTTAAAAGCAGCCTAGTATTAGCCTACTATTGACTGTACTACAATATGGCTTGGTAACATGAACATGAACTTGGATGCATCACAGCGCCACGCCTTGTGAACTATAGGAGATTACATATTTTCGAAGAAACTGCAGCATTTAAGAAACTAGGAAAAATAAATTAAGCATCCGGGCGCAACTTGGAGCTCTCCAAATTGCCACATTCAGAAGGATTTTTCTCAACTAATTCACAACAACTGTCGTGAATTCTAACCACCAGAAGTATGATCAAATTAAACTTTCACCTTAATCTGCCCACTTACTATAATAGTCCACTTCATATGCCCATAAATGAAGTCTTCAAGAGGCGTCCATGAGATGAGATTGCGCACAGCTGTCCACCGACAGCTTGGTTTGGTTTGATATTAGACCAGACTGGACAGTGGACACTGCATGTGTCTCAAACCAAACGAGGCTGTGCGTAAATGCTGTGCAGTGCAATAAACAAATTGATGCTATTATTATTATTATTATTATTACCCTTATTATTATAATTTAGCTGGGTCGGTCGGTCGGTCTGTCTGTCTGTCTGTTTGTCATGTCAGTCTAACTAACTAGCATTGTGAGCTTTCAGATCTACTATTTTCACATAGCCGATGTATACAGTAGGTTTAAAGGGCTCATGTGGCCCATAGTCGCGTCTTTTGGGCTTGTTTTCCTAGACCTGGTTGTTAGTTTCTCTCATTTAACCTGGCAACACTGCCAGCAGCGGGCAGTTGTTGGTGGCTGGTTTTACGTGTTTCTCTGTGGAGTGTGAAGCTGTATATCAAGAGTAACAAATAATCGTATGCATGTAATCGTATGCATGTAGGCAATGTGTAGATGATTTGATAGACAAGTGAGCGCTATGATATTAAACTTGGACTGTGACTAGATCGCCGTAAAATTGAGCTACTGACGTGACCTATTAATGGAGTAATAGTAAAGAATAGGTTCCTATGTATATTCGTGAAATCTACAATGGTTCAATAATAATTAGCATGGATTATTACAAACAAAAAACATCTGCCAGTCCGTGCCTGGGTTCAACCCATTCAAAAGGTGCCCACATATCCAAATGAACCCTATACCTTCAGCTTCAGAACGATTTGCACAGTGGGGGAAAAGTTTTTCTTAAGTAAAAGTATCAATATTGCAATGAAGAAATACTCTGTTACGAGAATGTCCGGTATCAATAAAGGACTTTACTGTTCCTGTTCCACACATCGGCAACAAAAAAAACAACAACAACAGGTTCTGCAAGTTTTCAAAACACTTGCAGAAGAAAAAAAGAAGAAAAAGAAAATCAAAAGAGCTACAAGCTCACAATGTACAATAGTACAATATTTTCCTCACCGAGTGGCGTAGAAATAAAAGTAGGCCTCTATGAAACACAAAAATATCCACAGTGAAAAAAAAAAAAAAAAAAAATCAAAGCACTTGGGCTTGGTCAATATACGTCAGCAGGATACATGTACTCGAAAGACAGACAGACAGACAGACAGACAGACAGACAGACAGACAGACAGACTACACAAAGTTGTGGATGCAGTGCTGGACAGCATGCCAGTACTGGTCCAGCGTTCTCTGTCCACGGCGGTACTGGCGCCGGAGCATCTTAAGCCTGTTGGAGGAAATCGTTTGTTCATTAATATTAGTAATAATACATCAATATAGTAGCATTAATACATTTTAATAGGCAACACGTTTTTGTTGTGCACAATACGTTCTATAATAACTAGCTCCATTAAGGACCTCTCACTCCACTATACAGCGATAGCGGAGTGAGAGGTTCTTAATGGAGCTATATAATAACAAGCCTCCATGCAGTCCACTGTATTTCAGCTTCACATCGTCACCCCCCCCCCCCCCCCCCCCCCCCCTGCTCCCTAAGCTGAGTTTAGGCCAAAGCCTCAACCTGCTCCTTGGATCCCATGCCATGCCTATACAGCCTTTTATTATGTATTTGTTCTTAGTATGAATAAACTCTCAAACCTCTCCTCCAACCGGCGCCACTTCCTTCGCTGGGTAGGTGGTGGATCCCCGCGTTCAACGTGGCCGCAAACGGTCTCCACCAGCCTCTGTTCATCCTTTAATTTTCGGATGAACACCCAGATGGACGGGTGGCACCTATCTACCCGGACATTCCATCTGTGGTGGAAACCTGAAATAATCATAGATTTATAAGAACTAGGATACGTGCAGGACACATGGCACATGGCCCATTTACATTTAATTCCCACGTTGCTCAGAGATATTGAAGCAAATAGGCTACAACAGATTTGGAATATGAAACTTCTAATGATAATAATAATACTAAATATAGCTGCAAGCAGCAATAAGCGGTTTTGAGAATAGGAGAGAGAGAGAGAGAGAAAGAGAGAGAGAGAGAGAGGGAGAGGAGAGAGAGAGAGAGAGAGAGAGAGAGAGAGAGAGAGAGAGAGAGAGAGAGAGAGAGGCAGAGAGAGAGAGAGAGGCAGAGGGAGAGAGAGAGAGAGAGAGAGGGAGAGAGAGAGAGAGAGAGAGAGGCAGAGAGAGAGAGAGAGAGAGAGAGAGAGAGAGAGAGAGAGAGAGAGAGAGAAGCAGTGAGAGAGAGAGAGAGAGGCAGTGAGAGAGAGGCAGAGAGAGAGAGAGAGAGAGAGAGAGAGAGAGAGAGAGGCAGTGAGAAAGAGAGGCAGTGAGAGAGCGCGAGAGAAGAAGTGAACATGCATCAAATTAAACATGTCTGAATTAACAGGGTCATGTTTTGTACAATGCAATTTAAAGGTAAACTGTGACGAGTGGGGTTTGAACCATGGACCTCTGGCACATGAGACTAACAGTGTATTGATCAAGCTATTCAATCCACAGCCTTAGTCAGTGAAAAAGGAGAATCCAACAAAACAAAACAAAAGAGGGAATGAAGCACGTCATATATTGAAAATAACTACTCTCAATAAGCATTTCATTTATCAATCGCATGTTTATTCATTGATACAATCATGTTGTGTGCAATGCAATTGAGTTGAAGTCTGCATGGCGTGGGATTTGAACGGGCGACCTTGTGGTATCAAGGCAGATGATTAAGCCATTGGGCCAACAGACCTGAACTAGTGAAGAGGGAGTGCACACACATGACACACTTTCACGCAAATTGCTCAGAAATCCTGGATTTAAATGTTTTTCAAACTGCTCAAAATTGCAGACAATCTAAGGGCAGAGCTTACTGGTCAAAGTGATACATGTGTTCCTCATGAGTCAAGGCACATGTGTAAGCAGGTTTAACGGCTGTCGGCCAAACGAGGCATGACTTTTGCCTGTTTAAAGTTTGCATTTTCAAAAAATTGCTATAGCGCCCCCCTTTGACCAATTGGAGTAAGATTGGTTTCAGTGATACTTGGAATGACCCTCTACAATATTGCAAAGTGTCAAATAAATGTGAGTCTGCATGTATGTGTTAGGGGCAGATGAATAATTGTCATAAAACATGCAATTTTCATTGGCTTATAAAAGCTTAACGTTTTCACTTATGGAAAATCCGCTTGCTCACGTCTGTCGGCATTGGTCCAAAGTTCATGTGTAGACAGTTTCGTACAAATTGCTCAAAAATCCCAGGAGGAGTTAGATTTTTACTGCTTTTCATAGAATTCGAAATGGTGGGAGATCTAAAGGTCAGAGGTCAAAAGTCAAACAGTGAAAGTTGTTAGGCATGAGGAGACGCATGTGTGCATCGAAGTTTCATGGCTGTAGGTCAAACAGGGCATGAGTTGTACCTGTTCAAAGTTGGCATATTTCAATTGAGTGCTACAGCGCCACCCTTTGGCCAATGGTTGTGAGTTTCGGGTTTTCGCCGTTTGGCATAGCCCTCTACCATATTGCCGAATTTCATAAAAAGTGACCACGCGGTTAGGCCAGAACTGGCAAATACGGCGGAAGAAGAATAATGAAAGTGTAGAGATGCAATAAGGCTTTGAGCCTGATGGCCTCAAAACCTTAATAATACTAATAATAAATAAATCTAAGTTCTTACCCTCCACCGCGTTGTTGCTGCGGTTGTCAGAGTCCCGGCCATGGACACACCAGACTGCCGGTGGGAACAGTGCCCGCTCCCCCACGTACGTGTCCTCCATGTAGGTGATGAAATCACCTATCGCGGGGTAGCGGCGGAGCTGGCGGCGGGTCTCTCTGTTTGTAGAAAAGGCCTTGAAGTTCTGCCTCAGGAGAAGGAGAGGGAGGTAGCCGGTTGCCATCGCCTTCCTGAACCAGGCTCTCAGGTGCCTGTCCTGCCTGTATGGACCTGCAAAAGTTGAGTGAAGAAATAAAAGTTACTTAAACTACTCATTTCATAAGCACTCAACACTCAATATAGTAATTTCTTTTACAAAATAAAAAAAGCTTCTACCCATGAATGTATATTATTACAATTATAATTGTCTACATTACCCTATACATCTGCATATTATTATTATGAAATTAAAATATGTATTTATTTATTTATTTATTTAACCTACAGCACCTATACATTTTAATATTTAGTTCTTTATCCTGTGAAGAAATCACACAATGACTTTTTGTTGTGGTCTGCTAACTTAAAACAGCATGCAACACTGACCTGCCAGGCCAAGTTCTTGCACCTTACGCCACATGCTCTGGCACAGGTGGAAAAAACACCCAGTGATATGTGTGTCTGGCAGCTCCTCCCTGAAGGCATTCATCATGCCCATTTCATAGTCCGTCAGGACTTGGGCAGGGCTCCATCTTGTACATCAAGGGGGGGATGGACAGACAGACAGACAGACAGACAGACAGACAGGTGTTAAAATATAAAAAAGCAAGGTGCAGTGACCAGTGACATAATGATACAGTGAGTGTCGAGCAGTGGTGGAAAAAGTACTCAAATTATTTACGTGAAAGTAGCTACCAATACTGCAATCTTGAAATACTCTGTTACAAGTAAAAGTCCAGAATTCAAAATGTACTTGAGTAAAAGTACAAAAGTATTGGCATCAAAATGTACTTAAAGTACAAAAGTAAAAGTTCTAAACTATTTGAAAATAGCAGATCTACAAGTTCACAATGTGTTGCGTGTTGTAAACTTGTAGATCTGCTATTTTCAAATAGGTATAAATTAAATAGGGCTAAAGTGGTTAATGTATGTTTCGTAATTTAATCATTTAGGCTATATATCTGAAAAGTAACTACTAGTAACTAAAACGTTTTCAAATAATTGTAGTGGAGTAAAAGTACAATATTTGCCTCTGAGACACACACACACACACACACACACACACACACACACACACACACACACACACACACACACACACACACACTTACCGTTCTTCAGTGACCCGCTCGACCCTCCTCTTAACATGACGGAAGACAGAGCGGTACATATCCTCTGTCTTGCCGCTCATTAGGATCATAATGAAGGGGACGACCCTGCCCACGTAGAGGCCATGTATTGTGGCAAACTGGTAGTACGGCCTCGGACATGTCTTGAACGTGGCGTCCATGTATATCTAAAACATTCAAAATGCATTTTATTCATACTGATATAAACTAGACCTGTGTCATATTATTGCGGAAAACCCTTATTACAAATATTCAGGCCCAGCACCTTTAGCTTGATCAAGCATTGATAATCATGCATATTTCAATTAATGATTTGGCTTATTGGCTACATTTCATTTCACTGCCTGACACGACGTTTTATTGAAGAGGGGTTCTCACCTGGTCACATTCACTTAGTTTCTGGACGTTCTCATCCGTCCCAAAAACCAAAAAGCCATGCTGCCTGTTGGTTTTGCTGAGGAAGTCATCCCCTCCCCAAGTAACGGCCCATTCCCCCTGCACGTCGACGTCCTCTACTCTGCGGGGGATGGGAGGCATGAGCCTGGCCCGCCGTCTCTCCAGATGCGCTTTCACGGCTTCGAAGGGGGGCACGTGTTGGATCAGAGCGGTTTGGGCAACTATCCGGTCATATACCCGTTTTACGGGGATAGTTGGATCGGCTGCCACCAGGTTGAGCATCCGCTCAATTATAGCCGTGGTGGCAACCAAATCCGCCTCTCCCGCGTGGTCATGTTCACCGGGCGGTCTTAGGATGATGATGGCTGGGTCATCTGCCTGCACATCCAGCCACCGTGTGTGCATGGTCACGTTGCACCCAGGGTGGGCACAACGCAAATATATCTTTTCATGGGTGGACTTATTTCTGAGATAACGGAATGAATCCACCACGAGGGCTTTCCCTCCTCGACTGTTGGCGACTTGGATGTAGGCCATCGTTGCAGTTTGGTAAAAGGGAATAATCACCTGGTGGGACTTTCTTTTATAGAGGTAAACTTGATTGATTACCATGTGCTTCCAATACATTACACGATTGCCTAAAACTCATTGGCCTTGGCAAATTCAACACTTTATTGGCATGTCAACGAGTGAAACGGCTTTTCACGCGCACCTGCTGTCTGGTGATGAGGAGCTGTCTGTGGTGCTGAACGTGGGGACCTGCTTGTACTGTATGTCTGTGAATGAGAAAATCCCGACCTCTCCATTGTCCGACCTCCCATAATTTCGAAAAATACCCATATTACCGACATCCCATAGCATCGATATGCCATTTTCCCGACCATATTAAACCCATAATCCCGACATCCTAATGTTCCGACCGTACCATTTCAAACCCATAATTAAGACATCCTAATATTCCGACCATGGAGCGCCTTGCGCGCACGGCAGCACCAGTGGTGCACAGCGACGCGCACTCTCTCCAATTATTATAATAAAGCTTAAACATCATGACCTGTATTTGTTTAAGGTAGCCAAACATCTATAGGCCAACTGTAGGCCTGTCATCTTCATTAAAACAACTAGCCAGCAGATACTCCATAAAGTATTATTGTTGTTAATATTATTTTAGTATTATTAGCATATATTTGTATTATTTTATAACTGTTGACATTGTTATTATTGATATTATTATAATGATTAATAATTATTATAATTCTTCTTCTTATTATCATTATCATTACCCTTATTATTATAATTATTAATATTATTATTATTACTATTATTATAATTTAGCACATTGGCGTGAGTGCGCTCCCACGGACGCCCTATCTATCTATCTATGTATCTATCTATCTATCTATCTATCTATCTCTCTGTCGAGCTCTTTGCCAAAAATAGCCGATCTACAAGCTCACAACGCCTGGCGCTGCAAGGTGTTGTGAGCTTGTAGATCGGCTACTTTTGGTGCGAGTGAGTGTGCTGACGGTGCTGACTGTGCTCCGACAGATGTCTGTCTGTCTGTCTGTCAAAGGTCCGCGGCCGTAACACACGCTCTCTGCGCGAATGGGCCATCAAGTTTTTCTGATCTCCCAGTGGGGAGCTAACGACGCTGTTGATTCATTGACTGAAGCCATCCACACCTATTTAATTGTTGTTGTTTTAGTACTTAAAAGACTCATGGAGAAATCATGATGTCATCTCAATCACCTCAATCAATCATGACTGAATGGCAGCTTGCTCTCCGGTCCCAGCCAGCTGCTGGGGACTATTTGTGGGGAATTAGGAGAGAAGGAAAGCTGTGAACTTTGCCTATACTGTGCACCCAGGCAGGGATGTGCAGCACGCGCTAAATAGGCCCATGGTTTATTCTGGTATAGGTGGAAAGATCACCCCCCCCCCCCCCCCCCTTTTAAATCATTAATAATACATTCTTAATTTATAACTATTAGGTCCGGTCAAGCGCTTTGCCAAAAATATCCGATCTACAAGCTCACAATGCTAAGAAGACCCCCAAGAATGTTAGCCTACAGTGAGCTATATGTACAGCACACATCAGTGGCGTACCCACCATAGAGGCAGTAGAGGCAGGTAGAGAAAAATATCTCGCCTGCCCTAAATGTAATTTCTGGGAACGCCACTGGCACACATTGTGTATTATTATGTTACATGCACTTATGTGCGTAATTACGCACATGTAAAATTCCGCTGTTACGGTAGTTGTTCCACTCAGAGGATGGGGGGGGCACCTTCATGTCATGAACCCCACAAATCACAAATTATATGTATTTGGCCGTGGACCCCAGAGAGGAGGGAGAGAGAGAAAGCACATGGAATGCTGTGTTCTGCAGACAAGTAGCCTACATTACATTTTGGGGGTCCTTGGCATGACAAGGACCCACACACGCTGGTGGGGTCTGATTTGCTGATTTGTTTCGCAGAATCTGGCAACACTGCTAGGCTCCACATTGGCTTAGACAGGTCATGTGACAAGTCTAAGCCAATGGGGAGCCACTAGCAGTGTTGCTTATTCTCTCGCAGAATCTGGCAACGCTGCTCAGCGCGTCTGCAGAGGTGTAAAGTAGGGTAGTTACTTTACACCTCTGCAGACGCGCTGAGCAGCGTTAAGTAGCCTACATTTACTCAAGTACTTTACTTAAATCGACGGCAGGCAGGCGTATATAGTAGCCATAGAGGCGAGAGTCTTCAGACAGACTTCTATTAGAAGGGAGGTTTTTCATTGAATAGAGGTCACTATTAGAGGATTTACTCACAACGCCTTTACTCACAACGCTAGGCATTGTGCGGTTGTAGATCGGCTATTTTTGGCAAAGCTATCGGTATAGAGAGAAAAAAGAGCAGACCAAGTAAAAAAAAGACATATATATATACATATACATATACATATATATATATATATATATATATATATATATATATAGAGAGAGAGAGAGAGAGAGAGAGAGAGAGAGGGGTTGGGTGTGTGTGTGTGTGTGTGTGTGTGTGTGTGTGTGTGTGTGTGTGTGTGTGTGCGTGCGTGTGCGTGTGCGCGATGTGACGCGTTGTAAGCTTGTATATCTGCTATTTTCAAATAGCCTAAGTATAAAATAGGGCTAAAGTGGTCAATATATGTTTCATAATATCATAATATATATCTGACAAGTAACTAGTAACTAAAGTTTTCAAATAATTGTAGTGGAGTACAATATTTGCCTCTGAGATGTAGTGGAGTAGAAGTAAAAGTATTGGAAATACTCAAGTAAAGTACAAATACCTCAAAAGTGTACTTAAGTACATTACTTAAGTAAATGAGTTAAATTCCAGCTGTCTTTATTGTTATCATTATTAATATTACTATTATTGTTATTGTTGTCTCCGCCAGGAGAATTTGTTTTCACTTTCTAAATATGACACACAGATTGGTCAAGCCTCACGTGACACGTGACAATACGGTGAAATAGTGTGATCTGATTGGCTAGTGACGTATAGCGGCCTATAAATTCATGTGTCACTTTGAAAGAGTCTGTGCCTCTTTCAAAGTGAGGTAAGACAGGAACAATCACGAAATGTCTGAGAAATGGCGGATACTGTAACAATTGGATAGGATACACAATTGGACAGATAGGACAGATAGGACACTTATACAGACAGGACGGATAGGACACTTATACAGACAGGACGGATAGGACAGTTATACAGACGTTCCCAACACAAGTCTGCTGGCGGAGACTTGTGCTCCGAGGAGCACTTTTTCTAGTTACTCTCCGCCAGGAGAGTATTGTTATCACTGCGTTTTCACTTTCTAAACATGACACACCGATTGGTCAAGCCTCACGTGACACGTGAAATACTGTGATCTGATTGGCTAGTGACGCCACCGGGCCTATATATACATGGCATCACTCTGACAGTGTCTCCGCCACTGTCAGAGTGAGGTAAGACGGGAACCATGAAATGGCTGCATGGCTGATAGATAATTGGCAGATAGGACAGATAGGACATTTATATAGACAGGAGGGATATGACATAGGACACTTATACAGACAGGAGGGATAGGACACTCACACAGACAGAACGGAAGAGGACACTTACCCAGACAGGTTGGATAGGACACTTACATATATACAAGAGGGATAGCGACCTATAAATACATGTGTCACTGTGATAAGCCAGATTCCAATACCGAAAATCCGGCCACTAGCTCACTCCCAGACCTTCGAACCGGAAGTAGTCAGGTAGTCGCGGTCCAATTGTTCCTATCTGTCTTATTGGACAGATAGGACAGATAGGACACTTATATAGACAGGAGGGATATGACACTTACATAGACAGGACGGATAGGACAGGAGGGATAGGACACTTACACAGACAGGACGGAAGAGGACACTTACCCAGACAGGATGGATAGGACATTTATATAGACAGGAGGGATATGACATAGGACACTTATACAGACAGGAGGGATAGGACACTCACACAGACAGAACGGAAGAGGACACTTACCCAGACAGGTTGGATAGGACACTTACATATACAAGAGGGATAGCGACCTATAAATACATGTGTCACTGTGATAAGCCAGATTCCAATACCGAAAATCCGGCCACTAGCTCACTCCCAGACCTTCGAACCGGAAGTAGTCAAGTAGTCGCGGTCCAATTGTTCCTATCTGTCTTATTGGACAGATAGGACAGATAGGACACTTATATAGACAGGAGGGATATGACACTTACATAGACAGGACGGATAGGACAGGAGGGATAGGACACTTACACAGAATGAACGGAAGAGGACACTTACCCAGACAGGATGGATAGGACACTTACATATACAAGAGGGATAGCGACCTTCGCGACCTTCGAACCAACACAAGTCTTCTGGCGGAGAGTTGTGCTCCGAGGAGCACTTTTTCTAGTTATTATTGTTATCATTAAATAGCATCATATTATTATCAATAATAATAATGGCATAATAATAATAATAACAATGATAAGGGTAATAATAATAATAATAATAATAATAATAATAATAATAAGGGTAATAATAATAATAATTAATAATAACAATAATATATATTAAAAAACATACTCTCCCGCCATGCCGAGACAATAATAAAATAGCATGATGGGGGGGGTCCGTTTTTCTAAGTGGGGATGTTTCTAAGTGGGGATGTTTCTAAGTGGGGATGTTTCTAAGTGGGGGTGTTTCTAAGTGGGGGTCTGTCCCCTGTACGGTCTAAACAGAAACAAAAACTAAATATTTTAGAAATATAAATGTTGTATTAAATAATTGTATTATTTCAAAATATTTAGCCTACAGTGTCAAATAGTGTCATGATCCGTGTTGTGTTCTGCTTCCCTGTTGTTTCCTTTTTGTGTTCCTTGTTCTTTATTATAGTTTTACTTAACAATTGTATTCCTTTAATTTGGAAGTAATGTATCTTCCTTGTTTCTTAGTTTTAGTAAGGATTTTACTTCACACTTGTGCGCCTTTATTTTGTAGTGAAGTCCCAGTGTTTCCTGTTTTCCTTAGTTACTGTTACCTGTTCTGTCTCGCTTCTCTGCAGTGATTATTAGTTATCTCCACCTGTGTCCTGTTAGTCTCCTAGCCTATCCCTGTGCTGATTGTCAGTTGTGTTCACCTGTGCCTGGTTGTCCCTGTGTGTATATAAATCTTCCTTGTCTTCAACTGGAAGGTCTGACTAGCTGTTACAGCAGTGTGTTCCTGTTGTTTTTATTTTCAGAGTTTCTTGTGTAACCTGCCTCAGATCCACCATCTCCTGCCTCACACTGTGACAAAAAAAACACGAGCACTAAATAGACATGCTGTCAATAGTGACAGTGATTGACACACAGTGTGGCCCAATCTCACATCGTGTTACATTGTGAGATTGTAGATATGCTAAAAAAAAATGTTGAAAATGTGTAACATTTAGAATATATTTAAAACATATTTTTAAACAATTTAACAAGGCTTTAACAAGGTTCCCATTAAGACCTCTCATATCTATGCAATTTACATCCTGCACATAATTCTACATCCATTCAAACTCTGAACTCTGGGGAGGGAGTGTTGGCTACTCTGAGTCTCATGATCATTAGAATATCCTGATGTGAAAGAAAATGTGTCAAAGGAAGAAGCAAAACAAATAATGATAATAATAATAATGCATTTTATTTATATTCTTTACATTCTTACACATCTTAAAGTGCTACAGGTTAAAAGCATGGCATAAAAACAGCATAGGTAAATCAAACAATTTCAAGGGACCCAACTAGGCTAGACTAAAGGGCCAAAATGTAAAGAAATAAGGTTGATGTACTGTATACGGTAAATATAAATCTATAGGAAATACTGACTATCAAGAAAATAAAATCATGGCACTTCATGTCAAAAAGGTTGCCTTCCCCTACTTTAGACATTTGCAAAGACATTCAAAGATTTTCCAGAATAGAAAAAAAAACTAAAATGAAACACTGATAATGAAAATTGGTGAGCTTGTAGATTGGCTATTTCACTATATTAGCCAATGTAAATCAGAGCATGTGAGCGGAGTGGGTGGAAATGCTCCTCGCTCCAGGGGGCTGTTGTCACGCTCGCTATCCGCTCATGTTGATTCCCCCCGCTCCGCCACTCACCTTGATTTTGTGCACAGGGACGTGCTGGGCCCCTAATTCAGCCCGGGAAAAAAATATTGAGAGGCCCTCAAGATTGTTTTTCCCTCCGGAGGTGCGGCGAGGCCCCAAATACTAAGGCCTCGTACACACAGTTAGATTGTTTTTCCCTCCGGAGGTGCGGCGAGGCCCCAAATACTAAGGCCTCGTACACACAGTTAAAACACGCGACGCATGCTTTACGCATGCCTCGGGAGGGTGAAGCCGTTTCAATTCATGGCTTCACCCCTCCTCCTCTGCGACAAGTCAGCGCATCAAAACCACGTACATAAGGAATGAATTGAAACGGCTTCACCCCCCCTGAGGCATGCATAAAGCATGCGTCACATGTTTTAAATATGTGTATGAGGCCTAACCGATGAGCGGTGACAGTGAATTTAGATATTCAAATATTTTTGTATTATAGCTTGTAGATCTAGCCGATCTACAAAATCACAACGATTGCTATGGCGATGATCTCCCTGGTCATCGCATTGCTCCTCTTGTTAAACCCTGATGGAAATTAATAATGAATCAATACAAATGATTGTTCACTTGCTAACATTCTCGCTGTCACCTTACGATCTGCTAGATGAGGCATGGACACATAGAAATGTCCCGTATTAGATGAGAGCAGAGTCAATAAATACAAAACAAAGCACATTCAGCTAACGCTCAGATGCACCACGTGATGGTAGCCACCGTCATCAGGCCCGATAACGTCCTGCAACAGAGGCCAGAAAAAAAACGTCATGAAGCCACACTGACTGCAAACACTTATGATTAAGAGAATAAATGGACACAAGACTTTGATCTGTTTACTTCCTCCTCCTCCATCTGGAACGACGGCAAGGCAGTGGCTGATTGCAGTAGCTCCTCCAGGGAGGTGGAGCCTCTGGTGCATCGGAACACAGGGAGCATTCCTTGCAAGGTGGTGTTTTCTAAGCATACGAGCAGACAGGGGAGGTCTTGTAGAACAATTAGAAAAAAAAAAATCTCAAAACGGATGTACCATTGCAGAGTTATGCACAAAAGTAGTTTGTTATAAAAACAAAATGGATGCTATTTCCATAAAGGCATTGTGGGTAAAAACTTAAAACGTTAATTTAACACACTTCCCGCCGGTGTTCACTCTCCATTCCGACATCTCACCACTCCGACTAGTGGCTTCCGCGTGCGGTTAGGTATAGGGTTCGTCAACGTCGGAAAGGCGACACGTCGGAAAGGAGAAATGCACCCCTTCCCGCCATCTTAGAGAGAAAAAATATATATCAGCGTGATCGGCTTGCAACCGTCTATCTTCCCAGACATATGAAAATGGCCCCCACAAAAAATGTTTACACCCGGAACCTTGAGACTCAGGCAAAACACTTATACCCCCCCTGGCCTCAGAGGTGTGGTGTAAAAAATGTCTGCGAATGCTACGCACTACAGCCCTGAAATAGCAACTTTGTGTTGAAATTTAACAATTTCCGAGCGGATGATGCCCTTCGTGGGTTCTTTGAAAAAGAAGGGTTAATCCGGGGAACCCCTGGCCAATTTTTTTTTTCGTTTCTGCTACGCACTACAGCCCTGAAATAGCAACTTTGTGTTGAAATTTAACAATTTTCTTTGAAAAAGAAGGGTTAGTCCGGGGAACCCCTGGCCAATTTTTTTTTGACCCTGACCCTTTTCCCACCTTACGGACAACACGGTAACAACATGGACCTACCCGACGACGAATTTGATAAAGTTTTTGGACAATTAATAAAAGAGAAACTGCAACGACTGTAGAACGATCTAGCGATTCATTGAAAATCTGACATTTCTACCTCTTATTATTGGCAGCAGGTAGAATTCAACGCCGCGATCCGTGACTTTTTTCGACACTCCTAAGCGTGTCATCTGCTGGTGTGATCTCTACGCCGTACGCGAAACTGCAACGACTGTAGAACGATCTAGCGATTCATTGAAAATCTGACATTTCTAGCCTTTATTATTGGCAGCAGGTAGAATTCAACGCCGCGATCCGTGACTTTTTTTGACACTCCTAAGCGTGTCATCTGCTGGTCTGACCTGTATGGCGTACGCGAAACTATTTCGACTGTTTGTGTGTGTGTGTGTGTGTGTGTGTGTTTGTGGGTCTAACTGTGTAGCCTGGGTACGCCGACAGACAGGCAGACAGACGTCGTATATAGTATTTTTAGTTATTATTCATCCCGAACCAACTGCTGTCTTGTAATTAGGCCTACTTCTGATTCAGGCAGTCAAGTTAGTCTAGTGGTTACAGCTGATATCCAGTTATTTTACGGCCTGAGTTTGAATCCCAGGCAATGAGCTTGCAAATCTGCTTTTAGTTTTTGAAAGCTAGGAACTCGAACTTTGATCAGTGATTTTATTTTTAAACGTGTACTACGTAGCCTACTGTTGTTTGATGAACAGGTGACCACTGTACACTCTATTTTACAAATGTGTTTTTGTTGGATTCTTTAGTCTGGCCTCTGAGTCACATCTCAGACTGGGATGTGACTCAGAGAGGCACCCAAGCCCCCATGCCATGTCAAGGCAGAATCCATATGAGGGTTTTTTTTGTTTTTGTTTTTTTAAACACGCAATAAAATAAATAAAACAACGACCTGCCACAGGTGACTTTAGGGTGTGGGGGTGGGGGAGAAATGTAAAATAAATGTTTAATGGCCAGCCACTGGCGTCTACATCAACAGGTCTTGTCCATGAAAAAATGTAAAAGAAATGGCCAGTCTCTGGCAACTAGGTTTAAGGGTTTGTTGTAGGGTTATATCAGGTAGACAAATCCATTGCTCTCAAAATTAAGGTTGTCGTCCTGTAGGCTAGCCATGAGCTCCTCCATCTCGGCCTCCTCAAACTTATCCTCCTCGAGGATTTGGTTGACCAGGGTTGTCAGCTGAAGAATGGACATGAACTGGCATTTAGCCTTCTGGAAGGCCTTTGCCACCGCGGGTTTCAATATTTTCAGCAGTTTTTTCAGCATTTGGGAGGATTTCCCAAAAGGGTCAGGTGTGATAGTGAACACAGGCGACATTCCGCCTGTGGGTAGGGAAGAGTCAGGCTCCGTCCTGGCCTGTTCCTGGTGAAACGCCTCCAGGGCCTCCTCCCTCCTATCTTCTTCGCGTTTCTCCTCCGCCAGGATCTCCTCGAGGCCCTCATCTCTCCTGTCTCTTTCCTCGTAGTCTTCACCAATCCAGTTTATACGGCGAGGGGTGAGGCTGTATTCCCCGGGTGCGAGGTTTCGGATTCTTGGCCCAGGGTGCCTTGGTGTCAGTGGAAAATCCCTCATGAAAGAAGGAGGCAGCTTGGGGTAACGGTCAGCCATTTTTAGGGTAATTCTCTCCTCTTTTTTTTGCTTTTGTAGATCTGTGGTGCCTAGCATTCGCGGAATTAGCATTCTCATGACTCTGAGGCCAGGGGGGGTGTATGTGTTTGGCCTGAGACTCACAGTTGTGGGTTTTTCTGGCGGCCATTTTCATTTGTCTGGGCAAATAGACGGTCGGAAGCCGATCACGCTGATATCTTTATTTACTGTCTAAGATGGCGGGAAGTTGGTTAAATTAACGTTTTCAGTTTTTACCCACAATGCCTTTATGCAGATGGCATCCATTTTGTGTTTATAGCATCCATTTTGTTTTTATATCAAACTACTTTAGGGTATATCTCTGCAACGGTACATCCGTTTTGAGATTTTTTTTTTCCAATTGTTCTACAAGACCTCCCCTGTCAGCTCGTATTTTTGTTTGATTTTTTGGATGCCCGCCTTAGCGGTTTATAGCGTAGAGAGTGTAATAACACATATTCATTAATATCTAATGAACCGTTGCATCTTTTTTCAAAATTTCAACTCTCACGTGATCTGGGACCTCCCCTCTACCTAATCAAAACTTTGTTTTGTTTTGGGCAGGCCTAGTTCTTTTCTGCAGCGTTCTGGCCTTTATGTACACTATAAAACTATATTATGCAGTCATAAAAAAAAACGAGGGCTTGGATATGGAGAGGAGGTCTCCCCGATCAAGTGGGTGAAAGAATTTTGAAAAACCGACCAACGGATACTGAGATAATAGCTATAGTAGGTCATTTAGCTAGCATGACTGTTTTTTTCAAAAACGAACTCTAATGCTGGCAGTAAGCTAACTTCCGAGGGCTTGGATATGGAGAGGAGGTCTCCCCGATCACGTCGGTGAAAAAAAAAAGAAAAACGGACCAGCGGTCGTTGAGATAAAAGAACGTAAAGTTTTGAAAATTTCGCCGATCTACAAGCATGTAGGAAATCACTTAGGAGTGTCCTACCGGGACGAACAAGACATCCACGCGTGCGCGTTGGCAAGCTGTAAAACCAAACTTTTTACGAGGATTTTAGTATAGCTTTTGAGATATAATGCTTTATTACACAAAAAAAGTTGAGATTTGAAACAGCCAATTAAGAAAAAACGTAAAGCCTTGAGAAACGAAAGTTATATGGGCGCGTTTGGGGCGTTGCGCTGATTTAGAATCTGTCTTTTATTTATTTATTTATTTTTCAAATTTTTAACATAAACATAAGACCCAGAAAACATATTTTGCAACCAAACGTCAAACCCTTTTGGACGTAGATGCGTCCTGTAGAGCCCGATATTGTCATGAGTGGTACCATTGGAACCGCATAAGGGTCTAGTTTACTCAGAAACTTTCCTTTCGCTCCCTAGCCCAATAGTTTAGGAGTTACAGCGTGTTGACCGAGGTGACGTCCTTTTTACATTATTAGGCCTGGAAAACCCAATATTTCTTATTAATTTTGAAATGTTATTCTTCCCTCCATTACATCAAATTCTTCCCTCCATCTCCTCAGTCAGGGTCCGCCTCGTCTTCCGCGAAGTACTGTTGTGAGTAAACAAGAGAGAGACTCATGTCAGTGAACAATATCACCGGACAATGAAAGCGCCATTACTTGCATCAATTGAGAAAAAGAAATGTAAATACTTACGGCCGCATCTTCTGGAGGCAGGGGGAGGTTCTGCCCTGGGAGTCCTGGGTCTGGGAGACCGGGGGCTGGTGGAGGAACTGCTGGGTTGTCCAGCACGGCTTCTGGGCCTCCCGGGTTAGGGTTAATGGGAGGTCCAACCCGTGGGTTCGGGAAGCCGTGCTGGACCAACCAATCATCTTGGTCATCTTGCGACGACAGTACGTAGTCAGTCTGCCAAAATATTAGCATAAAGAAATACATTTGAGGACTATGATCTACGTTTACACCACTTGAAAATAAGTATCTGACGTACTTAATTTAATCTATTTAAATCTATTTTCTCCACAAAAGGGAGAAATACGCATTAACCCTTAAATAACATGATATCAAGGTACATGCACGTGTTAGGATATGATAAGGAAATGTATACTTACAGTTCCAGTTCGGTACACGCTGTCTGTGTCCCCGGAGAAGGGGGAGGTCTGCTCACAGCCACTGTCTCTTACTCGAGCCATTGTTAAAATGTGATGAGAAATGACAGGGCTATGGCTTATATAGCCTGGAAAATCCAATCCATTCCACTCAGCGCATAAAAGCAAGTCATATGAAGTTTAGGGGGCATGGCCACCACTTTCTCGGGCTGATTTCACCACTTTCCAACCATTAAAATAATTCGGGACTAGCACCATTCGACTCAGCGTCCTTCAATTAGTCTGGTAGGATGGTTTTCAGAATCTAGGTATTTAATTATTTTTTGGAGGCAATTTCATAATTTTTTTGAGAAAACACAGCGCCACCTTATGGCTTTACCTTAGGGTACAGAGGGAAGTAAAGCTCAGCAAAATTTGCGGGGCAACGTCTAGTTTGATTCAGTATCTTCCCCTAAGCTCCAGACCCTGTCAAACCGGATATATTATCAGTTGAACGGCCGACGCGGCCATTTGAAAGAGTCTGTATTTTCACAAAATGACCTTATTTAATGCTTTAGAAATCAATATCTATGTGAAAACAAGCAGGATTTCACTCGATTAACATCTCAAAAAATTCTTACGCTCAAGACCTACAAGATCACGTCAACTGTTTTTAAAATGGAAGACCACCCAAAAAAACAAGCCTAAAAGAACTTTTCCAGGCCTAATAATGTAAAAATGCGAGGAAGCCCCTGTTTCGTGTAGCGCTATTGAAGTGGACAGACGAGGTGCCCAGGGAGGAGGAGTAATGAACATCCTCTGGGCACCTCGGCATGCCATGAAACAGTTCCTCCAACGCCAACTCCAACTGGTACGCCGTCCAGGTGGCCTCGTACCCACCCCTGTACTTGTTCGTACCAAGCAGTTCCCGCAGTCGGCCCAGCATGTGCGTTGCACACTCCTGGGCAATTCTGGTCCACCCAGAATTGCCCACATTGTGTAACGGGAGGAGCATCCCCTGCTCCTCCAGGAGGGACTGTAGCGTGGGGATGTTGAAATAGTCCTCGGCGACAAGGCCTTAAGGGATGCATCCTCCGACCAGGCGGACCACCCCTTCCAGCCTTGCCGCCGTCTGGACTCGTAACTTGGCTGACAGGTCCTCAAAATGGGCCAGGTATTTATTGGCCCTGGTCATAAGGCACCTATCCTTTCTGCCGTCCAACATCCCCATGCTGACAATCACCCCACTGACTGGATGTTTAAAAAAGGGGTTCTGGTGCTGGTGGGCGCTGTCTGCATAGCACTGCAGGAAGTTCAGCTGTGGTCCATATTTAGAAGTTTTAAATATGCAGGGGCGACTGATAGTTGGCGGCCTCGTGGATTGTCAGGGCAGTGAAAATCCTGCCCTGCTTCCCCGTCAGTGATTTCAGTCCCGCCCTGGACCACAGCAGGTCCACATCCGGGTCCTTGTCCCGAATGGAGACGGCCACGTGCACCGTGACCGCCTCCACATCCTCCAGCTTATGGACCAGAGCACAGGAGCGGGGTCCTTTTGACCCAGCCGGGTCAACGTCCGGAGGATTTTCAGTCCCTTCGGGACCTCTGTCTCCAAAATGACCTCGTCGAGGAGTCCCATGATTAACTCCTGGTCCTCCCCGACGATGTTCAATTTGGAGAGGTCCATCATGATGGACTTCATCACCGACGGAAATCCCTGGTAAGAGGGTGGCAGGTTTTGCAGCTTGCGCTGCAGACCTTTGGCCAAGGCCTCCTGTGGTGTACTTTCGAGCCGTTTCCCCGCACACCCCGGGTAGTGCAGGCAACGGGACGAGAGGCTGCGCAGTCTGCGCCGCAGGTGTGCCGGGCAACCGCTCTAAAGTATCATAGCGTTCCCCAGAACTCCTTCTAACGCTATGGACCAGAGCTACATGGTATTTATTTTAAGCTGTTTGGTGCATAGCTGATAAGTACAGATACTGGTAAGGCCTTATGATGATCATGAGATGAGACCTTCTGGTCGATCGACACGGTCACGACTTTTTTCTGTTCTGGCCCCACAGTGGTGGAATGAACTTCCCACTGATGTCAGGACAGCAGAGTCACTGCCCATCTTTCGCCGCAGGCTGAAAACCCACCTCTTCAGGAAACACTATCCTTCCTCTTTGCCTGGCCTACTTGTTGTTAACTAGTTGTACGAACTCTTGTTTTATTTTTGTATTGTTTTATTGGATCTTGTTTAGTCGATACACTTATTTGTTTTAGCTCGTGCTCATTTGATTTTGCCATTTTTGTCTCATCTGTTTAAGAAAGTAGGTAGCTGATATATTGCACTTTTACCTTAGCGCTAGGTATACTCTTGGTTGCTTGTTTTTGCAGGAAATGTACTTAAAACTTCTGGTGATTAGTAGTTTTCGTTCCCTACCTATGTTGAATACACTTATTGTAAGTCGCTTTGGATAAAAGCGTCTGCTAAATGACTGTAATGTAATGTAATGAGAGATATTACCTACCTGCATTTGTCGTCAACAACAGCCTGCAGCACATAGGAGCACCATCCTTTACGGTTGCATTAGTCAGTCACTGTACCCATCTGAGCTAGGAGGGATGGGAATGTGCGTTCCATCTATAATCCCCATTATTTGAGGGATATGATGTGCCATCTCCATTGGCTCCTCATCATTTGGGACACGGATGCGTTGTCTAATCGGCCCATTGATTATGCCCTTTTAAGAATGCCAAATGAGTTCGCAACCAGCCTGTATTCTGCACAGCTCCCTAATGTGTATATGATAATTGCGATGTGCATCATTAAGGGAATTGGTGCTCTGACAGTCACCTCTCCATTAAGGTGCATACTGTAAATGAACAAATGACTGTCAGGTCATCCTGAAGTCTTCCTTCCATTCACAGTCGGTGTACTAAAAGAGAACAACCCGCTCCCACCAATCATTCACAATGCGTGGCATGATGCATTGCAACGCATTGTGACCTTGTAGATCGGCTATTTTCAAATGACTGAAGTGGGTAAATTTGTGTTTTGTAATAATAATCTAAATTGTTTTTGTTGTGCGCAACAACTGTGCATCATATGTATAAACATACCTTTGTTTCCCTTTCTGAATTATATTAACTAATTTTCTGCCAATTGCACATGAAGTCATTCTATTAAATAGCGCACTTGTCTGCCAAATCTCATAAAGTCGTTCTATTAAAAAAATTAGGCACGCTGTTTTAGGCACCGTAACACAGCTCGCGGTTGGAGCGTTGTGGTCCGTCTGACTCGGCCGAGGCAAGACTCGGCCACCGGGACTTTGCCGGGACTCGGCCACCTTATTATACAGTACACCCGGCTACCTTAACAATAACACAGACGGACAACCAGGGTTTTAGGTAAACAGATGACAGTTTTTATTCAAAAAAAAGTGTTAAGTGTGGTGCGTGTGGGTGTAAGTCGATCTAGCTTTGATTGCCCCCGGAAGAAACACTCCTGTAGCAGAGGGAGACAGACAGACAGAGAGAGATAGGTGTTAGAATTAATTAATTAATTAATTGTAGTGGGGTAAAAGTACAAGTTAGGGGAAAAAAATACCCTTACAGGTTGGTCTGGAGATGGGTCAGTTTTACCCGCACGCAGCCTGCTTGCATTCACCCTGGCTTCACGCTCCACGCTCCTGCAACTCTTGTGGACCGGCACCCACCGGGGGTCCCTGGAGCGGGCACAGCGGCCGGGGGTCCGATGCCTCCATAGCCAGGTCCAATGTTGCCCTGACTGTGAGCAACATAAAATACATTTCTAGTGTCAATAGTATGTCCCATGGACCTACAGACACTGTACTGGTCAAGTCTCCTGTCTGCCAGTGTCGACACAGCGGAGCATATCGTTCATGGTAATGCCGTAGCGGTTAGTCAGCCGCTTGTAGGCAGCTGTGACATGTGTCCCCATTTTAAGCACCCACATTTTTAACTGGGAAAATTCTTATTCTGCTACTAAATGTAAATTCCCATTGAAAAGGAGGTGCCATTCACAGCAGCCGTTCATCCTTTTCACCGTTGTACATAGTATTTGCATTTGTTGATGATATGTATCGTGTTAATTCTTTATGCTATGTTGAGGAATTGAATAGGACCACAATGTCATTTACATTTTTAAAGTAAAGTATTCAATTCAATTCATTACAGTTCAACCAAATTCATATTTTCTGGAGGTCGCCATTTTGACGTACACCCACTCCTCGTCTCCTCGTTTCTCTTACCCCTGGTTCTCTCCTCTTTGTATTTTTCTTCTGCCTCTCTGACCCTTGTTCCTCTGTCACCTCGGGTTGTCTGCTCTTCTTCTTTTTCGTCTTCCTCTTCTTCTTCCTCTCCTCCTCCTGTGTCACATGTAGCCTCTCCTCTGCCATGTGTCCATCTGTCTCCTTCTAGGAGCCGTGTTCCTACTCCCACTCTCGTCCCTTTGTTTTTGCCGAGAGGCCTGCATCCTGTCTTACCATCAGTGAACTTCTTGGCAGGAAGCCACCCACCAAAACTTAACGTGGAGCAGTTATAAACCAGTACGGGTTGTATTTTTCATATTGTTGGATTTTGCACCAGTGACACTGGGGCAAACATTTTGCTGGTTGACTGCTGCTAGGTGGCTGACTGGATAGTTGGTAGGCAGCTGACCGACCGGTCGTGGGAGGCTGGGTGGATGGCCGGATGCTGGGTGGCTGGCTTGCTGTTGCAGCGTGGCTGGCTGACAGCTGCTGAGTGGCCGGCCGTGGGTGCCTGGCTGCTGAGTGGCCGGCTGGACGGTACCAGACTGTACTGGGGTCTGACTGGAGCCATGGTCAATTTCAAACGAATTGGGTGGCTGACTGGCTGCTGCTGGGTGGCCGGTCGTGGGTGGCCGGTTGTGGGTGCCTGGCTGCTGAGTGGCTGGCTGGACGGTGCCAGAGTGTGCAGGGGTCTCACTGGAGCCATTGTCAATTTCAAACGAAACAGGCATGAACTCATATCGCTCCTTTGAAGAACGGTTTCTGAAAAGCTTGTCAAAGTGAAGGACCAAATCACGTAGATCATGGAAAGTCAGCAGAATTGCTTTTCCGTCGGGTATTGACAAACCCATTGAAGATCTTGAGTGAGAGTCAAACAATCCATAGCTTCCTAATGTGACACTGCAAAGCATTCAGGAGATATGATCAGGAAAGCATGGGTGACATCGTCGGACAGGCACTTCAGTTGCTCGTCAAGAGGCAGCATTCCTGACTTTTCGGCTGATGCTCTGTCTTCTTCTGTTGGTTTCACAGGACCAACTCTCATATCAGAAAGGTTCCAGACAACGCTCTAACACGTATTTCCGTTGGTGAAAACCTGTGTTGGCATCTCCTCTATGGTCAACATGTTGCGCACTGGCGTTTTGTCGGAACGATGCTGCCGCATAAGGTCATCGTAGAGATCATTGCCTTGAACAAGCATGTTGTCAAGGGAGGATGTGTCATAAGTCAGTCCCTCATTGTGGTAGGCAAGGAAGGTGAGAGCCATGCAGGTGCATTGACTGTGTGACGTTCCAAAGTTCCCTTGACATTTAGACTTCATCACTGATTGCACACGCGGTTGTCTCTGCGTTGCCATACTCTTCTCCCGATGTTCAACAGGTGACATCTGATGTAAGCAAGACAAAAAACAAACAAAAAAAGTTTCACCATCATTGTATATAGCTCCTCTTGGACGATATATAAACATTATTAGCTTTTACTAATTTATCTTTCAGGAAAGGAAAGAAACTTTAAAAACGCCTCAATGAAAACAAACTTTGCATGCAAATTACCTTGCTGCCTTTTGGAAGAGCTGTGATCTCCACATAGCTAGGACGATACGATCGGACAGCTAGATTCATGTCACGGCCAAAACGCTCAGGATTTGGCAGGATGGAACACCCAGGCAAGTCCACCTGTGGCGAAAAAGAAAAACAGAGTCTGTGACTGTCAAATCATACACATCAATCATAGTAATGTCATTGCTGTCGCGTGGAAACATTGTATGTCCAAAGCAGTTCCTTTTGAGTAAATGGAAAACAGAACCTGTGTTCCAATGGATCCAATATAGTGTTATTGTCACAAGCTATTGTTAATACATTTCATTGGTTAAAGATGGGGTTCCATGATTGTTTTTCCTTTTTCAGTTTGTTTTATACGTCTATGAAGTTGACATCACTCTAATAGACCACCTGTCATCGTCTCTGTATACTTTTGGTTTCTTCCTGTAAGCTGAATGCTTTTGTGTCAAAAGTCCCAATTGAAATGCATCATTTTTATGAGATTACTGAGCAGGGGAGCAACTTTAATAAGGACCTTTAGGTAGATATGGGACCACCAAAAAGTTGTGTGGATGATTAAAAAAGGAGCCTGTAGGGACCTTTAGTAGAGCCAATCATTGTATCCACATGTTATTCAATGCTTTGCGGTGGGTTTTTAAAGAGCCAGTTTAATTCCTAGTCTATCGTACACACACACCTGACCAGGGGGTGTTTTGATGGGCTCGGCGGCTGATCTGCAGGCAGCTTGGTCCATCGCTGGTTTGCCGCTCTCAAACGCTTGGAGTGGCGAGGCATCTCTGCTACCTGCTTGGATTTCTGCTACCTCTTCCTGTTGACTTGAAAAGAAAAAACTCACACACAACAAGTGTTACTAGGACAACAACAATCAACTACGTAAAACAATATATAATAATCAAAGAGAGAGAGTGACACTAAAAACTCCAGGGTCAAAACCAACCCAAATTCGGTCATTTTTAACCAAACTCCTGGATCAAAAAGGGACTAACTAGGGTACTTTTGACAAATATTTATTTAGACATAAAACTGTCAAACAACTGCCAAACATTGGCCAAAGGTTATATAAATCACATTGAGAACAGTAACAATAAGGTGCATTTAGGCCCTCTAAAACTTTGTGAAAAGAGACATTAAAACTGCCAAACAACTGCCAAACATTGGCCAATGTTTACATCTCATTGAGAACGGTACAATAAGGTGCATTTAGGCCCTCTAAAACTTCTAGGCCCTCTAAAACTTCTTGTACCATGCAACTTTTTGAACGTGAACACAGCACCTGAACTATTCTTTAGCTCTAAGGTCACTGAACTAAATATCGGACCCAATCATCACAAACCACACAATCATCAAGATTTTCATCCAAAAATGGCTTTTTTTCAGAGAAACAAATCAGGCGCCCACTTAACCATCTCTGATCAAACATTCTGTCCAAGTGTGGTATTGACTATTGCAGTCTTGAAGAATTGGACCTGCCTGGTCTCTACTCCCTCAATAGCGTACACCGCCTGCTGGATAAACTCCCATGCATTAGCACACTCCTTGGGGTAGTCGATGTCAAACACATAGAATGTGCAGCTCCGAAAGCCCACCAGTTCGACAGCCGTCCCTGGGCGCGGAGGTGGACCGGGGACCCCCGGGGGTCCCTGGCTCCAGAGGCTTAACCCGGCCGGTCTGCCGGTCAGGTCAGGCCTCTCCAGCCAGGGACCCCCGGGGAGGCCTCGACCCGGCCCAGGGAGACCCGAACCTGGGTACTCGCCCCAGTCCGGGGGACCTGTGCCATCGGATAGTTATGCCCAGGACAGAGGCCTAATCTAGTGCTGTTCTCCCATTGTAGGCTTCAAGTTTAAAACACAACATCCTACTGTTATAGTGCTTGTCATCACAATGTTAGAGCGTAGGGTACATTAATTTCAGTATGACAGTATTTGAATTGCTTTAGAAGATGATTTTGTTACAGTATTTTGAACATGATCTAATCGTTGTCAAATTATAATTAGGAAAAAATCAATAGTTGTATTGTTCCATGTGTTTGTTTGTTGATAATGAGAAGCCATAATTTGTTCACACACTTTTAATATATGTGTTGAATGAACATCTTAGAATTAAATGTGTACAAAACATTAAACAGGTTATAAAAAAATACTGTACACATTACAAAACATTCAACAACAAAAAAAAAACTGTACAAAACATTAGGACATTTTTAAATGTTCTGCCAGCATCTGCAGCATCTGAAAGACAATGAAACATTAACATTGTTAGGTGTATTCATTGTATAGTGAAATCACATTATGTTCTTTCATTTATAGTTTTGTTTACATTCTATTGCAGGGGTCTTAAACGTTTTCAAGTCAAGGACCCTCTATCTGAGACAGAGATGAAGCATGGACCCTCCTCTATATTGTATAAAACTGTGTTTCAGATAAACCTTTTCTGCTCTTTTTCCCTCTACAGCTATAACTCTTTGTCAAAAATAGTTATTTTACCAGCTCATGCTATTTTTGCTCAAAATCCTCCTCAGAAAGGGGACGTTAGGATTCAAGTGGTTAACAAATATAGGCGGACCCCCTGTAGTAACTCTGAGGACCCTCTAGAGGTCCTGGACCCCCTGTTGCAGAACCCTGCTCTATTGTTTGGAGTGGGCCTAGTATTCATTGTTAGCATGTAATTGGATATTTGTCGAATGTGTTTGATATGATTACACATTTTAAAATGTTTATTTGGATTTGAGCTTTGTCTCACCGGCTTGCTCCTCCATTTGGAGCTGCAGAACCCTGTTCTGCAGGCTGAGAATCTCATTGCGCCTCTCCAGGCGCCCCCTTTCCTCCTCCCGATGCCAGTCCTGTACGTTCAGCCTGGTTATCATGGCCCCTTGGCTGAAGAACTCGGCCTCCAGCGCCGTGCAGTCGGCCTCTGTCTCGCTCTGGGCCTTATTGACCGAGTTGGTCATTTCCGTGATTCCTGACACTGGGTCTTGTATCACGCGCTGAAAACAGTAACAGTGGAAGAAAATAAATTAGATATAATGTTCATATACATTTATTTATATATTCATACATCGGTGGTATGTGTCGATTACTTTAATTAGGCTTTGGCAGGAAATAATTATGCCCCTTGCTAGGCGTCTAGAATGAACATAAAGTTGAAGCTGTATTAGCTTTTTAACCATGCTTCGTCGCCATGCGGTTAATTAAGATCTGTTGTTGAACACACAAATTGGTAGGGTTTAAGTCTAGAATGTTATCGAATCTTTCAGGCCTTTTCACGAAAATGCATGGTGTTTCATGGATATTTGTCTTATAAGGTTACATAAATTGTACCGGCTATAATGTGAAGACATATAAAACTGTAGGCCTATACATTTACCTCCAGATGTCATCTCGGGACACAACGCCCAAGTTTCGCCGAACCGGCAGGCTTGGCGTCCGGGTTGCAGAGCGAGAGCGGTCAACCCCACTTGACTGCGGAGTTGTACGGACAGAACTCCGCGAACGGTGCACCAAGCTTTCACGGCCCCGTTCCGCCATTGTCCCCTCTCGTGGTGGCTGCAGTAGGTGTGGCTGTCACTGTCAGTCGGAGAAAATAAAGCCGGTGATGAAAAACGCGGGCGTCGCTTTTAAACCTTTTGTGAGCGCGCCAATAGGGAGCGGCCGTTTCCCTGGCCACTCCCTATTTGTCGAATGTGTTTGATATGATTACAATTTTTAAAATGTTTATTTGGATTTGAGCTTTGTCTCACCGGCTTGCTCCTCCAATTGGAGCTGCAGAACTCGGTTCTGCAGGCTTAAGATCTCAATGCGTCTCTCCATGCGCCCCCTCTCCTCCTCCCAACGCCAGTCCTGGATGTTGAGTTGTGTGATCATCGCCCCTTGGCCCATGAATTCCGCCTCCAGCACCGTGCAGTCAGCCTCGGTGTTGGCTGATTTGTACACTTTGTAATAGGACACATCTCTAAATAAATGAGTATTTTAAATACATAGATACATTTACCATAATTACAAGTTGGCAAAAATATAATTATGACAAAAATGTGCAACCCAAGCCAGCATGCCGATGAACCCTAATGACAATTCATGCAAAGGCTCTGGCTTAGAGGGGCCCTTGACCTCTTGGGCTGCTGCTGGGCTGAGCCTAGTAGGCCTGTTTGGTATTCTATTCTACCCCTGCAGACAACATATGGGTTGGCAATGACCTATTTCTGATCTACCAGGTAATCTGATTGGGCTATTGACGTGATCAGTTGAGTTAAAACAACCGGGGGGGGGGGGGGATAGATGGATAGGTTTACAAACTGTTAAAGGGGGGTAGTTCACCCAAAAAATGACTTATTTTCTATCAATTGCACACCCCATGAAGCCTTCAATCCATGGATTTATTTTTGTTTTGGTTGCATTCCTAAGCCAATAATTTGATTCCTGTCTCCTACCGGCTAATGTATCCGGTGGGAGACACAAAGTAGACTATTTGTGTCTCTTACCGGATACACACCCGGTCATCAAATTATTGGCTTAGGAATGCCACAAAAATAAAAATAAATCCATGAATTCAAGGCTTCATGGGATGTGCAATTGATAGAAAATAAGTCATTTTTTGGGTGAACTCCTCCTTTAAGTAACCAAAGTACTCAAGACAGCATGCATATACATGCATCCATCACTGCGTTTTAGCTACATCCTCCTGCCGGGTACAAATAGTAGGTAGAAAACGTTTGATCATCCAAATAGTTAATTTGCATTTAAACTCAAGACATGGCACTGTTTAGGTTTGACATTTACACCATTGATGTTCTTCAGGGCAAACATTTTGTGTCTAAAAAACATGATACACACAGGTGCTACCAAAACAAAGAGGGTTTCCAACTAACACTTTAGTTAGGTGTTCCAGTGATGGGGCACTCAATGTTTTGGTTGCACCTTTGTTTACTCTGAACACCCTCAAGAACAATTGTTACAAAAGCTATACTTACCCATGAACAGTCAACGCTCAACATCGGATAGTACTCCACCAATCTCTTGGCCATTGCTTCAGCCTCAAATCTTTTTGGATACCTGCAGCCGGTCGCTCTTGCTATTGAAAGCATGTTTGTCATGGTGTGTCTTATTAGTCGACATAAGAGTTCTTTAGATAACATGCTGTGCTGAGTCCCCTGCCGCATCTCCTCAAAGTAGGCATCTCTCGCTCGTTCGAGATCACTGTCAGTGTAGACAATGTATGTTGGGGTGGGCATGGTCACAATATGTGATACGTTCTTTTGGTCCTCTTCTGAAAGGTCACTTTGCCCACTGGTTGACGGTTGTCCACTGGTTGATGGTTGTCCACTGGTTGACGGTTGTCCACTGGTTGACAGTTGTCCACTGGTTGACGGTTGTAGGTGTACAGGAACAGAAGCCTCCGCCTGAAATACATTTTAATCTTAAGATATTTCATGGGATAACCCATTGTAGCGTGCCTTTACTTTATAGTTAAATTAACATGCAGCATCTTTCAGGGAATAAATAAAAGCAAGCAAGTATAAGTAGGCTACTTAATGTTGTCCATTATTGAAAGGCCAAATATACAAGAGTATACCTGTGTGCAGTATCACAATCAAGCATCTGACTAGAAAGGACAAAGAAAAGAATAATATACATATACAGTTACATTTCCCAGTTCAATTGGAATGGTTCATTAGTTTGGTCATAGAGTATAACTCAACTCAACTGCCCGGTGTACATTAGTGGTTCTCAAAGTGGGGTCCGGGGTTATTGAGGGGGTTCCAGGGTGTCCCCAGAAAATCTGCATAACACAGTCAATCCTATAAATTGGATATTTGAAAACAGCCAATCGGCTATTGTAAAGAATCTGATTAATTTGGGGATCCTTGACATGAACATTTCAGAGCTTCTGTATAATAGTTGAGAATATACTTTATTATTATTTTACATTGTGACATATCCTGTACAATTGCCATAATGTTCTGTCATTAAGCTCAGTGGCTCTCAACCTTTTCAGGCCGTGGCCTCCCAAAATAATCATAATATTTGAACTGGAGCCCCCACCCTGACAAGCAGTTTGGAATTGTAGGCATTACATTTAGTTTGACTCGGTTCCACAGATATATTGTGAAAATAGACGATCTACAAGCTCACAACTCCTCGTGAGCTTGTAGATCAGCTATTTTCAAAATGTTTGCCTCTTTCTTAAATTATTTGACAACTTAACCAACGTTGGACCATGTTTTATAGTATAGTTTGTTGAATACTTTTGATGCAGTAATTGCCTCTCTTCATTTTGTTTGTTGAATACTTTTGATGCAGTAATTGCCTCTCTTCATTTTGTTTCATTTTTAGGTATTAAAAAAGATCTTAAAAGTCCTTAAATTGTCACTTCACTGTCATCTGGGGACGCCCCAAAATCCTGTGGGGACACCCCTGGGGGGCCTGACCCACAGGTTGAGAACCACTGATTTAGCTCACTCTTGCTACAGCAGACTTGCCAATTTTTAGGAATTATATTTAGTCCCACACAGTTCTAGTTAGGCTACTTACTGTTGCTTTATTAATCTTATGTAGGCTACTAAGGTATATCAAATATCCAACCTGGGTGTCGTCTATTTTCGGTGTGCAACACCGCCCTACAACTAAGTATAAATCAGGCTTGAGAACACGTTCTATCCAGTGTTGCCAGATTCTGAGAGAGAAACAAGCAACGAGGTCTAGGAAAACAAGCCCATAAGAAGCTACTATGGGCCACATGAGCACTTTATACCTACTGTATTCACCTGTTTCCTAGGCTGTGTGTTTTCCACTTCCTGTCGATTTCATTGGATATCATTGGTCATCTGACCAGTTTCATTGGATTTCATTGGATCAAATCGACAGGAAATGGAAAACACACAGCCTAGGAAACAGGTGAATACATCGGCTATTTGAAAATAGCAGATCTACAAGCTCACAACGCGTCGCATAGCGAGCGACAAGTTGTGAGCTTGTAGATCTGCTATTTTCATAAATAAAATATTGAGGGAAAGTTAACGTATAATAAGCAGACCTGGCAACACGGGTTCCATCCAAAATTAGCATTGCAAAAGCATTGCTTAATAGTACATGCTAAGCAAAAACCCTGACATTAGTACAGATGTGCCACTTCAAAACTTCACATGTCCTGCCATCGCCAAGACAGTACATTTTCAGGGGATTCCCAGGGCAATAAGAGGGACAAAGAAGGGCATTTAAAATGCTGAATTATTTTGATGATCACTGCTTTTATGATGCTAATTAATTTGAGCAACTGGTCAAATCACCTTTCGCCTCATAATGAGTCTGACACCTTGTTCAACACACATTCTTTTGTTCTCATGTATATGGATGTCTGTTGAAGGGAAAAACGGGGGTGTGTAGTGACAACTTCTTTTCAGGGGCAAAACAGTGCATTTTAAGGGCAGAAAAGGGAGGAAAAAAATGCATTTTCAGGGCACTATCAGGGAAAGAACAGTAACGTGTGAAGTTTTGAAGTGGCACATCTGTATATGAAAATATAACATATGATAATAAACAATACGAGGTATAATCTTTAAATGCTACAGCCTAGCTCAATCCCTGCCACTCGCAGCCTCTTTACAAAGGCCCAGAGCCCCCACCGTGGGTCTAGGTTAATTAGCTAGGCTAACGTTAGCAGCTAACACTGTAAACCAGCGCTGATTATTTAACCCATGTTTCACAAACACACAACGTCAAAACAGATATATGAAGCAAAAACCCTGACCTAGTATATTAAAAAAATAACATACGGTAATAAACTATGAGGATTATTATTTTTTTTTAAACTTTTAGTCTCCCTGTAGAAGAGACACTGGCTTAAAAGACAAGTTACTGTGCTAGGCTAATAAACCTAGCATTAGCCACATGCCAATGCTGCACTGGCTAGACAGTGGCAGGTCAGTTAGGCTAACGTTAACAGCTAACACTGCTAACTAGCACCAAGCTCGATAATGCAGCATCAACCACACACAATATAAGTTTCACACACGTCAATACAAATACATTTATATATACCTTAGCTGCGAGCGTGCTACTAACAACGTCGTCCATGCTGCGGAATTGTCAACAATATATTTTATTTTATATTAAAACTGCAATGAAGGAAATGCTACACTGTTTGCTAGGCTGGCCTCTATGGGAGTTGACGTTGGCGCCGAGCAGCATGCATGACGTCACCTGGGTTGGATTAAACCAACTCCTCCAAGGGGTGTCTGGCTGCTGTAATAAATATATTTACATTTGCCAATAAGTGTTCCCTCTAAATGCAATTATAGCATTACACTTAAAACAGTATATATAAATTCACATGTATTTCAACATTAATAAATGGCCTTAAGTTGATGCTTTGAAGACACATAATTATGAGGACTACCCCTTAACGTCAGGTCTTTGACGAGCATGCCACCTGCAAATGATAAATAATGTAAGCAAATGATTTGAGGAAAAGTGATCAGAGTAAATACATAAAGTTTGGAGGGAAGTAAAAGTATCAATACTGCCATGTAGAATTATTCTGTTTAGTAAAAGTCCGGAATTCAAAATGTACTTGAGTAAAAGTACACAAGTATTGTTCTGTGAAGAGATTTGGTGTAGAGGGAAAAAAAGGTTGGACCTAGTACATAGCCCTGGGGGCCGCCGACCGCCGTCAACTGACATGTTTGACTTGCTGTCTGTCTGTCTGTCTGTCTGTCTGTCTGTCATCACTGACCTCACATTGTCTGTCTGTCTGTCTGTCTGTCTGTCTGTCTGTCTGTCTCTCTCTCTCTGTCTCTCTCTCTCTCTCTCTCTCTGTTTGATACAAGCCACCACTTGTAGCAGCCACTTCCACGTACCCCCCCCCCCCCCCCCCCCCCCACACACACACACACACACACACACACACACACACACACACACACACACACACACACACACACACACACACACAATATTATTATATTATATTATATTATATTATATTAACATTATATAGTGGTGTTACCTTACCTTATGCAGGCTGTATAATGTATGTAGTGTTGAGTAAATAAGGTGTTACCTTATGCAAGCTGTATAGTATGCAGTGTTGAGTGAATAAGGTTACCTTATGCAGGCTGTATAGTATGTAGTGTTTTTTTGTATATTCATTTTTATTGTTTTTTTATAAGACAAAGACAACAACAACAAGACAAACAAACACCAGACTATAATGTGTAAGCATGAGTAATTAACCTATCTTAAAGGGGAAATCCACCCCTTTTCAATATTTAACTATGTCATTAATATAGCATAAAGGAGTTGTGTGGAAATAAGAAAAAAGTTCCCCCCTTTCTGTGTTGCCAGAGCAATCACACTGAGTCTAGGTGGGACACGACAGGACCCCATATATATTCAAATGTTGCCAGACTGTCCTGTTTGTTGCAACGGAGCCTCTCCAGGTGTATCAACGATATAAATTCATTAAGCCATCTGGTAAAGCAAGGAGCGGTGGCGTTTTTCCACTCTGTCAGGATAATTATTTTTGCTACCAGTGTGCCCAGCATAAGAGTCTGCTGCACAGAGTACGGCAGATCCAGAGAAACTTCAGAGCAACCAAACAGGGCAGTTAGTATGTCAGGTTCGATGTAAAAACCATATACTCTACTGTACCATGAAAAAATGTTTTGCCAAAATAAAACAATCCTTGGGCAAGACCAAAAAGTGTGACCCAACGTGCCCTTGGAGAAGTTGCATCTATCACAAGTATCGGAAACAGTTGGATACATTTTATTCATCTTGACCTTAGAGTAATAATCTGTGCATGACCTTATTTGGGAGATGAGGATGGAGAAGGGATTGAGGATGTAGGGGAGAGAGAGATGGGGGAAGGTGTGACAGGAGATTTGGGAGATGAGGATGGAGAAGGGATTGAGGATGTAGGGGAGAGAGAGATGGGGGAAGGTGTGACAGGAGATTTGGGAGATGAGGATGTAGGGGAGAGAGAGATGGGTGCAATACGTTAGTCCGACAGCGCATTCCTCCGACAGCGCAGTGCTCCGACATTAAACAGTAAACCCGAACCAAACCCGCACCCTAACCCTAACCGCACGCGGATGCCACATAGTCGGAGAAAAGGTCTGTCGGATTAACGCATGCCTCCCCTCCCAAATCTCCTGTCACACCTTCCCCCATCTCTCTCTCCCCTACATCCTCAATCCCTTCTCCATCCTCATCTCCCGAATCTTCCCCCATCTCTCTCCCCCCTCCATCATTCTCTCCTACCTCTTCCTGCATGTTCCCTTCTGTGAAATTGCAAGCTTTGATAACACAAAAACACAAAAACACAAAAACAAAGAAAAAAGGTATAGTTAAGATGTTTTTTTTTAAATGTTTTAAATCTGCTCCATTTGGACATAATACAGGACCAATGTCATGAATATATATATTGTGCTCTAACCTACCTTTCAAAAAATGTTCAAACAGGAGCAGAACCTTATCCAGGACCACCTCTCCCTCTCTGGGCAGCTTGTGGGCGGAGTAAATTTCTGCCCCCCAATTTCCCCCCTTTTTCAGTTTGCCCCACATAAACAGGGGAACATAGCCCAAGGCCTTCATTTTCTCCATCTTTAACAATGACAAGCATAAAAGCAAACTTAGAGACATTTTCATGGTAGGGTTACAAAGGCGAATGAACGGCTATTTCAGTTTAATATTAAGCCATTATGATACTCTGTCTTAAGCTGGTGTCGCTCACTGAAAAAATGCTCTGTATGCATCACTTCCAATATCGGCTAACAACACAGTCATACATAAATAAATAAACATTAGTCCTGTCCAGATACATGTCTATTCGGTTCATTTGCTATAGAGTGCACAAATGTACCCTTAAGTGGCCCAGGGTCTCTCTGCAAGTCAGTTTTAAGAATATTTTTTGATGTTTAGCACCACTTTGAACGTTTGACGTTTAAGACCAATGGATTAGAAAAGTAAAGACTGCGGGGTTAATTTATGGGGTCTATATGTGAAAAGGTCCTTTGTAGATTGTTGTGCTAACTGGAACTTGCAATGACTGACAAAACTAGAAAAACAAAATGTTTTTTACCTGTACAAGCGAACGGTCCACAACCTTGGACTGGTTTCCATGGTCGATCGTTTTCTTTGCCCACACTTGGGACTTATTGCGGATGTTTTCAAGGGCTTTGGTGTGCCTAAGCTTACGGGCCAAGAGCTTCCCACACTGTAAGTGGGTGTAAGTGAGAGAGAGCAAGGATGAGAGACAGCTATGAGGCATAATAAAAATACAAATGGGTTCTAACTTAGCTGTGATACTTTCTTTCGAGACTTCTATGAAAGTAAACTCGGAGTCTAAATTAAAATTAAAAAATTAACTTTATACACACAAAATATGCTGTTAAGTTAATACACCACATGTTTTAATCATATTAAAGGTAGCGTGGTAGAAATTGTCCATTATCTAGCCAGACATTATGCCATAAGCTGTCATTAATACGATGCTAGTGGAGATGCTGCCATTTTTCTGTATTCCTAAAACAAAATATGGATAATTTCAATCACCTGAGTGACCACAGTTGAATACTAACAGACTCAATATCCAATTTTAGCCATAATAGGATGTAATTTAAACAAATTAGAGTCAATTTCTATTTCAACAGGTACCTAGCCATCAGTTGAGAAATGTTTTGAAAAAACACTAATGACAATGCCTAGTGTAACAAAGCAAAACTCTTGTCACTGTATTGCTCTGTCGACAAAGACTGAGGTATTTAATGCCAATGCAGTTCATTTGAACTTGAACTTAATGACTCTGGATATAATGTATGAAAATGGGGATTGACTGTTAATCAGGACTGTAGGCTAAAGGCTATTATATATGACCTACCTGTTTGCACAACCTTGTGCCACATGGCATTGTGGCTTTGCAGTGGGGGCAAACCGTTTTGTTTGACGGCATGACTCTGTTTCTCTAGTGGGAAAAGGGGAAAAAAGCATTACTTAACGCAGCACTATATAACTTTTTTTAATGAATAAAATGTAATTTTATCGTATCTGTATAGTAATGCGTTAACACAATATCAATTCTACAATTGGGGGTTAGGTTAAAACTTTGACATTGACGGGGCCAGTTTGGAATTGCAGCCTCCTGAAGGTATTTTTTAGGACAGTTTTGAAAGTGAGTAGGGTTTTACACTCCTTTACTCCTTTTGGTAGGGCATTCCACATTGTTGTTGCATAGCATGAGAACGAGTTCATTTCCTTGTTTGTGCCAATTCTGGGTTGAGCATGATCAGTGGAGCTGCCTCTGGTGTTGTGATTATGAACTTCAGAGGATCTGACACACATTTGTACCTGATGTTCAGGATTCAATGTATCCCCTGAGCAAGCAGGCAGGCTCTAGTTCAATGTCAGCACTTGCACAGGAAACCTGGTTAAAATCTGGGGTTGAAAAGGAAAGTTACATAGTGCAGCTTCAACATTAGATCAGGGGTCTTCAACAGGGGGTCCGGGACCCCTAGGGGGTCCTCAGAGTTCACTTGAACCCTAGCATCCCTATTCTGGGGAGAACTTAAACCAAAAATAGCAGATCTACAAGCTTAGTGAGCTTGTAGATCTGCTATTTTTGACACTGGGATATATGTGTCGAGGGAAAATGGAGCAGACCAATTAAAACTTTTTTTTTATACAATATAGAGGGGGTCCCTGCTTCATATCTCTCTCAGCTAGGGGGTCTTTGGCCTGAAAACGTTGAAGACCCCTGATGCAGAACAGCTTTACAATGTATTTCGCTTTTACTAATTTTGTATTTACGTATCTAATATAAAGTGTGTGTTTTAGAGCAACCAAAAAAACACACACTATATTAGATACGTAAATAAGACCCTGTAGAGTCTACAGGGTCTTCAACAGGGGGTCCGGGACCCCTAGGGGGGTCCTCAGAGTTACTACAGGGGGACCGCAAAATCTTTGTGTGGTATGATTTTTCTTTTTTACATTAATCACTTGAACCCTAGCATCCCTATTCTGGGGAGAACTTAACCAAAAATAGCAGATCTACAAGCTCTGTGAACTTGTAGATCTGCTATTTTTGACACTGGGACATATGTGTCGAGGGAAAATGTAATACAATATAGAGGGGGTCCCTGCTTCATATCTCTCTCAGCTAGGGGGTCCTTGGCCTGAAAACGTTGAAGACCCCTGCTCTACAGTCGTACAACATGTCGCACCAAGATTTGCTACTTATTAAAACAAATTGCACATTAAGAAAACAGGTAACTTTTACATCTACTGCTAGGCCCACGTTAGCTAGCAGGCAGCTAATATGCTAAGCTAATATGCAGCTAATATGCAATTATAACACTGACACAACAACAATAATTCCATTGATACCGTGATTTCGTTACAAAAAAATATTATAATCATACCTACGTATCCCGCAAAAGAGGGCAAGCGAGTTGAAGCGACCTCACTTTCAGGCGATGACAGTACTGCTTCCGGTTCGTTCCAAACCGGATCCACTTCTGCGACGCGCTACTAAACTTTATTAGATTCACTTTTTTATTTTGAAATCAATAAGAGCCTACAACGCATTGGCACAAATGATATGATAATTCATAAATAAATGCGATGGCCTGACCACCACCAGATTTTGGTTTACCAGACCAGAGCTAAAGAAAGTGAAAATGAAAATAATATTTTTTGTTGATATTAATAATTATTATTATTAGAATAGAATATGCACGGTGTAGTTCAAAGTTCAGTTTACACCTTTTAAAATGAACTAGCAAATGTAAACAAATCCTTTGAAAATTGCAGATCTACAAGCTCATGGTCAGCTTGTAGATCTGCTATTTTTAAATGGCTGAAATGTATGCTGAAGTGGTTAATGTATGTTCTATAATAATAATAATAATCCAAATCTACAAAGTAACTTGTAGTTTTAACAGTATAATATTTATATATATATTAGTATAATATAATATATATAAAAGTATAATATTTGCTTCTGACATGTAGTGGAGTAGAAGTAAAAGTACTGAAAATTGGAAATACTCCAAAAAAGTACAAGAAATACCTCAAAATTGAACTTAAGTCGTACTTATGTACAATTTTGGTCTTAAAATTTTGGTAAGACCACATGGCTAATTTGCATACGCGCTATCGAAGTTAATGGAGGGGATAATGGGTCTCCCATGCACGGAGTTTAAACGTTTTTTTTTTTTGGGTGAATCCGTGCTATTTTTTTTATAACCCCCACAGTTTGCCCTGTAATGTCACCAGTAAAGCCCGTAATTCTCCAAACATGTACAAATGTAAAATATAAGGTGCTTACCCGCTTGGCCCAAATGGTATCTAGGTGTCCGGAGAATTTGTGCAATGTCTAAATCCATATTTTTCAATTAAAAAGTGTTTTAATTCCGTCTGTGGCCGATTCTGAGACGGGGCGCATCCCGTGAAAGCCGAAATTACACTCAATGTAAACAGAAAGTAAACGGGGGGGAAATGGCGTTCGGCCACAGACGGGATTAAAACACTTCTTTATTGAAAAACGTGGACTAATATATTGCACAAATACTTTGGACACCTAGTTAATATTTGGGGCAATCTTATATTTTGCATTTGTGAGAGAGCGCCGTTCACAAACGCTGTCAGGCTGCTTTGGAGCCTAGGTGCCCGGACCGCCAGCGGTCCGGCAATGCGGTTGGGGGGGTAGTACCGGACCTTTCTAGTTGTGTATTTACGGAATTGAATCCGTGTTATTTATACGTGGTGGGGAGAGCGTAGAGAGTCACGTGACTGTCTCCGCCTCGCATTGAAGTTAATGGAGGGGATAATGGGTCTCCTATGCACGGAGTTTCGGAGTTTCTAGTAATCTATGCACGGATTTATTTTGGTGAATCCGTGCTATTTGTACGTGTTTGGGGGGAGACCGGGTTGGGAATAAGGTTAGGTTTAGACATAGTTTTACTGAGGTTAGGTTTAGGAATAAGGTAATAGGTTTAGACATAGTTTTACTGAGGTTAAGTTTAGGAATAAGGTTAGGTTTAGCAGAGTGGATGGGACCGGGTCCAGGGAGCATGATGTGGGGCGACTAGAGGTAACAAGGACAAAACTATGTCTAAACCTAACCTTATTCCTAACTTAACCTCAGTAAAACTACAGATGTGCCACTTCAAAACTTCACATGTCCTGCCATCGCCAAGACAGTAAATTTTCAGGGGATTCCCAGGGAAATAAGAGGGACAAAGAAGGGCATTTAAAATGGTGAATTATTTTGATGATCACTGCTTTTATGATGCTAATGAATTTGAGCAACTAGTCAAATCACCTTTCGCCTCATAATGAGTCTGACACCACCTTCAACACACATTCTTTTGTTCTCATGTATATGAATGTCTGTTGAAGGGAAAAATGGGGGGGTGTAGTGACAACTTCTTTTCAGGGGCAAAACAGTGCATTTTAAGGGCAGAAAAGGGAGGAAAAACATGCATTTTCAGGGCGCTTTCAGGGAAAGAACAGTAACGTGTGAAGTTTTGAAGTGGCACATCTGTATGTCTAAACCTAACCTTATTCCTAACTTAACCTCAGTAAAACTATTTCTAAACCTAACCTTATTCCTAACTTAACCTCAGTAAAACTATGTCTAAACTTAACCTTATTCCTAACCTCAGTAAAACTATGTCAAAATAGACTGGGGGGTGGGAGTAGTTTGACTGATTTTGATGATAGATTAACTAATTTGGCTGAGGACCCCCTGTAAGCCCCTGAAGGACCCCTGGGGACCCCAGTTTTAGAACCACTGCATTAGATCATCTGTTTTGTCAAACCTACAACTGTATGGAGACAACAAAAATAGCTGATAAAGCTCACAAGCTTGTAGATGGGCTATTGTCAGTGAACAACACTGGCCGACGCACAACTAAGAATAAATGACAATTCATTCATTGACTCATAAGTGATTGAGGTGACATCATCGGTAGACAGGCTTGGTCATTTGCCTGGCACTCAAAATCTTTTCAGGTGGGGGTCCGTGGCCAAATACATATTAATTGATTTGGGGTCTTTGACATGAAAATGTTTGAGAAGCACTGAAATAAAGCTAACAATAGACCACCTGTAGTCCAAGGTAAAATGTTTGATAATAATAATACATTTCATACACAATTATATACACGTATATGTTGTACCTTTTGTTTAATGTTTTAAAACGTGCTTAATATGTCTTAAATCCATCAAATGTACACAACTGTTGAACTGTCTTGTTATATTTCATAGCTGTGTTGTGCAATGATTATAGAAGATCTTCAAGCTCACAGCTTGTCACACTGTGATGTGCTATGAGTTTGTAGATCTGATGTTTTTTTATGCATGATACCGGCATGCAAGTACTGTAAGTAATCTAATGATTTAACATATAATTAAGGTTAAATACTTACTTTTAAAAAATAATTATGACTGTGATCTGTCTCATAAACTACATATACTATTGTTGTGGGGAGGTGAGGTGAGGGTTGGAAGTTTTCAATTAAATCAGTGGTTCTCAAACATTCTGATGTCAAGGACCCCAAATGAATGTGTGTCTGACCCATCTGTAAATATGTTGTGCCAGGGACCCCCATAAGAGAAGGTTTGGGTCAGGGACCCCCATAAGAGAAGGTTTGTGTTTTATTATTCCAAATTGTCCAGATGTTTCAATCTTGTTCAAGCTTTGTGAGCTTGTAGATCTGCTATATGAATAGCTGAAGTATAAAGTAGGGTTAAAGTGGTTAAAATGATTGTTCTATATTGATGCTATAATAACTCAATTAGCTGGAGACCCATTGGACCACCCTGAAGGACCCACAATTTGAGATCCACTCAACAAAATAAAGTCATAATAAAACAGTTACACACTCCCTGGATGCCACAGCAGAACCTTTGCCCCACATTTTTCAGATCAGCCTGTCATAGCGTCAGTGGAGAAAAATAAATTGAACAAAAACAAAAAATGTGTACAGTATACTGTGATATGGGGAAAATACAATCTATCAATGGCTTATAGCTCCTTCCTATGTTTCTGACATGCTTGACTCAAACGTACCAACCAGAACCCTTAGATCAACTGATGTAATTCTTGTTCTTATGTTATCCTCCATTATTCTGAGTTCTTCTGATCAAAGTCAACCATTATTGATCAGTTGTTGGGTAACTGTGTGTGTGTGTGTGTGTGTGTGTGTGTGTGTGTGTGTGTGTGTGTGTGTGTGTGTGTGTGTGTGTGTGTGTGTGTGTTTAGGCATATCGGGACACAGTGTCAGAGCAGACAGTGAGTGAAGGTCTCTTCAGTGAAGGTATCTTCAGGGAGCAGACAGCAGGATGAAGACGGTTCTGTGGCTGATTGTGACCTCTCTGCTCCTTCATGGTGAGTACATCTAATCCTCCTCCTGATACCATGTGACACTGGATGATGTCACTATGATGATGTAATCACTAGAGATACACGATATTGTCATTTTGGCCGATATCCGATAATATGCAGTAATATCAAATGAGTGGGAAAAACCATACCTATATTAAATTGTTTATAGGCTCAATATAAGTAAATTAATATATGATAACCCTTCCACAGGAGTAGCTATTTCATATTTATCACACATTTTGTTATTTTTACCTACATGATATAGGTGAACAGGATGAAAACATTTAATAAATAGTTATCACCATGAAACTTCTCCAGTTGATTACTTGAAACCAATGATTTATCGTATTACAAGTTTTCTGAAATTGTATATTTAATTATGCAAATGTGGCTTTATATTTGCATATTTGCATAACTTTCCAGAATGAACATTGGATAAAGCCAGAGTCAACATTCTTATTTCATTGTGTTTACATGTTAGAGTCAAATGTTTTTAACGAGGGAATATTCAACATCTATATGCATCACTCCATGAATAAGAAAATACTGTGAGCAGGCATGAAAAAACGTTGTTTATGCTTTGTTGGCCAAATGCTAATGCTTGTTTTTTTTACCTTTTTATACACCTCAAGCACTGGCGCCTACTACTGGTTGCACAAGGGAGCCACGGCACACCTTGTCGCTGTCTTATGAATTTGCATTATTGTCAAGTCTGCCTGGTTGCTTGTTTCTCTCGCACAAGTGCAAATTACCTGCCAATGCTGGTTGCCAGGCTTTTGCTTAACAAGGCAAGTCTGCTTGTTAAGCGATTCATTTGCGCATACAATATTCATAGACCTGTTTGCTTATTGCTCTCTCACATAACTGGCAACACACCTCACCGGGGCTGAGCAACGTGTGGATGTATGAGAAAGTTCAAATGTAATTTAGATAGAATGTTATCAACTGGAAATTATGAATTTAGGAGATGCTTGGACGTTGGAGGGACATCTATGGTTAGTAGAGAGTACAGTGCTGAATTGGCTGCCGTGCCGTATGTACTTGACTAAAAGTACAAAAGTATAAACTCAAAGTATCAAAAGCAAAAGCACTCATTATGCAGAATGTCCCATTTCAAGTTTTCAAATGTATACAAATCTCTTGAAAATACCAGATCTACAAGCTCTGTGAGCTTGTAGATCTTCAGCCCTATAAACATTTCGGCCATTTGAAAATAGACGATCTACAACGTGAAATCGCACAAAGACACCGGTGTGCGTGTGCATGAGTCTCTCTAACAATTTGCGTGTGATAATATAGGGGTCCACATATTCAACGCATGATAACTACCACTAAGCTACTAGTCTGCAATGGTTAATTATCATGCCAAACTGTGGAGTGGAGATGTACAGCAAGTTACAAAAGAACCACACCTAGCTTTGCCCACCAATTTGATAACCATGGCTCTGTTAGGGCCCTGGCTCATGTTATCACATTAACATAATAATATCTCTGACTGTATCTCTAGGGGTACAACCACGTTACCACTCAAATTAAAGCTTAGAATTAGCCGTAGAATACAACTCTCGTAGACGTATTTATGATTCTGGCTAATAATCCATATCTTTCAATAAACTCTCGTAGACGTATTTATGATTCTGGCTAATAATCCATATCTTTCAATAAAGAAGTGTTTTAATGCCGTCTGTGGCCGAATCTGTCTGAAATTCACAATGGGCGGTAGTAGTCCCGCGTGGCCAGACTTTTGCCTCCCACACGGAATAGTTGTCTGGCTACGCGAGACTAGGGCGGTAGTGACGAAGCCCATCCGGAAATACAAAAACATGTAAAGAGGAAGTTAACGAGGGGGGGAAAAGACAGATTACATTATTATTTTTTGGGGTGAACTATCCCTTTAAAGACAGAAACATTACCAGTAGAGTTAATGTGTGCTCATTCTCTGTGGTTAAATACACAGGCTTGCTTGTTCAAAGCGGTCGTTGAACTCGAGTAACGATGCGCTCGTCAGTCTAGGGAACCCATTGGCAAAAGCTCTGAATCAGTTTTGAGAGATTATAAACACATTCATGTTGTAAATACTATATCCACCACACTATCACTACTCTAATCTGATTTAAATATGTACAAGAAACGCTCTCTGACTGTTAAGTTTGTTTGCTGTTTAACTACGTGCCTTCACACACACTAGGAGGGGGGAGGGAGGGGGAATGTATTCATGTATTCAAGTACTGTACTTTTACTTTACTGGAGTATTTCCAACTTTCAATACTTTTACTTCTACTCCAGTACACCTCAGAGACAAATATTGTACTTTCACTCCACTACAATTATTTGAAAACTTTAGTTACTAGTTACTTTGTAGATTTGTATTATTACAAAACACACATTAACCACTTTAGCTCTATGCATACTTAGGCAATTTAAAAATAGCCGATCTACAAGTGAGATCTGCTATTTTCAAAGCATTTTCAAACATTTGGAAACTTGTGAAATGGGACATTCTGCAAAATGTTCATTCAGTGCCACAATGTTTTCTGGCAATGTGCTCCCAGTGCCAGCATGTATGAGCATTTTTCCTACTCTTTCAAGACCCACAGAATATTTTGATGTACCATATCTCAAAAGAAAGATGACTCTTTTCTTTGCCTAGGAAAAAAAGGGAGTTGCTAGCATGTTCTGTTCTTCAGGTGAATAAAACTATTTTTCATCAAAAACAGCCCTGAGAATAGAAACATGAGTAAGAGTCAATCTTCATTTTATTTTTGGCTCCAGTGATAAAGACATAATAATCATTTTCAAACAAATGACAAAAACTAAGATAGAATAAAAAACAAAATTTTACTTCCAAGTGTTGCAAGTGATAAATGAGTAATAACATAAACAAGACCAGGATGACGTGTCAGCCTGTGCCTATGCCCATGTATGGACGAAAGGGGGACAGACTTTTCTGGCTGGGACCTAAGGACAAACGGACAGGGCCATGTTTTTTGCCCATGTATGGAGAAAACAGGTACAAAACATGCCCATGTATGGGCGAAAGGGGGACAGACTTTTCTGGCTGGGACCTAAGGACAAACGGACGGGGCCATGTTTTTTGCCCATTTATGGAGAAAACAGGTACAAAACATGCCCATGTATGACGAAAGGGGGCTTTTCTGACTGGGACTTTTCTGGCTGGGACCTAAGGACAAATGGACATGCCATGTATGGACGAAACAGATACAGAGCCTCATGTGAGCCATACCCTTCGGGTCTGGCAAAAATAAACAAACTTAAACGAACTCTGAGACTCTTGAGAGTGTATACAAATAGGACCAAATGGACCCTTACAGGTCTGTAACTCTGAGTGAAAAAAAACTGTTTATATGAATGATTTATCATAGATTTTAAATGCATGTGGTTCAGGGTGTATACTGCACATTGATACGTTCTGTACTCACTATAGATGTCCCTCCAACGTCCAAACATCTCCTAAATTCATAATTTCCAGTTGATAACATGCTATCTACATTACATTTGACTCCACATTACATTTGAATCCACCGTTTCTCACCGTGAAACTAGTGTTGCCAGTTATAGGAGAGAGAACTAAGCAACCAGGTCTATGAATACATGCGCAAATGCATCACTTAACAAGCAGACTTGTCTGGTTAAGCAACCAGTGTTGCCAGGTTATGTGTGAGAGAGTGTGGGGGTGCAGAGGCTCCTTTGTGATACCATAGCCAGTGATCTATAGATCTATAGATCTAGATGACAGGGACATCTATAGACAGAGGTGGAAGCTGTATGCCCATCAGTACCTGTGAAGATATCTCTCTTTAGATCCTTAAGTACACCACTGTATACTGACCACCTGTAGAGAAGGCAGCATCAGACCACTCACAGCTTGTAGATCTGATGTTTTTGAATAGCTAAAGTATAAAAGGTTAAAAGTGGTTCAAATGATTGTGACGCTATTACTATATTTTTCTTGACAATTATTTGGTACTTTTACTCAAGTAGGCCTACATTTTGAATACAGCACTAACAGAGTCTTTCTACATTGTTGTATTGATACTTTTACTCGAGTACTTCTACTGGTAACTCAGACTCATTCATTTGATCATGTTTCTCTTCAGCTCTCCAGGCTCAACCAACAGGTAAACAAACATCAACACATACATAAATATTATAGATTGTAACCTAGAAGGTTTTCTTCTAATCAAAGTAATATAACTTGATTTAACTGTTTATTCTATTGTCTATGTACAGAGTCTGGTGATGTCATCAGGTTGGTGGGAGGAGCCAGTCGCTGTGCTGGTAGACTGGAGATGAAACACCAGAGACAGTGGAGACCAGTGCATCCTAATGACTACTGGAACCAGAAGTCATCATCTGTAGTGTGTAGACAACTGTACTGTGGCTCTACTGTTTCTACAGAGAGGAGACGTGGTTCTACAGATCAACCTGTATGGATGATTAGATCTTCCTGTGTTGGAGATGCATCTACACTGAGGGAGTGTAGTGGACCAGTGGAGTCTTATACTTCCTCCTGGAGTCTGGAGCTGATCTGTTCAGGTAACAAACAATAACTTCAACAATGATACTAATCTAGTCTGTCTGTCTGTCTGTCTGTCTGTCTGTCTGTCTGTCTGTCTGTCTGTCTGTCTGTCTGTCTGTCTGTCTGATCTATAGTATAGATCTATAGATGACAAGTCCCTATAGATGACAGGAACATTTATAGTGTAGATCTAGATCTATATAGTAGATGACAGGGACAGATGTCCTTGTCATGTTATACTGTTTGTCTGTCTGTCTGTCTGTCTGTCTGTCTGTCTGTCTGTCTGTCTGTCTGTCTGTCTGTCTTATTTACTGTCTGTCTGTCTGTCTGTCTGTCTTATTTACTGTCTGTCTGTCTGTCTGTCATACACAGACAAGTACATGTACTCAAGTACTGTACTTAGGTACAATTTTCAATACTTTTACTTTTACTCCACTACATCTCAGAGACAAATATTGTACTTTTACTCCAGTACAATTATTTGAACATTTTAGTTACTTTGTAGATTTTGATTATTATTACAAAACATGCATTAACCACTTCAGCCCTATGCATACTTAGGCAATTTGAAAATAGCCGATCTACAAGCTCACAACACGTCGCTTTGCGACTTGTTGTGAGCTAGTGTTGTGAGCTAGTTGTGAGCAAAATGAGTACTTTTACTTTCAGTACTTAAGTATATTTTAATATTTTAAATACTTTTGCACTTTTACTCAAGTAAATGCTGGACTTTTACTTAAGTACAAATTGTGAGTACTTCTTCCACCAGAGGGTCACATTTTTATTCCGTCAATGGAAATAATCTGAATTATTGGGTCTGATATGCTACCATGATATGCTATCAGGAATCCTGATATGCTACCTATAATATCATGAATCACTAATACTGTTCTTTCTTTTTATTCTTTCATTCATTTTAATGTTTATATGAATGATTTATCATAGATTTGAAATGCATGTGGTTCAGGGTGTAGGGTTGGTGAATCGTTCATTAACTCTTTCACTGCCAGATTAAATACATACATGAATCGCCCACTGGTTTTCCTTACCTTTTAAACCAGTCACAGAATATTTATCTCCAGTATGATCGACACCCCGACAGTTGCTAAACACAGAGGGTTTCACTGTGCTTCCGCAAGAAAGAAAAAAAAAAGACCCTCCGGTCGCCTGTTACAGGCCGTTGAATATAACTTGTCTCGTAAAAAATGCAGGGATAAAAAAACAAAAAAAAGATACAGCCATTTCCCCAAAATGCGCTAAGCAGGAAGGGAATGGTGGGAGAGATCTTTCAATCACGTGATCTCCTAGATCTGTGTGTCTTGAGGATGAAAATGGTCACCCGTGTGTTAGAGAACAGCGCCATCTGGTGGAAAACCACTGAAAACTACAAAGTCGTGGAAGTCGTCTTTTGCAGTGAAAGAGTGAACACTTCCGCGACTGCCGTCAGGCCATCCCACACACAGCCTGAGATAATGTCATAATGACCAATCGTTTCCTGCTGTTCTATTGGCCAGTGTCTCCTTCTCCCCCGTGCTGCGGGGCACAGCGAGGGATTCCATTGTCTTTTAAATAACTATTAACATTTCAATTCCACTCTTCTCAGTGAGCTCACATTATATGTTGTTGCAGGCAGGCAGAAACATTAGGCTAACTTGTAATGGCAACTGCAGATGTAAAATATTTATTAAAAAAAGCGTGTAAAACAGCGCGATCTGTATATCTGATGTACAAGCACAAAACAGTTGCTGCGAAACAAGCTGTATGCGTGTAGATCTGATCTTTTTCCGCCGCTTCTATCAGCTGTCCACGCTGACAGAAGCGTCTCCTCTCCTGCCCATGTCAGCACAACAAGTGAACACATCGGTATGTTCCACAAATGTGCTCATTCCTGCTGTACTCCTGCGCTAAATATCTGATCTGCAAACAAAAAACAGTCGCTGCCTGACGCGCCCTCTGCTTGTAGATCAAATCTGTTGGCGCAGCATTAGTTACATGCAGGCAGCGTTGCCAAATGTGTTTGTGAGGGAAAAAGCAGCCAGGTCTAGTAAAAGTTCACTGCATGCGGTGTGTTTGTCTGAGTGTGAGAGAGAGAGAGAGAGAGAGAGAGAGAGAGAGAGAGAGAGAGAGAGATGCCCTGATGTCGAAAGCAAGCGAGTTGTCCGCACAAGTTTATGCAATGGACGGAGAGCAATGTTTTTATCTTAAAGTCGCTTATAATAAGCAGACATGGCAACACCGAGACAGAGCGCAAGCGAGATTGCGAGAGCGAGAGAGAGAAGCAACCCATTGCTCAGAACAAAAATACAACATTTAGTGGTTAGATTTATGGGGACAAAGCAGTAGTTATTTCTATTTCATTATTAGTAGGCCTAGAGGAGAGAAGTCGGACGGATAGTGAAATGCAAATCAGCCATAAAATAGAACAATGACGATCGGCTGGCCAATGCAGGGGGTCTCTGAGGTGTGAACAGCTCTTAGTGGGGGAGAAAGGGTAAGACCGGTCAATATAGCCGAAATATAACGTCTGGGACTGTATATATATATGTAATTTCATATTTATAATACGTTTCAGATAAAAAAAAAAAAAAACATAGATTATTTGAATCAAATATTTAGGAAAAGTCATGAAAGGGGGCTGTTCAAGCGGGACACGATGGATCAGCATGTTTTACCATTCTGCCTCTGACTGTCACAGTTATAATGCACTGTGTATGTTTTACCATTCTGCCTCTGACTGTCACAGCTATAATGCACTGTGTATGTTTTACCATTCTGTCTCAGACTGTCACAGCATGCACTTTATGTTTTACCATTCTGCCTCAGACTGTCACAGTTATAATGCACTGTGTATGTTTTACCATTCTGCCTCTGACTGTCACAGCTATAATGCACTTTATGTTTTACCATTTTGTCTCAGACTGTCACAGCTATAATGCAGTGTGTATGTTTTACCATTCTGCCTCTGACTGTCACAGCTATAATGCACTGTGTATGCTTTACCATTCTGCCTCTGACTGTCACAGCTATAATGCACTGTGTATGTTTTACCATTCTGCCTCTGACTGTCACAGCTATAATGCACTGTGTATGTTTTACCATTCTGCCTCTGACTGTCACAGCTATAATGCACTTTATGTTTTACCATTCTGTTTCAGACTGTCACAGCTATAATGCAGTGTGTATGTTTTACCATTCTGCCTCTGACTGTCACAGCTATAATGCACTGTATATGTTTTACCATTCTGCCTCAGACTGTCACAGCTATAATGCAGTGTATATGTTTTACCATTCTGCTCGGACGGCGCTGAGTCAGCTGAAGGTAACTTTGCAACGCTGGCTCAGCGGTGCCTCTGGTGGCTCAATTCACCTTCAGACAGCGCGCCTCCGTCGGTGAAAATGAGTGAAGCACCTTTTTCACAATCTGACTGGTTTTCTAATCATACTGTGACACACACATATATATATATATATATATATACTCGTTGCTGTCCGGTAGGAACCAGCTACTGTAACTCCATTTTTCCACTTTTGCATTTTTTTCCCATTAATCAGGGCCATTGGACACCCTTTACATCTATCTGTGTGTTGATTAAAAACATATTGAACCAATGAAAAGTATTAAAAAGTGCTTCTGACAAAACCAGCTAAATCCATTGGATCCTCAAACTTTCTGCTAAACCAGCTAAGTTCACAATAGGGGGGTGGAGTTAGCTGGTTTAGCTGACTCCAGGCTCCACCCCCTTTTGACCTCTAACCTCATTGTGAGCTTGGAGATCCATTCAGCTGTTCTAATCAATGATGAACCTAAATCCGCTGTTTTTGTCATTTCCTGAAAAATGAACATTTTGGCGTTAGCTGGTTGCTGCCGGACAGCAGATGTAGGTTTCTTTCAGGCTGATCATTGTCATGTTTTAATGTTTTTCTTCTCATTCAGGTGATCATTCAGTGAGGCTGGTCGGTGGTTCACACTCCTGTTCAGGCAGAGTGGAGGTGTACTACCGTGGCAGCTGGGGGACGGTGTGTGATAATCGGTGGGATCTGGATGATGCCCAGGTCGTGTGTAGACAGTTAGGCTGTGGAACAGCTCTGTCAGCACCAGGGAGAGCCCACTTCGGACAGGGTGATGGAAACATCTGGTTGGATGAGGTCAGGTGTTCAGGCAGTGAGTCACAGCTTTCTCAGTGCAGCCATAGCGGGATTGGAAAGCACGACTGTCATCACGGTGAAGACACTGGTGTTACTTGCACAGGTAAATATGAATGTTATTGCAATTAATAATGATGTATGTATGTGTGTTGTCATCCTATCCTATATTAAAATTGTCTAAAGGGAGGACGGGCTGGCCACACTCATGTCATCATGACTCAGATAAGGAGTTCCAGCTACACCCAATGTTGAGCTCATAGGACTAGATAATCCCATAGATGAATCAGCACTTGGTATTAAGTGGGGTAGGGGTAAACGCTTCACTGGGGTCTTCAGGTGGGCACCCTCCTTAATTGGTGTTTCGTTGATAGGCCCACACACAACACCTCCACAGGGCTCAACGGCGACACCTGGAGTCCCAGGTTTTTATCATCATTATCATCATCATCATCATCGGCCAGTATTTAAGTTCTACTGGCTGCTGGTATCAGAGAGTCAATTTGTCTTTTTTTTTTTTTTTTTTGGCTTTTTATAGCTTTATTGGGAGAGGGATAGTGAAAGTAGGCTGACAGGAAATGGGGAGAGAGATGGGGGAAGACATGCAGCAAAGGCCGCCGGGAACGGGACACGAACCCATGGCACGCTGTCTGTTAAGGGATTTCAACCAGGGTGCCTGGACCGCGACGCCACGGCCCAGGCGAATTTGTCTTTTTGTTTGGCTTCAGTTCAAATGTGCTCACTGCCTTCTCCACCAGAGATACATTGCCTCTTTTGGGCACATAAACAACTAGAAAAAGTGCTCCTCGGAGCACAGGTCTCCGCCAGGTCAGGTAGGCTATTGTGGCCTCTTGGTGGCGCTATAATAAGCCAATGTGAAAAGGGTGCCATTTGTTCTTAGGCCTTGCACGACAATTGGACCCTCACTGCATTCATGATTTGAGGCATTTTGTTAAAAACATTTGTTTTGCTAAATTAGACCTGCTGGTGGCGCTATAACAGGCCAATGTTAAAAGGGTGGCATTTGTTCCTCAACATAGTGTGAATGTGCGTGCAAAGTTTGAGCGCAATTGGACGTTGCGTTCATGATTTGCGGAATGTTGTTCAAAACAAGCCAATAATGCAAACTTTAGATGTCAATCTTTACCAATCAGTATGGAATATGAAAAATCAAACACATCCGTTGTGATCACATGACTATAGAGATCATGTGTACCGATTTGCGTGAAATTTGGATAAAATTGGAAGGAGTAGTATAAAAAAATGTGTTTTACATAAGTCTGCCTCCTGGTGGCGCTATAAAAGGCAGATGTGAAAAATGCAGGGCAAAGGTTTTTCCTTGACCTCTAGGGAGAGTGCATACAAAGTTTTACACAGATCGGTGCAATTATAGGTAAAAACACAAATCGGCCTCTTATAGCGCCACCATGAGGCTGATTTGAAAAAAATCAAATAGTAGTTCTTCCTCGGCCTAATGGGAATGAGCGTGCAAAATTTCACGGAAATTGCATGCTGTGTTCATGATATGAGCCATTTTGTTCAAAACGGAGCACTCCTGCAAACTTTGGAAGACATTTTTAGCCAATCAGGTTGGAATATGAGAAATCTGAAAGACCCGTTTAGTTTAATGACTATAGAGATACTGTGTACCGATGTGCGTGATTTTTGGACAAAATCTGTAGGAGTACTGTCAAAAAATATGTTTTGCACAAATCGGCCTCCTGGTGGCGCTATAAAAGGCCCATGAGAAAAATTTGGGGCAAAGGTTCTGAATTGGCATCCAGGGAGTGTGTGTGCACAGTTTCGCTGCGATCAAGACAACGGTGCCGGAGATTAGCTGGTCACAGACGGACGGACACACGGACACACACACTGACACACGTGACACGGACGGACGGACGGGGTGGAAAACATACTCTCTCGCCATGCCTTTCGGCCTGGCGGAGACAATGAGGCACGACGGAGTATACAACACTACGCATTTGGGAAACCAAATAAGCCTCCAGGTCTGTAATATTACATTACGTGGGCGACAACATAGACATGTAACTTGCTTGTAGTCAGTGGTTCTCAACCTGTGGGTCGGGACCACAACGGAGCTCACAATGCCTCGCGAGCTTGTAGATCTGCTATTTTCAAAGTATTTATCTGTGGAACCGAGTCAAACTAAATGTGGATCCCCAGTTCAAATTATGATTCTTTTGAGGGGTCACAGCCTGAAAAGGTTTGAGAACCACAGCTTTAATGCAGTGAACATTACATGAGCGTAGCGTTTACCGTGGTGAAGTGTTGAATATTCACCCAGCTGGGTTTAACGAGACAGCGGTGCAAAATGAAAATCCGATGTTTCCTAAACATGCTGTCACAGATGATCCGACCATTTTATAAAAGATGTAAGCATATGCCAAGATAACTGAGGTTATATAGCTGATTCTGAGCTAAACATATTTGTTTAATTTCAAAGTTTTTAATATTTAAACTTTATGATGAAAGGCCGCGGCGGCCACACACATAGCAGCTATTGTGCTCGCCTCTCCATGTTTACGGATAGTGAAATGCTATGGAGAAGTGAATGCTCCAATGTGTGAATGCTCCAATGTGGACCAAAGAGTTCCAGTGTGAAGGCAACGAGTCTGTTCTCCTGGACTGTAGAACCTCAGACTCAACTAGAAACACCTGCTCACCTGACAAGACTGTTGGACTCACCTGCTCAGGTAAAAGACTACACTTTAGCTTTGATTATTACTTTACAATCAAAGTAATATTTCTTTGTAACCACTTTAACCCTATACTTAACCCAATCTCAGTTTATTTGTGTACAGTCAGGTTACAAACATCATAGCAGAAGCAGGCAGTGCTCATGAGCTCATCTCTGTTCCAATCCTCTGTTCAATTCTTCCATTACACACATAAGTAATATTTAAAGCCCTTCTGTCAGTAGGTAATAGGTCTCTCCTCCTCCTCTTCTCATCTATTTCTTAATATTAGGCTATATTAAACATGTTGTGACCGAAGGCCACGTGATGTCTAGGTCTAACAAAATACATCAATTTCCCCATAAGTTGACTTTGACCTAGTGTAATAACTCATGATCCATCTCCTGTGGGAGACATCTTCTCTCCCTTCGTGATCACTTTCCCAGACGTGAACTCATTGTTTGTTAATCATGCTTATAGAACATTTACTTTAACCCATTTATACCGGGAAATAATCTGTCATTTTTAGATCTCTTTGGCTATTCAAAAATAGCATATCTACAAGCTCATAGTGTGGCACCGGGTGCCGCACTACGAGCTTGTAGATCTGCTATAAAATAAAATAAAATGTGAACATATTTGCAAATATTTGAATATATATATATATATATATATATATATATATATATATATATATATATATATATATATATATATATATATACACACACACATTTTAACACAAATCTTTGCTTCTGGGGGTCCCTGGAACAAAATAAATTGAGATGGGGGGGCCACAAATACATGTCATTTTGGGGGTCCTTGACTTGAAAAAGTTTGAGAAGAAGATAAAAAAAAATAAACTGTTAGGATTTAGAGGACATTTGAAGAATCCAAGAAGAAAAGATTTGAGTTGAATGTTCGCTTTAAAAATTCATATATTCAAAGATTTGCACAAATCTTCACGATAAAAAAAAAATAGCAGATCAACAAGCTCATAGCGCGGCACTCAGTGCCGCAGTGTGCTATGAGCTTGTAGATGTGCTATTTTTTTGCAGAAAGGTAATTGTAGAACAGAGACAATACAGTTCTAACTGCTTAATATTGTCTGTGTACAGAGCCTGTCAGGTTGGTTGGAGGAGCCAGTCACTGTGCTGGTAGACTGGAGATGAAACACCGGAGAGAGTGGAGACCAGTGTATGATTTATATAACCACTGGAAGATGAAGTCATCATCTGTAGTGTGTAGACAACTGGACTGTGGCTCTGCTGTTTCTATAGAGAGACGTGGTTCTACACGTCAACCTGTATGGTCGATTACACCTTCCTGTGTTGGAGATGAATCTACACTGCTGGTGTGTGTACACACACCAGTGGTGTCTGATACTTCCTCCACCAGTCTGGAGCTGATCTGTTCAGGTAACAAACAATGACTTCAACAGTGATACTAATCTATACTGTCTGTCTGTCTGTCTGTCTGTCTGTCTGTCTGTCTGTCTGTCTGTCTTTCCTATTTACTGTCTGTCTGTCTGTCTGTCTGTCTGTCTGTCTGTCTGTCTGTCTGTCTGTCTGTCTGTCTGTCTGTCTCTCCATGTGCTTTTACACTCAGTGGTCTAAGTAACTAAGTACACGTACTCAACTACTGTACCTGAGTACAATTTTGAGATGTATTTTTACTTTACTGTAGTATTTACAATTTTGAATACTTTTACTTCTACTCCACTACATCTAAGAGGTAAATATTGCACTTTTACTCCTCTACAATTATTTGAAAACTTTAGTTACTAGTTGCGTTATTACAAGACACACATTAACCACTTCATACATATACTTGTAGATCTTTACTTTATTGGTTTATTTAGACGGGACAATGAACATGAATGAACATTCAATACATGAATGTGAATTCAATCAGCTGAACATGATGGTCAGGATTCAGAAAACCCCTCCCACCGCCTCGGAAAGCGCCGAGCCAAAACAACGCGTCACACATATATTCTAGCTGACGTCACTGTACTGAAATGCTTTGAAAATGGCCGTGGGAATTACACTATTTTACACTCTTTATAATAAAGTAAATACATAACTTTTTTAATTAACATGACCAACGACTGCTATACACACGTCTTTTCAGTTTTCATAGGGAAACAGATCTAGCATTTGTATGTACTGTCTTGGGGGCGTGTCTTGACTGACTCATGACCAGGCTGGTCAAGCGGGCCACGGTGGATCAGCATGCCCCAACATGAGCTTCATCTGTGGCAGAGAGGTGACTCGATGTTTGTTTATGGAGTTTTTTTTAATTACTATTTTCTTAAATATATATACATATATATACATATATATTTTTTTGTGTTCTGTCTGGCTGGAGCAAACAATGACACTACATTAGATTAATAGTGGACAGGTAGACTACTTATTTATTTTAAGAGTTATTGATAGAAAAACCTTAATGCCCTGTCCAGTCTGCCCGGGGCAGGGGGCTTCCCGACCGGCTGTGGAATGACTGGAGGCACAATGTCCCAGAATCTGAAAGTGTTGTATAAATTGGTACTTAATGAAATGATGATTAATGAAATGATGATTCATGAAATGATTGCTGTAGCAGAACTTGAAGAAAAGCAGAAACGATAGTTGCATCTCTCCTCATGTTGTAATTTTAATGTTCTGTAGCCTATGTGTGTTCTACACAGCAGCTATTAGCCTACACACAGATAGTTTGCATATAGCATCAATCAATCTGTATAGAACTAGTCTTGATAGACTGTCATCTTGATCCAAGGCTGATATAGAAGCAGACACTGTGTTTACATGGATGGACAATAGTGTGTGTGTGTGTGTGTGTGTGTGTGTGTGTGTGTGTGTGTGTGTGTGTGTGTGTGTGTGTGTGTGTGTGTGTGTGTGTGTGTGTGTGTGTGTGTGTGTGTGTGTGTGTGTGTGTGCTGTCAGTCGCGGTTTACAATTGAGGTGTGTGAAGCAGCACATGCTTATTTATGAATGAATGAATAACCTTTATTTCACCCAGTGTGAGTGATCACTAGTCTGGTCCGCCGCTCGAGGTCTGTCACCGGGCACAGAGAGAGGACTAATATACTGTAACGGTTTGGCCAAAAGCAAAAGGGTCCGGGGTGCCAGACAAAGTAGCTAACCTGACAAAAGGTTCAATACGAGTAGCCTAACTACTACATAAGGCTGTGCATGAATTGTCCGTCTTCTCTACACACCCTATAAATACCCACTGTAACACACAATAAACTTCAGACACCAGAGATTGTCGTTCAACGTAGTTATATTAATATAGTTCAGGTTATATGGTACAGTTCAGTTTCATTCACAGTTCCAGTTAGTTTCACACATAGTTCCAGTGAGTTAGGTCAAGCTTACAAACATTTCACACATAGACAGTGTTACGACCCCTTAGGTCTAGTCTAAGGATCGCAACATAATGATGGGAAACCACAGCACTTTGATGCATAAATTGTATTTATTACTCAAAATGGCAGGAATAGAGTAATAATGGAATACAAACCGTTTGGTGATACTTGTAGTAAAGAACAAAATAAATGAATTTAGCAACTAATCAACAGAACAAAAGGCTTTAGTAAATAATCACAAAGAAATAACCCAGCTGACACGCGACGTCAGTACAACGTTGTCCCAACGTTGTACTCCAACGTTGGATGACCGTTGGATTTTGGTTGTAAATGAAAGTTTGTCTGACGTCATAACCCAACGTTGGTTAGACGTCATAACCCAACGTTGTTTAGACGTCATAACCTGACGTTGGTTTGACATCCTAAACTAACATTGATGTAACGTCAATCTCTGATGTTATGTAGACGTTGATTAAAGGTTGGACTCCCAACGTTGGATACCAGTTGTATTTTTGTTGTAAATGAAAGTTTGTCTGACGTCATAACCTGACGTTGGTTTAACGTCAATCTCTGATGTTATGTAGACGTTGATTAAAGGTTAGACTCCCAACGTTGGATACAAGTTGTATTTTAGTTGTAAATGAAAGTTTGTCTGACGTCATAACCTAACGTTTGTCTGACGTCATAAACTGACGTTGTTTTGACATCTTAAACTAACGTTGATTTAACGTCAATCTCTGATGTTATGTAGACGTTGATTAAAGGTTAGACTCCCAACGTTGGATACAAGTTGTATTTTAGTTACAAATGAAAGTTTGTCTGACGTCATAACCTAACGTTTGTCTGACGTCATAAACTGACGTTGGTTTGACATCTTAAACTAACGTTGATTTAACGTCAATCTCTGATGTTATGTAGACGTTGATTAAAGGTTAGACTCCCAACGTTGGATACAAGTTGTATTTTAGTTGTAAATGAAAGTTTGTCTGACGTCATAACCTAACGTTTGTCTGACGTCATAAACTGACAAGTTGTATTTTAGCTGAAAATTTATATCGGGTTGACGTCATAGTACAACATTGGCTCAACGTACAATCAAAATATGACATATTTCTAACGTTGTAATCACGTTGTATTTTAGTTGAGAATAAAATGTCAATCCAACATTAGCAGGACGTCAACCTCCAGAGTTACCTTGTCACGTAGATATCTTGTCACAACAAGATATCAACGTTAAAATAACGTCTCCTGTGCCCACTGAGTGGGCGGTGGGAACAGGACATCTTCCAGACGTCATTTTGACGTCGATATCTCATCATCACGACGTCAGACAAACAACAACAAATTACATCTTGTTTCAGTGTCAAGTTTTACCAAGGTGAAAATACAATATCAGACAATATTATTTGACAAAGTTTAATAATTGGCACATTTGAATAGGTAGTATAAACAAACAGAAATTACAAGTCATATTGTTGTCCAAACAGTTACAGGTTTGGTGAATAGGTTCAGAGCCCAAAGTGCCTTTGTAGGAAAATGATTCCATTTGTGAAACTTTAAAATAACTAAACAGTACAAATCAATAAAAACAATGAAGTGCATTCTTTGAGGCATGTCTATAACATATGCACCAAGGGCAAAAACGTTAAAAAGAGAGAGAAATAACACTGAGCTCCCGTAAATCACTTGGAGAGTCTTCTCTGCATCATTCTGTTTAATTTGTTGAGGGTTGCATTCTTCTTTAGTTCCCCTAAAGATAAATGACAGGAATAAGCTATTTTAATAACTCTAACTTGATTTTTACATTATGAAACATCTTTATTGACTGACAGATATCTGTTCAAAAGTTTGGAATCAGTGAGAAATTATGATTTTGAAATTAACTGAGTTTGCAGATATGAGTACTGTCTCTGATGGAAGGGCCATCACAATTGCTTGATCTAAATCCTATGTTGGGAACAGCTATACCGTAAGGTTCATGAGAAGTTTTATACAAACCAGTCTCAAAGTACGGCAAATTCTACTGAAAATATGGGGTGAAATTTGACACGGATATCTAGAGAATATGACATCTAGAATGCCTAAGGTCTTTAAAGATATTGCTGCACTTGGTGGATTATTTAATGAACAGAAATGTTGAAGAATATAAGTTATTATTATTATTATTATTACCCTTATTATTATTACTATTACTGTTACGAACATTCAGGGCATACTTAGGAAACATTCAGGGCATAGTTGCCAGCAATAGCCTATATATGGAGATCCCCATAGATGGAGATAATAGACCTGCAAAGTCGTCATAGAGACCCAAACGTGCCATTTGTACGGAGTCTGACATCAGCGAACCCTTCCCCGAAACTCTATGTATAGACATAGCCATCACGTCCAGGGCTGAAGTCTTGATCCCATATTTGGCCATAACTAACATCGGCAGCTCCATATAGGGAGACGTCTGACACTATCTGACATCATCATAGTGATGTCAGGACCGCAAGCCAGCATTATAAGAAGAAGCTCGAAACCTCTCAGATAGGCACATTCCAGAGCGATTCCGAGAGACATCTTAACTCTCTCCTGAGTACCAGGAGATTGGCTGGCCTTACAACCCAGTTAATCACAGATTGCATATTCAGGACGACTAGCTGGCCTTACAACCCAGCTAGGCCTTCAGAGTGGCTCTTGAGTCCGGTTCTAAAGAACCAGTCGATTATCATTGTTATAATTACCATTATTATTATTATTATTATTATTATTATTATTATTATTATTATTATTATTATTATTATTATTATTATTATTACCCTTATTATTATTATTATTATTATTATTATTATTATTACATTTATCATTATCATCAGTGTCTTGGCTGTACTTACTTAATTTTCACAGTGATTCCAAACTCTTGAACTTAGGCATAACTGCCAACGTATATAAAAATAATCAACATTTTGTAGCACTCCTTTTTGAATTTGAAAGATAACGGAAAGGTCAAGTTACATCGGGCAATTAAAATGTTTAACTTACCATATGCAACGTCAAAAAGACACAGGCCCCGGGGACTTATTCTTGCCATGATGTCAACAAAGGTTGTACTGGAGTGTCAATTCATGTGACATGAGGAACGGCATCATTCTTCTGGGTGCATGATCCAATGAATTACCTCCTGTGTCTCCAACCATGACAACCTGAGAGTATGGTAAAAGTCACAGGAAGGAAAATGCCATATTAAGTGGACAGCTAAGATATTATTCTATCGTTACACCTCTTAAGGTCTTTAAACACCAGGGACATGACGAATAAATTATACAAATACTTCTTTAGAATATATTGATGCTATCGCATCAAAACTTTTCATATACTGTATATGATGCCTCATTTTTATAGCCGTTAACCTGATGCCTTTAATAGCGGTGAAAAATCAAACTTGTTTTAAATCAAAATTATGTTGCTTTATTGTCAAATAATAGTGAAGTTCAGTGTGGAGGTACTTACCCGATGTATTCTACTTGAGAGGACCTTCCACCTCTTGATGTACCACATCTAGCATGAAAATAAGAAATACACAACACATTATGAATGAAAAATATACTTGACGCAAGATAGAGACTTCTCACAATGGCCTCATGCCGTGGCACAACTACTTCAGAGAAAACCCAAGAAGAAATTGTATTGTGAACCCAGTATGGTGAATTATATCGAATCGTTGGTTGAGTGAAACTTCACATCCCTACCCTTTCAATATTAACGCTATAAGACTGCTTTTACATTACACTGCTGACTGTAGACTAATGTTTACTAGTTTATCTGTGCCTGTTATGTTTAACTGTGTCAAAAAACTATCATCAGGGTGCCCAAAGCCCTGTGGGAATTTATAACTCAATTCAAAATGTTCCAGGAAAGTCACTACCGTGGGAAACCTGAATCATCTAATTCAATATATATTTTTAAATTACAACCAATTTAAAGCATATTACCCCTCAAATTAACGCCCTGATATTATACTTACTTCGGACTTGGTGGAGGCTCACCAAGTCTTGATCACAGGTGTTTGGAAGCTGAAGTAGCACACGCACACGCACACACACACACACACACACACACACACACACACACACACACACACACACACACACACACACAAAAACAGATTAGATAGGCTACCTCTGCCTTCCGAAACATCTGTGGACATTTAAATTCAATATGGGCTGGAACAGCGTCGAAAACGACAGCTATCAAACCTACAGTACACCTACTTCATTATCAGCTACTGTATATCAAGTATCGGTTATGGCAAAATACTAACTGTTCTTCACTCTGTTTGGGCCATTCAACTGTACAGGACTTAGTTCAATATTTCAACTTAAGATGGCTTACCAATAGATCTTCAATATAGTGTTTACATTCCTCAGAAATGAAAAAAACTTTGAGAAAACGTTGTATTATAGTTGCTTAACAGCACAAATTAAAACCAACAAAATATCAACGTCTAATGGCGTTAGAATTTAACGTTGTGTAGACGTTAACGTCATAACGTTAAGAAGACATTGGACTTTGGTCTCAATACCCGACAACAGAATGTCGGTATTCTTTGTCAATTTGACGTTAGCATGATACGTTGAACAGATGTTGGGCATTGGTTACTTACCAACACAACTTAAAACCAACAAAAATCAACATTTAATGATGTTAGAACTTAACATTGTGTGGACGTTAGCATAACGACGTTAAGCAGATGTTGGGTTTTGGTTACAATACCCGACAACAGCATGTCAGTATTCTATGTTAATATGACGTTAGCATGATATGTTGAACAGACGTTGGGTATTGGTTACTTACCAACACAACTTAAATCCAACAAAAAAACAACGCTTAATGATGTTAGAATTTTACATTGTGTGAACGTCAGCATAATGACGTTAAGCAGACGTTGGTTTTTGGTTGCAATACCTGACAACAGCATGTCAGTATTCTATGTCAATATGACGTCAGCATGATACATTGAACAGACGTTGGGGATTGGTTACTTACCAATCAATCTTCAACATAGTGTTTACATTCCTCTATTATGTTTATTTTTTTTAGGTGGGCTTTACTGTTAGGCTTGGCCAATATTAGACTGAAAATAATGTCTTACAAGCTAATATAATCAAAACTATGATAAAGGCTACACAAGGCTATTCAAATGCAACCAACCCTTATGCCTGATTTTTAGTTACACAGCACTGTCTCACACAAAAATCAGGCTGTGAGGCATGTGAGCTTTTACCCTTCAATAACACACATTCCCAACTGAAAACATGAATCATGCATGAACAACAGAACTTCACCTAAAATAAGACATTAGCTTTAAAAGCTGCAATTCAAATGTTTAACTCAGCAGCACCAAGCCACCAACACAAAGCAATGGGGATCAGTCCATCTAGTTAATGCAGTATAGCCTCTTTCTAGTTCCCACTGTTTTGCCACAAAAGGCAGGTACTGTAACCATTTTGGGCAAAGGATTTACTCAAACAATGCTGCCAGTTTCAAAAACATGCAAAGAAAAGGAAAAGAAAACAACAAAGCATGACTGATTTGCAATATGAAGAAATCACCTCACTCGGTCATAAACAGAATGTAGAACTTTATTTTAAAAACAAACAGTCAAATATTTCATTTCAAGTTAGAAGGAAATTAATTATGAACTCACCTGTGCAAAAGATTGTGATTCTAGAAGTCCTGGGATGGTCAAAAAAACATCTCCATGCACAAACAAGTATCTCTTCCTGTCTTCTCTCCCTCCAAATTCAAACTGCAGGCTCCTGCAGCAGTTACTGTTGCCCCGCCCAGTCTGGTGTTATACAACTGTGGTCCCACCCACAAGTCCAATGATTCGTCCAATGAAAGAGCAGAACGTTGCTATACTGCTCAGTGATTTGAGGAGACATTTGACAATCCAGTTTGAAATGTATTATTATGACAACATCCATACAACGTTGCAGTCTAACATCATTAGACGTAGATATTTGGTTGGTTTTAGGTTGTGTTGGTAACTAATCAATAACCAACGTCTGTTCAACGTATTATCCCAACGTCAGGTTGACGTCAAATACTGACATGCTGTTGTCGGATATTTGACCAAACCTCAATGTCTGCCCAATGTTATTATGTTAAATGTCAGTTTACATTGTATGTGTCATATGGCATTATGCTGTAGGCCTAATGCAAAAAGTGAAATATTTCCCTCAATCATTTATTTGATTAGCAATTAATATAATGCAAAAATAAAGAACTGCAACAGCTATGAAACATGAACAATGGTGAAAATCAGTACATTTACTCAAGTACTGTACTTAGCATTGTATTTTTTAAATTCACTTGTGTGTTTCTATCTTTTGATACTTTATTATTTTACTCCACTACATATCAGGGCAAACAATTATTTTACTTTTTGTGATTGATTGATTACTTTATTAGTCAGAAATGTAAACAGCATGAGGTACAGTCATGCATTTAGGCTGAAAGGGTAACAAAAAAAGTGTCTGTCTGTCTGTCTGTCTGTCTGTCTGTCTGTCTGTCTGTCTGTCTGTCTGTCTGTCTGTCTGTCTGTCTGTCTGTCTGTCTGTCTGTCTGTCCATCTGTCCGCCCTTCCGTCCACCCAGTAGTACATACATAGTGGTGTGGATGATAAACGGTGTCACAGTCACACACTCTTGCTCCATATGTCACAACTAAGGAAGACCCTGGTTTTGAGGTAGGCCGGTGTCTATGCATTGTAATGTATTGATGCATTTCTTTTCATATGGGTTTATTATTTAGGGCAGCATAGGTTACTGGTTAGATAATCAGAAGGTCCCCGGTTTGCCTCAAAGGCCCTGGACGGGGCGAAGTGTCCTGAGCAAGACACTGTAGGGGTGGACCCTACAGTCCACCCACCCCAAGCGCTCAACATAAAACATTTGAGCAGCCATAAGCTGAAACTGAATTTGCCCTCTGGAACTAAGGAAGGTCTCCTGAAGCAAACTAAGGGCAAATTATTGACGATAAAGAGTTGACATGGCTGTCTACCTACCTCACTGTCGGTCGCATTCCTTTAAGATGCAGCTGGCTGATCACCGACAACTAACAACTGCTAAAGCGGAAGGGAAAAGGTATAACTGGCCTTAACCATGTTGCCTTGGCTCTAAATCCACACTGGCAAAGAAACCTGTAGCTAATCAGTCTCATATACAGCCACGGGTTCACTATAGGTGGGATGCTGGCATGTGCCCCAGGAGCAACTTGATGGTATTTGTCTGAAAGTCAAATTCAGTTATCTGGAAAAGGCTGAGGGTTATAGAACTGCACAAACACCTCTCTGGGCCATGGGGTGGCCCTGTAGCTCATCTGGAAGAATATAGTTGAACCACAGATGAAACAGCTACCAATTGCTCTGGTTGGACTATTGCAGGTTAAACAGATGCTAGATCATTACTCTATGTCAGAACCTTCAGTACTTATTGTCCATATTCTACAGCCAGACTATGTTGGATTTTGTTTAAGTAACAGCCACATTAACCCAGCAAAATATCTACATCTAATGAGGTTTGAATGTTGAGGAGATATTTTCATTATGAAGTTTAGCAGACATTGGGTTTTGGTCACAATACCCGACAATAGCATGTCAGTATTCTACATCAACACGACGTTGGCATAATACGTTGAATAGACGTTGATTATTGGTCAGTTACCAACACAACCTAAAACCAACCAAATATCAACGTCTAATGATGTTAGACTGCAACGTTGTGTGGACGTTGTCATAATAACGTTGGGCAGACACTGAGGTTTGGTCAAAAATCTGACAAAAGCATGTCAGTATTCGACGTCAACCTGACGTTGGGATAATACGTTGAACAAACGTTAGTTAATGGTTAGTTACCAACACAACCTAAAACCAACCAAATATCTACGTCTGATGATGTTAGACTGCAACGTTGTGTGGATGTTATCATAATAACATTGGGCAGACATTGAGGTTTGGTCAAATATCCGACAACAGCATGTCAGTATTCAACGTCAAACTGACGTTGAGATAATACGTTGGACAGACGTTGGTTATTGGTTAGTTACCAACACAACCTAAAACCAACCAAATATCAACGTCTGATGATGTTAGACTGCAACGTTGTGTGGACGTTCTCATAATAACGTTGGGCAGACATTTAGGTTTGGTCAAGAATCCGACAACAGCATGTCAGTATTCGACGTCAACATGACGTTGGGATAATACGTTGAACAGACGTTGGTTATTGGTCAGTTACCAACACAACCTAAAAGCAACCAAATATCAACGTCTGATGATGTTAGACTGCAACATTGTGTGGACGTTGTCATAATAACGTTGGGCAGACATTGAGGTTTGGTCAAGAATCCGACAACAGCATGTCAGTATTCGACGTCAACATGACGTTGGGATATTACGTTGAATAGACGTTGGTTATTGGTCAGTTACCAACACAACCTAAAACCAACCAAATATCAACGTCTAATGATGTTAGACTGCAACGTTGTGTGGACGTTGTCATAATAACGTTGGGCAGACACTGAGGTTTGGTCAAGAATCCGACAACAGCATGTCAGTATTCGACGTCAACATGACGTTGGGATATTACGTTGAATAGACGTTGGTTATTGGTCAGTTACCAACACAACCTAAAACCAACCAAATATCAACGTCTGATGATGTTAGACTGCAACGTTGTGTGGACGTTGTCATAATAACGTTGGGCAGACATTGAGGTTTGGTCAAGAATCCGACAACAGCATGTCAGTATTCGACGTCAACATGACGTTGGGATATTACGTTGAATAGACGTTGGTTATTGGTCAGTTACCAACACAACCTAAAACCAACCAAATATCAACGTCAATTGACATCAAATTAATACGTTGATACAACGTTGGAAGTTGACGTTGGTCCAACGTTGGATTTTGGTTAGCTGACGTCACAACCTAAATCCAACCAAAAATCAACGTCAACGGACGTCGCGTGCCAGCTGGGAAGCAACAGAGCAAAGTACAAAGTAGGCTAACCAATAACAAACGATAACTAAATATAACAGAGGATTCCCCGAAGGGCTTCTCAAGGCACCACAGTCATTGGTATGTTTCACAGAGTAGGTGGTGGGGGAAAGGAGGAACAGAACTCCGCTCGCACTAGTGAGTGCTGATGTTTCCCCAACAAGTGTCAGATACGAATGAGCCTTTGTAGGAGAGCTGGTGCCGGCCTGTCGGTCGTAGCCATGGAAACGGAGTAAGCAGACCAATCCGTGGGGGCGATCACTCCCCACGTGCCGATCCGTCATCAAGCCACGCCCCCATGCCACGGAATGAATGAGATTGTCAATGACACAATCAGCGAACGCCCAGGCCAGCGCTCTCATTCATTATGTTGCAACTCTTACTATATGGAATATAGAAAACAAGCATGACAGCACCTTAACAAATAACCTAATAATAATACTAATAATAATAACAACGGCCACTGGCCGTAACAGACAGACATTCATAAAAGCCAGTGTGGCTGGCCACCGTCATCACGTGAATGAACAGACACATATTAAGTCAGGGGTAGTGGCGATGCACCGCTAATCACCACAATACGCGGTGGTGGTAAAAGTACACACATTTTTTACTTAAGTAAAAGTATCAATATTGCAATGTAGAAATACTCTGTTAAAAGCAAAAGTCCAAAATGAAAAAATAACTTGAGTAGAAGTACCAAAGTATTGGTATCAAAATGTACTTAAAGTACCAAAAGTAGAAAGTACTCATTATGCCGAATGTCCCATTTCAGAAGTTTTCAAATGTATAAAATGTATTAAAATCTTTTGAAAAGAGCCGATCTACAAGCTCACAATGTGTCGCATTGCGACACATTATGACCTTGTAGATCGGCTATTTTCAAATGGGCGAATTTTATAGTGGTTAATGTATGTCTTGATATAATAATCAAAATAACTAGTAACTAAAGTTTTCAAATAATTGTAGTGGTGTAAAAGAATAATATTTACCTCTGAGATGTAGTTGAGTAAAAGTAAAAGTCCTGACAATTGGAAATACTCCAGTAAAGTGAAAATACCACAAAATAGCACTTAAGTACAGTACTTGAGTAAATGTACTTGTAGTTACTTTACACACTGGATCTGAAGGGCTTTCAGTTTCCATTCTACTTCTCCCCCGGGGAGCGGGTTTTGGCGAGAGGCAGAGAAGGACTCCCTGAGGCAAACAAAAAGTCCTGTGTCTATATACACTGATTATTTAATAAAAATCTCTCTCTCTCTCTCTCTCTCTCTCTCTCTCTCTCTCTCTCTCTCTCTCTCTCTCTCTCTCTCTCTCTCTCTCTCTCTCTCTCTCTTCTCTCTCTCCAGGGTCAGTGAGGTTGGTGAATGGGACTAGTATGTGTTCAGGCAGAGTGGAGGTGAAGTCTAATCAGTCGTGGGTCTCAGTGTGTGAAGGTGACTTTGACCAGCAGGATGCAGAGGTGGTCTGTAGGCAGCTTGACTGTGGGACTCCTTCAGCCCTCCAGGGGGCGCTCTATGGAGAAGTGAAGGCTCCAATGTGGACCAAAGAGTTCCAGTGTGAAGGCAACGAGTCTGTTCTCCTGGACTGTAGAACCTCAGACTCAACTAGAAACACCTGCTCACCTGACAAGACTGTTGGACTCACCTGCTCAGGTAAAAGACTACACTTTAGCTTTGATTATTACTTTACAATCAAAGTAATATTACTTTTTAACCCTATAATTAGTTGAAGGAGGATCTTCAATCTCAGTGTATTTGTGTACAGTCAGGTTACAAACATCATAGCAGAAGCAGGCAGTGCTCATGAGCTCATCTCTGTTCCAATCCTCTGTTCAATTCTTCCATTACACACATAAGTAATATTTATAGCCCTTCTGTCAGTAGGTAATAGGTCTCTCCTCCACCTCTTCTCATATATTTCTTAGATTTACGCTATATTAACCATCTTGTGACTAAAGGCCATATGGTTATCTGCATGTGATTTCTAGGTATAACAAAATACAACAATTTCCCCATAAGTTGACTTTGACCTAATGTAATAACTCATGCTCCATCTCCTGTGGGAGACATCTTCTCTCCCTACGTGGTCACTTTCCCAGACGTGTTAATCATGCTTAGAACATTTACTTTAACCCATTTAGACCGGGAAATTATCTGTCATTTTTAGATTTCTTTGGCTCTTCAAAAGTAGCAGATCTAGATATTTTATTATATTGCTATTTTTTTTTATCGTGAAAATGTGTGCAAATCTTTGAATATCTCTATGCTGTACCACTCAGCTACTAGTCTGCAATGGTTATCATGCCAAACTGTGAAGTAGAGATGTACAGCTAGTCAAAAAAATCACACCTAGCTTTACAACCCATTTAATAATCATGTTCCAAATGTGAGGCTCTGGCTCATGGACTACAGGGTCACATTGGCCGATACGATTTATTACATTATTATATATTATATTTATATTGAGCACATTGATGAATTGTTTTATTTTTCATTTTTGTTTTGCTCGTGAAAGTTGACGGTAAGCCCCCCTCAACACTAATCCTATTGTGATGAAAGATATTTAAGGGATAAATACATTAATTAAATATATACAGTATATTCTCTGAAATTGAAATTCTGGCATCTGACAATGGCGCAGCGTTCACTTCAAGTGAGTTCAAGGCATTTGCAAACAGAAATGGCATTCGCCATGTCACGATGGCACCATATCATCCCTCATCAAATGTGCAGGCTGAGAGGATGTTGGGAAAGGGTTATTGTGCATTTACTAACACAGTTACTGTTTTTAGCGGTGCCAACCGCTCTACACTTGACTTTGTCTCCGTGTCCGTCCGTCCGTCCGTCCGTCCGTCCGTCCGTCCGTCCGTCCGTCCGTCCGTCCGTCCGTCCGTATGAGCACGGGATGAGCACGGCAAAGAAGAAACACATACAAACACACGCACACGCGCACACACACACACACACACACACACACACACACACACACACACACACACACACACACGGACTTGGAGATTGCCTATGCCATCTCTCCTCTCATTGGCCACACGTGCCACTGGTTATCAAAGCGTATGTTATGTCCGTCCGCCCGTATGAGCACGGGATGAGCACGGGATTTTAAACAGCTATAACTCCAGTGTGCAGCATGCCACCAAGTCCAAATTTGGTATGTGGACTTAGACCACCAATAGGGACGAGCATGAATTGCTGAAGTTATCAAAGAGGGGTCCAGGGACCCCCAGCGTATGTTATGTCCATCCGCCCGTATGAGCACGGGATGAGCACAGGATTTTAAACAGCTATAACTCCAGTTTGCAGCATGCCACCAAGTCCACATTTGGTATGTGGACTTAGACCACCAATAGGGACGAGCATGCATTCCTGAAGTTATCAAAGAGGGGTCCAGGGACCCCCAGCGTATGTTATGTCCGTCCGCCCGTATGAGCACGGGATGAGCACGGGATTTTAAACAGCTATAACTCCAGTTTGCAGCATGCCACCAAGTCCACATTTGGTATGTGGACTTAGACCACCAATAGGGACAAGCATGCATTCCTGAAGCCCCGCCCCAGTGTTCCAGGGACACCCAGCGTATGTTATGTCCGTCCGCCCGTATGAGCACGGGATGAGCACGGGATTTTAAACAGCTATAACTCCAGTTTGCAGCATGCCACCAAGTCCAAATTTGGTATGTGGACTTAGACCACCAATAGGGACGAGCATGAATTGCTGAAGCCCCGCCCCCTCTGTCTTCCCATTGGCTGGCCTTTAAACAGCCATAACTCAAGTTCGCAGCATGCTACGGAGTACACATTTTGTACATGGACTAAAACCACCAATAGGGACGAACTGTAATTACTTAAGCCCCGCCCCCTCTTTCTGCCCATTGGCTGGGCTTTACACAGCCATTATTCCAGTTTGCAGCATGCTACCAAGTACACATTTGGTAAGTGGACTCAGACGACCAATAGGGACGAACTAAAATGAGTTAAGCCCCGCCCCAAAGGCACCGCTTCCTTCACACAGGGTGTGATTTTTTGACATGTGTTGCGTATTAACTACACACAGTTATTGTTGTTGGCTATTTGTGTACGTAGTCTCTGTCCCTTTAAGTGCTGGGCTGGGGGGAGTGTCTTTCTTGAGTGTGCTGCCTGTATGCAGTTGAATGGAACTCCATTTTGTAACGTTTCTAGTTGAACAGTAAAGACAAACTTACCTTCCCAGCTGGCACGCGACGTCCGTTGACGTTGATTTTTGGTTGGATTTAGGTTGTGACGTCAGCTAACCAAAATCCAACGTTGGACCAACGTCAACTTCCAACGTTGTATCAACGTATTAATTTGACGTCAATTGACGTTGATATTTGGTTGGTTTTAGGTTGTGTTGGTAACTGACCAATAACCAACGTCTATTCAACGTAATATCCCAACGTCATGTTGACGTCGAATACTGACATGCTGTTGTCGGATTCTTGACCAAACCTCAATGTCTGCCCAACGTTATTATGACAACGTCCACACAACGTTGCAGTCTAACATCATCAGACGTTGATATTTGGTTGGTTTTAGGTTGTGTTGGTAACTGACCAATAACCAACGTCTATTCAACGTAATATCCCAACGTCATGTTGACGTCGAATACTGACATGCTGTTGTCGGATTCTTGACCAAACCTCAGTGTCTGCCCAACGTTATTATGACAACGTCCACACAACGTTGCAGTCTAACATCATTAGACGTTGATATTTGGTTGGTTTTAGGTTGTGTTGGTAACTGACCAATAACCAACGTCTATTCAACGTAATATCCCAACGTCATGTTGACGTCGAATACTGACATGCTGTTGTCGGATTCTTGACCAAACCTCAATGTCTGCCCAACGTTTTTATGACAACGTCCACACAACGTTGCAGTCTAACATCATTAAACGTTGATATTTGGTTGGTTTTAGGTTGTGTTGGTAACTGACCAATAACCAACGTCTTTTCAACGTAATATCACAACGTCATGTTGACGTCGAATACTGACATGCTGTTGTCGGATTCTTGACCAAACCTCAATGTCTGCCCAACGTTATTATGACAAACGTCCACACAACGTTGCAGTCTAACATAATCAGACGTTGATATTTGGTTGGTTTTAGGTTGTGTTGGTAACTGACCAATAACCAACGTCTATTCAACGTAATATCCCAACGTCATGTTGACGTTGAATACTGACATGCTGTTGTCGGATTCTTGACCAAACCTCAATGTCTGCCCAACGTTATTATGACAACGTCCACACAACGTTGTAGTCTAACATCATCAGACGTTGATATTTGGTTGGTTTTAGGTTGTGTTGGTAACTGACCAATAACCAACGTCTATTCAACGTAATATCCCAACGTCATGTTGACGTCGAATACTGACATGCTGTTGTCGGATTCTTGACCAAACCTCAGTGTCTGCCCAACGTTATTATGACAACGTCCACACAACGTTGCAGTCTAACATCATTAGACGTTGATATTTGGTTGGTTTTAGGTTGTGTTGGTAACTGACCAATAACCAACGTCTATTCAACGTAATATCCCAACGTCATGTTGACGTCGAATACTGACATGCTGTTGTCGGATTCTTGACCAAACCTCAATGTCTGCCCAACGTTTTTATGACAACGTCCACACAACGTTGCAGTCTAACATCATTAGACGTTGATATTTGGTTGGTTTTAGGTTGTGTTGGTAACTGACCAATAACCAACGTCTTTTCAACGTAATATCACAACGTCATGTTGACGTCGAATACTGACATGCTGTTGTCGGATTCTTGACCAAACCTCAATGTCTGCCCAACGTTATTATGACAAACGTCCACACAACGTTGCAGTCTAACATCATCAGACGTTGATATTTGGTTGGTTTTAGGTTGTGTTGGTAACTGACCAATAACCAACGTCTATTCAACGTAATATCCCAACGTCATGTTGACGTCGAATACTGACATGCTGTTGTCGGATTCTTGACCAAACCTCAATGTCTGCCCAACGTTATTATGACAACGTCCACAAAATGTTGCAGTCTAACATCATCAGACGTTGATATTTGGTTGCTTTTAGGTTGTGTTGGTAACTAACCAATAACCAACGTCTGTTCAACGTATTATCCCAACGTCATGTTGACGTCGAATACTGACATGCTGTTGTCGGATTCTTGACCAAACCTAAATGTCTGCCCAACGTTATTATGAGAACGTCCACACAACGTTGCAGTCTAACATCATCAGACGTTGATATTTGGTTGGTTTTAGGTTGTGTTGGTAACTAAACAATAACCAACGTCTGTCCAACGTATTATCTCAACGTCAGTTTGACGTTGAATACTGACATGCTGTTGTCGGATATTTGACCAAACCTCAATGTCTGCCCAATGTTATTATGATAACATCCACACAACGTTGCAGTCTAACATCATCAGACGTAGATATTTGGTTGGTTTTAGGTTGTGTTGGTAACTAACCATTAACTAACGTTTGTTCAACGTATTATCCCAACGTCAGGTTGACGTCGAATACTGACATGCTTTTGTCAGATTTTTGACCAAACCTCAGTGTCTGCCCAACGTTATTATGACAACGTCCACACAACGTTGCAGTCTAACATCATTAGACGTTGATATTTGGTTGGTTTTAGGTTGTGTTGGTAACTGACCAATAATCAACGTCTATTCAACGTATTATGCCAACGTCGTGTTGATGTAGAATACTGACATGCTATTGTCGGGTATTGTGACCAAAACTCAATGTCTGCTAAACTTCATAATGAAAAGATCTCCTCAACATTCAAACCTCATTAGATGTAGATATTTTGCTGGGTTAATGTGGCTGTTACTTAAACAAAATCCAACATAGTCTGGCTGTAGAATATGGACAATAAGTACTGAAGGTTCTGACATAGAGTAATGATCTAGCATCTGTTTAACCTGCAATAGTCCAACCAGAGCAATTGGTAGCTGTTTCATCTGTGGTTCAACTATATTCTTCCAGATGAGCTACAGGGCCACCCCATGGTCCAGAAAGGTGTTTGTGCAGTTCTATAACTCTCAGCCTTTTCCAGATAACTGAATTTGACTTTCAGACAAATACCATCAAGTTGCTCCTGGGGCACATGCCAGCATCCCACCTATAGTGAACCTGTGGCTGTATATGAGACTGATTAGCTACAGGTTTCTTTGCCAGTGTGGATTTAGAGCCAAGGCAACATGGTTAAGGCCAGTTATACCTTTTCCCTTCCGCTTTAGCAGATGTTAGTTGTCGGTGATCAGCCAGCTGCATCTTAAAGGAATGCGACCGACAGTGAGGTAGGTAGACAGCCATGTCAACTCTTTATCGTCAATAATTTGCCCTTAGTTTGCTTCAGGAGACCTTCCTTAGTTCCAGAGGGCAAATTCAGTTTCAGCTTATGGCTGCTCAAATGTTTTATGTTGAGCGCTTGGGGTGGGTGGACTGTAGGGTCCACCCCTACAGTGTCTTGCTCAGGACACTTCGCCCCGTCCAGGGCCTTTGAGGCAAACCGGGGACCTTCTGATTATCTAACCAGTAACCTATGCTGCCCTAAATAATAAACCCATATGAAAAGAAATGCATCAATACATTACAATGCATAGACACCGGCCTACCTCAAAACCAGGGTCTTCCTTAGTTGTGACATATGGAGCAAGAGTGTGTGACTGTGACACCGTTTATCATCCACACCACTATGTATGTACTACTGGGTGGACGGAAGGGCGGACAGATGGACAGACAGACAGACAGACAGACAGACAGACAGACAGACAGACAGACAGACAGACAGACACTTTTTTTGTTACCCTTTCAGCCTAAATGCATGACTGTACCTCATGCTGTTTACATTTCTGACTATTCAATTCAATTCAATTCAATTTTATTAAAGTGTCAAATCACAACAAGTTGTCTCAAGACACTTTACATGTAGAGAAGAGACCCAACATCCCACCCTGAGCAAGCAATTTTGCGACAGTGGCAACGAAAAACTCCCTCTTAATTCAACAGGAAGAAACGTCAGGCAGACCCTAGGCTCTAGGGCGGGGGCCTTCTGCCTCGACCGTGTTGGGGGAAAGAAGAGAGAGAGAAAGGGAGAGACAGAGGAGAGACAGAAAGAGATACAGTGCAAGCAGTAACAATAACAATAATAGCAAATATAATAGTGTAAGATACTAGCATATGATAGTATAATATAGTACAGCAATAGTGTGTATGCAGTATATAATGGAATAATATAAAAATGTTTAAGATAATATAATATGCGGTATAGTGTAGTGTAGTAGAAGTCCACGGTCGTGTCCAGGTCGTGCTCCATGGAGAGAGGCCCGGTCCGGTCCGCAGTCACAGTCTTGAGCCGCAGCTGGGGGTCCGTAGTAACAGTCCATAGACTCCATGGAGAGGCCCAGGCCCGGTCCGCAGTCACAGTCTTGAGCCGCAGCTGGGGGTCCATAGTAATAGTCCATGGACCTGCGACGTGGGTGGTAGAAGAAACTCCGGGGAACGAGTCCCCGGTTGTAGAATTAGTGGCAGGCCTTACTAGAGCGTGAATCCGTACAGGGTTAATTACGATTGTACCAATGGGACACAAACCCACACAACCAAAGGGAGGACGGGAAGAGAGAGGACGAGGGGAGAGAGGAGAAAGGGGACGGTGGGGGAGAGAGGATGACTATAGGGGGACTGAGTCTATACACTTCGGCTATAGGCTTTATCATAGAGAAAGGTTTTTAGTCTAGTTTTAAATATACAGAGTGTGTCTGCTTTACGGACTGAGACTGGGAGAAGGTTCCACAGCTGAGGTGCTTGAAACTTAAATGCTCTACCTCCTGTTCTAGTTTTTTGGGGGTTTACTGGAACCGTAAGCATTTTTTCATACTGTGGACGCAGTGGTGTTCTGGCTGGTTTACGGGGCTCGATGAGTTCTTTGAGATATACTGGTGCCTGTCCATTGAGAGCCTTGTATGTGAGGAGGAGAACTTTAAACTCTATTCTGTATTTAACCGGGAGCCAGTGCAAAGAGGCCAATGAAGGAGTGATATGATCTCTTCTTCTGGTTCCTGTCAGTATGCGCGCAGCGGCATTCTGGACAAGCTGCAGGCTATTTAGGGACTTACTTGGGCAGCCTGATAGTAAGGCGTTGCAATAGTCCAGCCTAGAAGTAACAAATGCGTGGACAAGTTTTTCTGCATCATTTTGGGACAGAATGTGCCTAACTTTTGCAATATTACGCAGGTGAAAAAAGGCATTTCTTGAAATTTGTTTTATGTGGGACTGAAAGGACATGTCTTGGTCAAACGTGACTCCCAGATTCTTTACAGTGGCCCTGGAGGTCAAGGTAATACCATCTAGGGTAAAATTCTCATCGATTAATTTATCTCTGAGGTGCTTAGGGCCGAGTACAATAACTTCAGTTTTGTCCGAGTTGAGGAGTAGGTAATTACGGGTCATCCAACTCTTGATGTCTATAAGACATGCTTGAAGTTTAGCCAGTTGATCTGTTTCATCTGGCTTCATTGATAGATATAATTGTGTATCATCTGCATAGCAATGGAAATTTATAGAGTGTTTCCTAATTATCTCACCTAAGGGAAGCATATATAGAGTGAATAGTATTGGTCCAAGTACAGAGCCTTGTGGGACTCCGTATTTAACCTTTTCGCGTAGTGAAGGTGTATCGTTAACGTTTACAAATTGAAATCTGTCAGACAGATAGGACTCAAACCAGTTCAATGCAGCACCCTTAATGCCAACCAGATGCTCAAGTCTCTGCAACAAAATATGGTGATCAATAGTATCAAATGCAGCACTGAGGTCCAACAGAACCAGTACAGAGAGAAGGTTATTATCGGATGCAATCAGGAGGTCATTTGTGACCTTCACCAATGCCGTCTCAGTGCTATGGTGTGCTCTGAATCCTGACTGAAAAGCTTCAAATAGCTTGTTGTTATGTAAAAAATCACATAACTGCTTGGCGACTGCTTTCTCAAGGATTTTAGAGAGAAATGGGAGGTAATAAGTGGGACTAATAAAGTAATCAATCAATCACAAAAAGTAAAATAATTGTTTGCCCTGATATGTAGTGGAGTAAAATAATAAAGTATCAAAAGATAGAAACACACAAGTGAATTTAAAAAATACAATGCTAAGTAACAGTACTTGAGTAAATGTACTGATTTTCACCATTGTTCATGTTTCATAGCTGTTGCAGTTCTTTATTTTTGCATTATATTAATTGCTAATCAAATAAATGATTGAGGGAAATATTTCACTTTTTGCATTAGGCCTACAGCATAATGCCATATGACACATACAATGTAAACTGACATTTAACATAATAACATTGGGCAGACATTGAGGTTTGGTCAAATATCCGACAACAGCATGTCAGTATTTGACGTCAACCTGACGTTGGGATAATACGTTGAACAGACGTTGGTTATTGATTAGTTACCAACACAACCTAAAACCAACCAAATATCTACGTCTAATGATGTTAGACTGCAACGTTGTATGGATGTTGTCATAATAATACATTTCAAACTGGATTGTCAAATGTCTCCTCAAATCACTGAGCAGTATAGCAACGTTCTGCTCTTTCATTGGACGAATCATTGGACTTGTGGGTGGGACCACAGTTGTATAACACCAGACTGGGCGGGGCAACAGTAACTGCTGCAGGAGCCTGCAGTTTGAATTTGGAGGGAGAGAAGACAGGAAGAGATACTTGTTTGTGCATGGAGATGTTTTTTTGACCATCCCAGGACTTCTAGAATCACAATCTTTTGCACAGGTGAGTTCATAATTAATTTCCTTCTAACTTGAAATTAAATATTTGACTGTTTGTTTTTAAAATAAAGTTCTACATTCTGTTTATGACCGAGTGAGGTGATTTCTTCATATTGCAAATCAGTCATGCTTTGTTGTTTTCTTTTTCTTTTCCTTTTCTTTGCATGTTTTTGAAACTGGCAGCATTGTTTGAGTAAATCCTTTGCCCAAAATGGTTACAGTACCTGCCTTTTGTGGCAAAACAGTGGGAACTAGAAAGAGGCTATACTGCATTAACTAGATGGACTGATCCCCATTGCTTTGTGTTGGTGGCTTGGTGCTGCTGAGTTAAACATTTGAATTGCAGCTTTTAAAGCTAATGTCTTATTTTAGGTGAAGTTCTGTTGTTCATGCATGATTCATGTTTTCAGTTGGGAATGTGTGTTATTGAAGGGTAAAAGCTCACATGCCTCACAGCCTGATTTTTGTGTGAGACAGTGCTGTGTAACTAAAAATCAGGCATAAGGGTTGGTTGCATTTGAATAGCCTTGTGTAGCCTTTATCATAGTTTTGATTATATTAGCTTGTAAGACATTATTTTCAGTCTAATATTGGCCAAGCCTAACAGTAAAGCCCACCTAAAAAAAAATAAACATAATAGAGGAATGTAAACACTATGTTGAAGATTGATTGGTAAGTAACCAATCCCCAACGTCTGTTCAATGTATCATGCTGACGTCATATTGACATAGAATACTGACATGCTGTTGTCAGGTATTGTAACCAAAAACCAACGTCTGCTTAACGTCATTATGCTGACGTTCACACAATGTCAAATTCTAACATCATTAAGCGTTGTTTTTTTGTTGGATTTAAGTTGTGTTGGTAAGTAACCAATACCCAACGTCTGTTCAACATATCATGCTAACGTCATATTAACATAGAATACTGACATGCTGTTGTCGGGTATTGTAACCAAAACCCAACATCTGCTTAACGTCGTTATGCTAACGTCCACACAATGTTAAGTTCTAACATCATTAAATGTTGATTTTTGTTGGTTTTAAGTTGTGTTGGTAAGTAACCAATGCCCAACATCTGTTCAACGTATCATGCTAACGTCAAATTGACAAAGAATACCGACATTCTGTTGTCGGGTATTGAGACCAAAGCCCAATGTCTTCTTAACGTTATGACGTTAACGTCTACACAACGTTAAATTCTAACGCCATTAGACGTTGATATTTTGTTGGTTTTAATTTGTGCTGTTAAGCAACTATAATACAACGTTTTCTCAAAGTTTTTTTCATTTCTGAGGAATGTAAACACTATATTGAAGATCTATTGGTAAGCCATCTTAAGTTGAAATATTGAAGTAAGTCCTGTACAGTTGAATGGCCCAAACAGAGTGAAGAACAGTTAGTATTTTGCCATAACCGATACTTGATATACAGTAGCTGATAATGAAGTAGGTGTACTGTAGGTTTGATAGCTGTCGTTTTCGACGCTGTTCCAGCCCATATTGAATTTAAATGTCCACAGATGTTTCGGAAGGCAGAGGTAGCCTATCTAATCTGTTTTTGTGTGTGTGTGTGTGTGTGTGTGTGTGTGTGTGTGTGTGTGTGCGTGTGCGTGTGCGTGTGCGTGTGCTACTTCAGCTTCCAAACACCTGTGATCAAGACTTGGTGAGCCTCCACCAAGTCCGAAGTAAGTATAATATCAGGGCGTTAATTTGAGGGGTAATATGCTTTAAATTGGTTGTAATTTAAAAATATATATTGAATTAGATGATTCAGGTTTCCCACGGTAGTGACTTTCCTGGAACATTTTGAATTGAGTTATAAATTCCCACAGGGCTTTGGGCACCCTGATGATAGTTTTTTGACACAGTTAAACATAACAGGCACAGATAAACTAGTAAACATTAGTCTACAGTCAGCAGTGTAATGTAAAAGCAGTCTTATAGCGTTAATATTGAAAGGGTAGGGATGTGAAGTTTCACTCAACCAACGATTCGATATAATTCACCATACTGGGTTCACAATACAATTTCTTCTTGGGTTTTCTCTGAAGTAGTTGTGCCACGGCATGAGGCCATTGTGAGAAGTCTCTATCTTGCGTCAAGTATATTTTTCATTCATAATGTGTTGTGTATTTCTTATTTTCATGCTAGATGTGGTACATCAAGAGGTGGAAGGTCCTCTCAAGTAGAATACATCGGGTAAGTACCTCCACACTGAACTTCACTATTATTTGACAATAAAGCAACATAATTTTGATTTAAAACAAGTTTGATTTTTCACCGCTATTAAAGGCATCAGGTTAACGGCTATAAAAATGAGGCATCATATACAGTATATGAATAGTTTTGATGCGATAGCATCAATATATTCTAAAGAAGTATTTGTATAATTTATTCGTCATGTCCCTGGTGTTTAAAGACCTTAAGAGGTGTAACGATAGAATAATATCTTAGCTGTCCACTTAATATGGCATTTTCCTTCCTGTGACTTTTACCATACTCTCAGGTTGTCATGGTTGGAGACACAGGAGGTAATTCATTGGATGATGCACCCAGAAGAATGATGCCGTTCCTCATGTCACATGAATTGACACTCCAGTACAACCTTTGTTGACATCATGGCAAGAATAAGTCCCCGGGGCCTGTGTCTTTTTGACGTTGCATATGGTAAGTTAAACATTTTAATTGCCCGATGTAACTTGACCTTTCCGTTATCTTTCAAATTCAAAAAGGAGTGCTACAAAATGTTGATTATTTTTATATACGTTGGCAGTTATGCCTAAGTTCAAGAGTTTGGAATCACTGTGAAAATTAAGTAAGTACAGCCAAGACACTGATGATAATGATAAATGTAATAATAATAATAATAATAATAATAATAATAATAATAAGGGTAATAATAATAATAATAATAATAATAATAATAATAATAATGGTAATATTTTAGCTACTTTTAATGTGTTTTAAATTCCTATTTTTTGGGGGACACTGTTGTCTTATCTATCTTCTACACATACAGTGGAATATTTTGATGATCGGTCGCTTTGATCGCCCGTGATCAGCTACAAACAAAGTGCGGGCACCGCCGCTGCCTCTCAACTACAGGAGGGAACCAGTGGATCACCGGGTCTAGCATTTGGGGCTACCATGCCCGCCTCACTCACCTTTTCTCCGAACTGTGAAAGCTGTCTCCGTCAGGAGCAGAGAATAAAAGAGCTGGAGGTCCGTGTCTCCCTTCTCCGTGGAATTCGAGAAGACGAGGACTTTTTGGACACCTTCGTAGCCGCTGCGTCAGGCTTGGCCTCTATCCTGCAGGACTCAGTGTCACCGGGTCTGCCGAAGGAGCCTCCAGCCGTGGATCCGCCGTTCGGTGGTCCCATCATTACTGTGGAGGATTGGCCCAATCTTGGTACTAAGCCGAAACGCCTCGAAACCGGGGCCGCCGCTGCCTCGGATGATTTCATTCCTGTGCGCCGCTCCAACCAGAAGCGGTGCAGGAACGTCTCGCGCGCTGCCTCTCCACCAATTCCCCTGAGAAACAGCTTCGAGTTACTGGGTTCACTCCTTGAGGAGGAATGCCAGTCGACACCCAGGGCAAAGAGGTCAAAGCGCTGGAATAGAGCTGCACATCCACCTGCCTGGCCGAGAGATGTTGACCCCTCGCTCTCATACAGCGAGGCGGTAGTCTCCGATATAATGCGCCCTGGAAATCGCTCTAGACCTGTTGGAGATGTTGACCCCTCGTTGCACAAAGTCGAGGCGGTACTCTCTGACCACCGCGGACAAAAAGGAAAACATCCTGCTACTACTGCCCACTTCGCCACCCAGCCTCCGTCCAGTATTCCACCTCTGCTGCACCGACCTGTTGTGGCGACCAGGTCCACCTCTGTGAACCCAACTTCGGCCAAATGTAAACAGCAGCGCTCAACTAAAGTCCCTCTGTTGTTTACATCCAGAGTCCCTCTGTTTACAAACAAGACCCCTGGTTTCTCTGCGCACTCACGATCTCCCCCTCCCCCCACAGTGTTAATCATCGGGGATTCCATGATCCGAAATGTTCGCATCCCCAACGCTTTAATATACTGCTATCCAGGGGCAAACACAACGTTTATCCTCGAGCGTCTTCCCACCATTCTGGCCACTCTCCCTTCCACTATTGTTAAGATTGTCCTCCATATAGGCGTTAACGACAGAGAGTCCGTTGACACTCGTGAAAACTTTAAAAACATCCTGGAGCTGCTCCTCAGCTGTGGTAAACAGGCTTTCATCTCAGGTCCGATTCCACCGCTGCGCAAAGGGGAGAGCCACTTCAGCAGGCTGCTGGACCTACATTATTGGCTCCAATCGGTCTGCTCCTCCTGCAACTTAAGTTATATCCACAACTTCCACCTTTTTTGGGCTCGTGAAGACTTTTATTGTCGGGACCGCTTACATCCAAGCATACTGGGTAATAACTCTCTATCATTCCATTTACAACGCAGCCTGAGTGCTCATGCCTGACTTTTGGTCCCCCATGCAAATCCGTCCGCCAGAAACATGGACACCTCTGGTCAATTGCAATTTTCTATTCCTACCCACATTACTGACAGATCATGTCGCTCTGGTTCAACACCCAGTGTACCCATAGGTAGTAACGTTAATAATCTAATAAATATTAGCCTGACAGAGTCTGTCTCTGCTCATCACAGACCAAATATATTGCATTGTGCACTTTTAAACATAAGATCAGTGTCCAAAAAGAAGATTTCTTATATTAATGATTTTATTTCTAATCATGGTTTAAGTTTTTTGTTTTTAACTGAATGCTGGCTGACATCGACTGCTTCAGCAAAGTTATTAGAGGTTTCCCCACCAAATTATAGTTTCCTATATTCCATTAGACAGGAAAAAAGAGGCGGTGGAGTTGCTGTAGTTTTCTCCAATGATTTCACCTGCACTAAATGCACTTTCGGGGACTTCCCCACTTTTGAATATTTGGCAACAGTCATAAAAGCACAGCAGTGTGTACTTGTTGTTACATTTTATCGACCACCTAAATATGACACAAATTTTTTATCTGATTTTTCTGAGCTTATGTCTATTGTTCTCACCAGCTATGACAATTTGATTCTGGCCGGCGACTTTAATTTTCATGTCAATGATTTGACTAATTCCAGGGCAATGGAATTTATGGACCTTGCTGCAAGCTTTGATCTCATCCAGCATGTAACTGGCAGCACCCATAATCTTGGAAACACACTAGATTTGGTTTTCTCAAAGGGTATAGATATCAACATCTCATCGATTTCTGAAATCCCTAGTACTATTTCTGATCATTGCTGTATATTTTTTAATACCACAGTTTTAACATCACAAGTTCATTCTGAAACAGTTTTTAAAAAACGCAATCTTGATGATACAGCCATAGCAAATTTTACTGATTTAATGAGCACTTTTACTCCCTCAAACATGACCTCAGTTGATGATCTTGTTTATAATTTCAATGACAAACTGAGGCAGTCCTTAGACACAGTGGCCCCTTTACAATTTAAAAAAAGGTATAAAAGCCATAAAACACCGTGGAATAATGGCGCCCTCTGTCAGCTAAAAAGAAATTGCCGCAAAGCTGAGCGACAATGGAGAAAAAATAAACTAGGTGTTAATCTTGTAAATTTTAACGAACACTTACATAAATATAACACTGCTGTCAGAAAGGCAAGGCAATCTCATTTCTCAAACATTATAAATGAAAACAAAAATAATCATAAAGTCCTTTTTTCCACCATAAACAGTCTTTTAAATCCTGCGCCAGTTGCAGTCGTAAATGATCAAGCACTTGCCCTAAAATGTAATGATCTTGCCTTATTTTTCAGAGATAAGATTGTAAAAATAAGATCTGAAATCACTAGTCCTGCTCTTACTTCCACACAAATAGCCACAAATTGGGATCTCCCTGGTCAGGGGCCTGCATCCAAGATGACGTCATTTGAGCCTGTCAATGTTGACTATGTCAGCATTTTGATAGGAAAAATGAAGCCATGTACTTGTGCCCTTGACCCCATCCCAACCAAGTTTTTCAAAGCTACCTCCCATTGTCTCTCCCAGGTTACAACCAACATAATAAACTTGTCCACACAATCAGGTATTTTTCCCAAATCTTTTAAAATGGCCCTGGTAAAACCTCTGCTTAAGAAGCCTAATCTGGATAACACTGACCTGCACAACTATAGACCCATATCAAACCTCCCTTTCCTCAGTAAACTCCTTGAAAAGACAGTCTTTAATCAACTCAGTAATCATCTTGAAAATAACAATATCTTAGACAAATTTCAATCCGGTTTCCGATCTCAGCACAGTACTGAGACAGCATTATTAAAAGTAGTCAGTGACCTGAGACTAGCAAGTAATGTAAATAAAGTGTCTGTCCTCATGCTTTTAGATTTAAGCTCTGCATTTGACACAATTGATCACTTTATTTTAATTGACAGACTAGAGAAATGGGTAGGTCTCTCTGGTAATGTCCTGAAATGGTTTACATCATACCTGGCTGAACGACAGTTCTCTGTCTCCCTAGGCGATCTTAAATCTGATCCAGTTGAGGTTGAGTATGGGATCCCCCAAGGAAGTATTCTAGGACCCATCCTTTTCTCATTATATATGCTGCCACTAGGTCACATAATCAAAAGTCATAACATTAACTACCACTGCTACGCAGATGATACACAATTACACATAGATATCTCACCAGACGATCCAAATGCTTTAAGTACTCTCGTTTCATGTCTCAATGACATTCAACTTTGGATGTCCAAGAATTTCCTCAAGCTAAATGATGGAAAAACAGAGATTCTCCTCACAGGCCCTAAATCTGAGAGGGAGAAAGTACAGTCCATGCTTGGACCTTTAGCTGGACAAGTGAAAACAGAAGTCACAGACTTGGGTGTGATTTTAGATTCAGATTTAAATTTTAATTCTCATTTTAATAAGGTCACAAGAACAGCTTTCCTTCACCTAAGGAACATGGCTAAAGTTAGACCTTTTTTAAACCAAAGAGATGCAGAGGTACTTACCCACGCTTTTATTACAAGTAGATTGGACTACTGCAACTCCCTTTTTACAGGACTTACAAAAACGTCCATTCGAAAACTCCAAGTTATCCAAAATGCAGCAGCCAGAATTTTAACTAGCACCAGAAGAAGAGAGCACATTAGCCCAGTCCTTTCAACACTGCACTGGTTACCTGTATCTTTTAGAGTTGATTTTAAAGCTCTTTTATTTGTGTACAAAGCTATTCATAGCTTGGCACCATCTTATATTAAAGACTCGATAAATTGGTATACTCCACCCAGAACACTCAGGTCCAGCACCGCTCTCAAGCTAGATGTTCCCAAAGGTCCTCATAAAAGCATAGGTGAGGCCTCTTTCTGGGTTTATGGCCCCACATTATGGAATACGCTTCCTCTGGAGCTTAAAAAGGCCAGCTCTCTCACTGTTTTTAAAAGTAAGCTGAAAACCTATCTTTTTAATATGGCTTTTACTTGAATAATTATTTTGTTTTTAGTATGTTTTTGCATTGTACTTTCATCCTATTTTATTTTATATGTTTTGGTTGATTTATTTGTTCTATTATTTTGTGATTCACTTGTGCAACTGTGACCTCATTGACTTGTTTATTTCCTTGAACAATACTGCTATGCTTATATTGTTCTCATGTGAAGCACTTTGGGCTGCATTTTATGTATGAAAGGTGCTATACAAATAAAGTTTATTATTATTATTATTATTAATAGTAATAATAATAAGGGTAATAATAATAATAATAATAACTTATATTCTTCAACATTTCTGTTCATTAAATAATCCACCAAGTGCAGCAATATCTTTAAAGACCTTAGGCATTCTAGATGTCATATTCTCTAGATATCCAGGTCAAATTTCACCCCATATTTTCAGTAGAATTTGCCGTACTTTGAGACTGGTTTGTATAAAACTTCTCATGAACCTTACGGTATAGCTGTTCCCAACATAGGATTTAGATCAAGCAATTGTGATGGCCCTTCCATCAGAGACAGTACTCATATCTGCAAACTCAGTTAATTTCAAAATCATAATTTCTCACTGATTCCAAACTTTTGAACAGATATCTGTCAGTCAATAAAGATGTTTCATAATGTAAAAATCAAGTTAGAGTTATTAAAATAGCTTATTCCTGTCATTTATCTTTAGGGGAACTAAAGAAGAATGCAACCCTCAACAAATTAAACAGAATGATGCAGAGAAGACTCTCCAAGTGATTTACGGGAGCTCAGTGTTATTTCTCTCTCTTTTTAACGTTTTTGCCCTTGGTGCATATGTTATAGACATGCCTCAAAGAATGCACTTCATTGTTTTTATTGATTTGTACTGTTTAGTTATTTTAAAGTTTCACAAATGGAATCATTTTCCTACAAAGGCACTTTGGGCTCTGAACCTATTCACCAAACCTGTAACTGTTTGGACAACAATATGACTTGTAATTTCTGTTTGTTTATACTACCTATTCAAATGTGCCAATTACAAGTTTAAAAAATATATAATAATGTTGTTTTATTAAACTTTGTCAAATAATATTGTCTGATATTGTATTTTCACCTTGGTAAAACTTGACACTGAAACAAGATGTAATTTGTTGTTGTTTGTCTGACGTCGTGATGATGAGATATCGACGTCAAAATGACGTCTGGAAGATGTCCTGTTCCCACCGCCCACTCAGTGGGCACAGGAGACGTTATTTTAACGTTGATATCTTGTTGTGACAAGATATCTACGTGACAAGGTAACTCTGGAGGTTGACGTCCTGCTAATGTTGGATTGACATTTTATTCTCAACTAAAATACAACGTGATTACAACGTTAGAAATATGTCATATTTTGATTGTACTCTAACGTTGAGCCAATGTTGTACTATGACGTCAACCCGATATAAATTTTCAGCTAAAATACAACTTGTCAGTTTATGACGTCAGACAAACGTTAGGTTATGACGTCAGACAAACTTTCATTTACAACTAAAATACAACTTGTATCCAACGTTGGGAGTCTAACCTTTAATCAACGTCTACATAACATCAGAGATTGACGTTAAATCAACGTTAGTTTAAGATGTCAAACCAACGTCAGTTTATGACGTCAGACAAACGTTAGGTTATGACGTCAGACAAACTTTCATTTGCAACTAAAATACAACTTGTATCCAACGTTGGGAGTCTAACCTTTAATCAACGTCTACATAACATCAGAGATTGACGTTAAATCAACGTTAGTTTAAGATGTCAAACCAACGTCAGTTTATGACGTCAGACAAACGTTAGGTTATGACGTCAGACAAACTTTCATTTACAACTAAAATACAACTTGTATCCAACGTTGGGAGTCTAACCTTTAATCAACGTCTACATAACATCAGAGATTGACGTTAAACCAACGTCAGGTTATGACGTCAGACAAACTTTCATTTACAACAAAAATACAACTGGTATCCAACGTTGGGAGTCCAACCTTTAATCAACGTCTACATAACATCAGAGATTGACGTTACATCAATGTTAGTTTAGGATGTCAAACCAACGTCAGGTTATGACGTCTAAACAACGTTGGGTTATGACGTCTAACCAACGTTGGGTTATGACGTCAGACAAACTTTCATTTACAACCAAAATCCAACGGTCATCCAACGTTGGAGTACAACGTTGGGACAACGTTGTACTGACGTCGCGTGTCAGCTGGGTTACCACTGCCTGGCTATTTGGTTCTCACAGACTTTATACCACTATACAACACCTTGCTTCCTACACTACACAACACCTTGTTTCCTACACTACACAACACCTTGTTTCCTACACTACACAACACCTTGTTTCCTACACCACACAACACCCTGCTTCCTACACCACACAACACCTTGTTTCCTACACTACACAACACCTTGTTTCCTACACTACACAACACCTTGCTTCCTACACTACACAACACCTTGCTTCCTACACTACACAACATCTTGTTTCCTACACTACACAACACCTTGCTTCCTACACTACACAACACCTTGTTTCCTACACTACACAACACCTTGTGTCCTACACTACACAATGCATTGTTTCCTACACTACACAACACCTTGCTTCCTACACTACACAACACCTTGTTTCCTAGACTACACAACCCCTTGCTTCCTACACTACACAACACCTTTCTTCCTACACTACACAACACATTTCCAGGACAACAAAGACATTAAAGGGATAGTTCACCCAAAAAATAAAAATTACTCACCCCATGTAGACTTGAATTCATGGATATTTTGTTTAGTTTTTGTATCATTCCTAAACCAATACATTGATGACCAGCAGTGGTTCCGGTCATATTATTGGTTTAGGAATGCGACAAAAACTAAAACATATCCATGAAAGTCTCCATGGGGTGACTAATCCATAGAAAAAAAGTATTTTTTGGGGTGAACTATCCCTTTAAAGACAGAAACATTACCAGTAGAGTTAATGTGTGCTCATTCTCTGTGGTTAAATACACAGGCTTGTTTGTTCAAAACGGTCGTTGAACTTGAGTAACGAGCGCTCTGATGTCAACCTGGAAACCCATTGGCAAAAGCTCTGAATCAGTTTTGAGAGATTATAAACACATTCATGTTGAAAATACTATATCCACCACACTATCACCATACTCTAATCTGATTTCAATATGTACAAGACACCCTGGCCTCTCTGACTGTTAAGGCAGCTAGAATTTTAACCAACACTAGAAGAAGAGATCACATTAGTCCAGTCTTATCAACATTACTGGTGTTCACGTTTTGTTTTTATTATTTTTATTACTTTTATTTTGTATTGCTATTTCTATTTATGATTGTGTATAAATCTGCCCTATGTTTACTTGATTTTTATTATTTTTCTGGCATTCTACCTTTTATTGTCTTGATGTGAAGCACTTTGGGTTGCAATTTTGTATGAAAGGTGCTATACAAATAAAGTTATTAAAGTTATTATTATTACGTTTGTTTGCTGTTTAAAGGTATTGTAGGCAACATTAAGCCTAAATTTAAAAAATATTTATATATATATATATATATATATTTTGCATTTTTTCCCCTCTATCAGCCACTATATAATGATGCTGGGGTGTTTTCCTGCATTGAAACAGTCCTCTTTCTGAAAACCGTATTGTCCCTACTGTTTATGTTATGTATGTGCAGTTCGTTTCCCCGGCCACCAGGGGGTGATGCAGGGAGGACTTCCATAGACTTCCATAGAGTCACACGGACACGGACGCGCACGGATGCGCACATGCGTGCGTTAATTTACGTCCCGGACAACATAAACAATAGGGAAAATACGGATTTCAAAAAGAGGACTGTGTTTCAATGCAGGAAAACACCCCAGCATCATTATATAGTGGCTGATAGAGGGGAAAAAATGCAATATATATATATATATATATATATATATATATATGAATATTTTTTTTAAATTTAGGCTTAATGTTGCCTACAATACCTTTAACTACGCGCCGTCACACACACTAGGAGGGGGGAGGGAGGGGGAACAGCTGGTGCTCTTAAAGAGATAGAGACATGCAGACTGGCTGCTTTGCCAGTACAAAAGCCATTGCCGGTCACATTCAGTGGTGTAAAAGTAACTTAACTCATTCAGTACACACAAAAAAAAAAAAATCTATTTTTCTTTTTTGAAAAAACAATGTTCAGAACCCAAGATATGATTTGAAGATTTGAATGCTCACACGTTGTGAGCTTGTGAGATCTGCTATTTTCAAAGCATTTTCAAACATTTGGAAACTTGTGAAATGGGTGATTCTGCAAAATGACTACTTTTACTTTCAGTACTTAAGTATATTTTAATGTGAATACGTTTGTTCTTTTACTCAAGTACATTTTGGACTTTTATTTGTAAAAGAGTATTTCTACATTGTGGTATTGGTACTTTTACTTGGTACTTTAATTGGTACTTAAAATGTGAGTACTTCTTCCACCACTGGGTCACATTTTCATTCCGTCATCATTATCAGTGAAAATAATCTGATTGATTGGGTCTGATATGATACCTATAATATCATGTATCACTAATACTGTTCTTTCTTTGTAATGTTATATGAATGATTTATCGTAGATTCTAAATGCATGTGGTTCAGGGTGTATACTGCACATTGATACATTCTGTACTCACCATAGACGTCCCTCCAACGTCCAAACATCTCCTTAAAGGTAGGGTAAGTGATATGTTTTGGTTAAAACAAAAAGTATTTTGTTAAAAGGTTAAAGCACTATATTCTGATAGTGATCATAGAGTGTTTGTTCAGTAACAGGAGTCTCCCCGATTCTCCAGCTCTTTAATAAACAGAAAATTCATTTTCTGGTAGGTGTCAAAATCTCAGCCAATCAGGAGAAAGTACCCATTTTTAAGCTTAATTTGTACAATGTTCCAGTTCCAATTTTGTCTGCTCATTTCTTAGTGTCATCACTTCCAATTTCACTTGTTTAATCTATATCCTGATTGAGTTCTCTATCCTGATTGGATAAAATTGGAAATTAAACTGAAACTGAAACGAAAATGCATTTTCTATTTTATAAAGAGCTGAAGAGACAAGGAGAGTCCTTTTACTGAACAAGCACTCTATAGCAATGAGTACTATCAGAATATAGAGCTATTTAACACTTATTTTAACCAAAGAAAATCACTTACCCTACCTTTAATTCATAATTTCCAGTTCAGAACATGCTGTCTACATTACATTTGAACCGTCTCATAAATCCACCGTGAAACTAGTGTTGCCAGTTATAGGAGAGAGAACTAAGCAACCAGGTCTATGAATACATGCGCAAATGCATCACTTAACAAGCAGACTTGGCTGGTTAAGCAACCAGTGTTGCCAGGTTATGTGTGAGAGAGTGTGGGGGTGCAGAGGCTCCTTTGTGATACCATAGCCAGGCGCCAGTGATCTCTATAGATGACAGGGACATCTATAGACAGAGGTGGAAGCTGTATGCCCATCAGTACCTGTGAAGATCTCTCTCTTTAGATCCTTAAGTACACCACTGTATACTGACCACCTGTAGAGAAGGCAGCATCAGACCACTCACAGCTTGTAGATCTGATGTTTTTGAATAGCTAAAGTATAAAAGGTTAAAAGTGGTTCAAATGATTTTGATGCTATTATTATAGTTTTCTTGCCAATAATTTGGTACTTTTACTCAAGTAGGCCAATACAGGACTAACAGAGTATTTCTACTTTGTGGTATCGATACTTTTACCTGTAACAGTATTTCTACATTGTTGTATTGATACTTTTACTTGTAACAGTATTTCTTCTACATTGTTGTATTGATGCTTTTACTTGACAGAGACAGAGTATTTCTACATTGTTGTATTGTTGTATTGATTACTTGTAACAGAGTATTTCTACATGTATTGATCATTTTACTTGTAACAGAGTATTTCTACATTGTTGTATTGATACTTTTACTCGAGTACTTCTTCCACCACTGGTAATTCAGACTCATTCATTTGATCATGTTTCTCTTCAGCTCTCCAGGCTCAACCAACAGGTAAACAAACATCAACACATACATAAATATTATAGATTGTAACCTAGAAGGTTTTCTTCTAATCAAAGTAATATAACTTTATTTAACTTTTATTCTATTGTCTGTGTACAGAGTCTGGTGATGTCATCAGGTTGGTGGGAGGAGCCAGTCGCTGTGCTGGTAGACTGGAGATGAAACACCAGAGACAGTGGAGAACAGTGTTTGGTGATTACTGGAACCAGAAGTCATCATCTGTAGTGTGTAGACAACTCGACTGTGGCTCTGCTGTTTCTGCAGCATATAGACATGGTTCTACAGATCAACCTGTATGGGTTATTAAACTTTCCTGTGTTGGAGATGAATCTTCACTGAGGGAGTGTAGTGGTAGTGGAACAGTGAGGAATGCTTTTTCCTCTGAAGATCTGGAGCTGATCTGTTCAGGTAGCAAACAATGGCTTCAACAATGATACTAATCTATACCGTCCGTCTGTCTGTCTGTCTGTCTGTCTGTCTGTCTGTCTGTCTGTCTGATCTATAGATCTATAGATGACAAGAACATCTATAGATAAATGGTGGGATCTATAGATCTATAGATGTCCTTTTAAATTAGTACTTTAAATATAGAATCATTATATTTACAACATTAGAAATTGATCCTCTCTCACCTCTCTCTCTCTCTCTCTCTCTCTCTATCTCTCTCTCTCTCTCTCCCTTTATCTCGCTGTTTCTATGTGTGTGTGTGTGTGTGTGTGTGTGTGTGTGTGTGTGTGTGTGTGTGTGTGTGTGTGTGTGTGTGTGTGTGTGTGTGTGTGTGTGTGTGTGTGTGTGTGCGTGTGCATGCGCGTGCGTGTGCGTGTGTGCGTGTGTGCGTGTGCGTGTGTGTGTGTGTGCGTAGTGGCGGTACTGACTCTGTATTAAACTGGTTGTTTGTCTTTCCAGGGTGATTCAGGAGGTCCTCTGATGTGTGAACAGGACAGAATTCACTACATCGCTGGTGTGGTGAGCTGCGGGGAAGGATGTGCTCTGAGGGACAAGCCTGGTGTCTACGCCAATGTCTACAGATATGTGGACTGGATCAATGATACAATGTCTAATGATAATGACGATGATTATCATTATCCTGATTATGATGTCTGAACTAATCTCCATAGGCTCTATTCACAGCAGCCATATTATGAAGACATTCACAGGTGTTACCAATGATACTAATGAAGGCTCTGTTCCATTCTGGTCAAACAGAGTCAGGGTGCTGATATTATGCATGTTGACTCACTGGAAACACAGTTGGGGTCCAGGGACCCTCAAGGGCTTCCAAGTGGCCCCTTACAGGTGTGTAACTCTGAGAGTGTACAAATGGAACCAAATGGACCCGTAAGGGTCCATTTGGTTCCATTTGTACACCCTCAGAGTTATGGGGGTCGTGGAAACCACTGTGCTACACTAAATGGAATAGAGCCTTCATTAGTATCATTGGTAACACCTGGGAAGGAGGTGATAATATGGCTGCTGTGCATAGAGCCTATAGTGTGATTGAGCTCAGAAGCATGTTATAAGACAGGTTAAAGCTTGTAAGACAGGTTGTAAGACAGGTTAAAGGGCAAGATCACTTTGGTAGAGGTTTGGGTTGTGTAGTTACCTTGCCATGGTGTAACTCCAAAAGTGGACAAGAAATCAAAAATAGTTGCTCCATTGATTAGAAATTGATAATTAAAAATTTGCTCCTCATTGACTTACATTGTACGGTAAAACAGCTCTCAAAGTCGCTCTTTAAGTACGTAAACGAACACGAACAAAGCTGATTCAGACAATATGGAACATCACCAAACCCAGTACTGTTTTTTTTTAAATAAAAATATCAATTTCCGGAAGATTTTACTTGAAGATCCGGATCTGCCAATCCAGTCCAGGTTTTCTTCTTAATAAAATAGCAGGAAGTTGACATTTTTATTTAAAAAAAAAAGCAGTACTGGGTTTGGTGATGTTCTACTGTATATTGTCTGAATCAACTTTGTTTGTGTTCATTTATGTGCTAAAAGAGTGACTTTGAGATCTGTTTTACCGTACAATTGTAAACAAGTGTAAGTCAATGAGGAGCATATTTTGAATTATCAATTTCTAATCAATGGAGCAACTATTTTTGATTTCTTGTCCACCTTTGGAGTAATATCATGGCAAGGTAACTACATGACCCACTTTTGTGTCCTGATCTACAGTACATGAGAAACCCTGGTCATTTGTTGGGTGAATGGTGGATGGTTTTGACCTGCTCTATATGTTACGTATCATGAGAAAACTGTCTGGATTTGGCTTTATATCAATAAAATGTACTTGATTGACAATATTTGCGATACTTCCTTAAAGCACAATCAAACATGTGTAACTTTTTTCATTGTGAATACTTTAGACAGAAATGTAAACAGCATGAGGTACAGTCAGACATTAAGGCTAAAAGGATAACAAAAGAAAGTCCTCGGGACTTGTTTCCTTTGTGATCCTATGTATTCAATTATCAACATTTAAAACAAAGTAGAAAAGGGTAAATTTTTTGCTGGCTGATGACACCTTTCTGTCCTGTCATTGGAAAGAACACATTAGATTAGATTTGTAGTTTACATGGATATCATCCGACGTGATTTCTCAATTCTAAACTTGAATTGTTGAATTTATTATGAAGAATAAGAAAATAAATATGAAACATTTGTTACCCATCTCATGTTACCCATCTCATTTTTGCACCTGTAGTATATTTTCGATCCAAAGGGCGGGCTATAATACCGGTTTCCTGGGAAAAGCAAGCTTAAAAGGAAGAAGTCCAAAGTCCAAGGGTTTCAAGTCAAGCATCTTTTATTTCAGCCTGACTGGCAGACTGCCATGTTGGGTCCGATCAAGCAGCGCGCCGGTCACAAGTAAAACACAACAACTTATACTCATTTCAAATCTCTGCTCCAAGAGGCGGGCTAGGTGGTTTAAGCCCAGTCCCCAGTTTCCTAGGCCTATCACATACATGAATTCTGACAGTGTTGTCGTGGGCCGAGTCCCCGCCCTTAAAACATTAGCTGTATGTCAAATACAAGTTATCAATTATACTTAAACACAGTATTTCAAAACATATCCTGGGTGCTAATTCTTATTCAGCATCTCTCAAGCTTTAAAATGATTCCACACACTTCATACTGTTGCTTTTAGTTCACACCAAGACCTGGGATCTCCTGTTCAAGGACAAAAGGCAGGAAAGATCTGAACACAATAGAACAAAAAGCCCATCTTCCAGAGCTAAACACAAGCTTCTTTGGTTAATCAAATCAAGGGATGTTGTCTCTGTACTTTCCCAGACCCCCATGCATTCCGTTTGTCACCTCACCTGGGCTGCTAACTTCAGAACTCAGAATCACTTAGTACAATATTAGACCTTCCAGTGTTTACCAATTTAGATGGAATATAGTGATTATATCATGTTCCCATGTTTGAAATTATACTTCACACCAAAACCACTCCTTGGGCTAAAAACGGCCCAATCTCAATGGGCTTTTTACACAAAAAGTATACATGGCTATGGCCGTTTTTAGCCCAAGGAGTGGTTTTGGTGCAAAACAAATGATTGCAATGGATTCAGAATCATAAAAACACCCTAGTTTGACCCCTCACATGCTACTTAAAACAGAATTAAATTTAGATATTTTTTTTTTTTTTTTTTTTAACCAAGGTTATGGTGGGTACCCCAACTTTAAGGAGCTGTCAAAAATTCTCCTAGGGATATTGCATTTCAGTCTTTGTGAGATGTGTTACTACACAAACACATTGGTGAAGATTTTTTTTGGTAAGGAATTTATTCCAAGATTGAAAATATTCTGCTAATATCCCCTGACTACTAAGATCACTCGTTCACAAACCATTTACCATTGGATAAATTGTACGTCTCCTCGGAACCGAAACTAGTGAAAGTAGCCGATCTACAAGCTCAGAAACACATTGCTATCTGAAAAGTTGTGAGATTGTAGATTGGCTATTTTCAGAATGAAGTATGTCATACATTGAAAAAACATACTCTCAAATAAGCATTTCACGTCATCTCTCCATTAATTGATGCAGTCGTGTTTTGTGCGATAAAATTGAAAAGTAGCCTGCCCGAGGTGAGGTTTAAACCGGTGACCTTGTGGTTGTGAGGCAGGTACTGTAGAGAGAAGCCATTTGACCATCAGACCTGAACTGTTGAAAAAGGAGCTCACACAGATGACACAGTTTCACGCAAATTGCTCAGAAAACCTGGGTTTAAATGTTTTTCAAACTGCTCAATATGGCGAAAAATCTAAGGGCGGAGCTTACTGGTCAAAGTGATAGATGTTTTCCTCATGAGTCAAGGCACATGTGTAAGCAAGTTTCATGGCTGTCGGCAAAACGAGGCATGAATTTTGCCTGTTTAAAGCTTGCATTTAAAAAAAAATGCTATAGTGCCCCCCTTTGACCAATTGGAGTAAGATTGGTTTCTGTTATACTTGGAATGACCCTCTACATTACTGCAAAGTTTCAAACAAATGTGAATCTGCATGTATGTGTTAGGGGCAGACGAATAATTATCATAAAACTGCAATATTCATTGGCTCATAAAAGCTTAATGTTTTTTCATTTATGGAAAATCCGCCACTAACGTTTTGTCGGCATAGGTCCAAAGTACATGTGTAGAAAGTTTCGTGCAGATTGCTCAAAAATACCCGGAATATAGTTTCTTCGCTGCTTTTCATATAATTCAAAATGGTGGGAGATCTAAAGCTCAGAGGTCAAAAGTCAGAGTGTGAAAGTTGTTAGGCATGAGGAGACGCATGTGTGTATCGAAGTTTCATGGCTATAAGTCAAACAGGGCATGAGTTGTACCTGTTCAAAGTCAATTGAGTGCTATAGCGCCACCCTTTGGCCAATAGTTGTGAGTTTCGTGTCTTAGCTGTTTGGCATAGCCCTCTACCATATTGCTGAGTTTTGTAAAAAGTGACCACACGGTTAGGCCAGAACTGCAAAAACGGCGGAAGAAGAAAGCCAACAGTTTCAAAGAGGTTTCGAGCCTTATAGGTCTCCAACCCTCAAAAAAGCCTTTAATGACAGTTTGCAATGTTCTGGCAAAACTCCATCAAGTCCATCTCCAGTATAAACACAAATATATACAGTACAGTACTGTTTTTTTATTTTTTTTTATACAATACAAATGTATATACACGCACACGCACACACGCACACGCACACACACACACGCGCGCGCGCGCACACACACACACACACACACACACACACACACACACACACACACACACACACACACACACACACACACACACACACACACACACACACACACACACACAGTTTAAAAATCCAAAGCCATTCCTTTACAGGAAACGTTTTGGATCGAATGTAGTTATTACTCACAAGCTGTTGTTAATACTTTCTTTTAATTGGTTCAATATTTATAAAACCCACAGACTCACTTTTAAGATGTTTCAGAAGCAGCAAAAAATAACAGATCTACAATCTGGTGTCAAGACTCTTGCTTTGTACTGTATAATTGATGTCAAACACAAAGAAAGCCTTAAAGGTTATGTTTTATTCTTACAATAAGTGTTAAATAGATCTACAGTGTTATATTCTGATAGTAATCTTTGCTATAGAGTTTTTTTGTCCAGTAACACTCTCTTTAACCCATTAAGACCGGGAACGCATCTGTGTCATTTTAGGATTTCTTTGGACTATTCAAAAATAGCAGATCTACAAGCTCATAGCGCGGCATCAAGTGCCGCGCTATGAGCTTGTAGATCTGCTTTTGATAAAAATCATGACAATTTGTGCAAATCTTTGAATATATATGTATACACATTTTTTACTTTAAGGCCCTTGCATGCTACCAAATGAGGTGGTCACCCTATCACCTTTTAGGTGATAGAGAGAGCGCTCTCTGTGATAGAGAGAGAGCTCTCTCTATCACCACCGGGGTGATAAGGTGATAACCGAAAATGGTAGCATGTGCCCCCCTTAAGTCTTTGCTTCTGGGGGTCCCTGGAACAAAACATTTTCAGATGGGGGTCTGCGGCCAAATACATATCATTTTGGGAGGTCCTTGATGTGAAAATGTTTAAGAACCATACTTAGCAAGTTAGGTAAAAAATATATATATTTTTTTTAACTGTTAGGATTTAGAAGATATTTGTAGAATTCCCAGAAGCAATAAGATTTGAGTCACAAATGTTTGCTTTTAAAAATATATGTATTGAAAGATTTGCACACATTTTCACGATTAAAACAAATAAATAGCAGATCTACAAGCTCATAGCGCGGCACTCGGTGCCGCGCTATGAGCTTGTAGATCTGCTATTTTTTTAATAGCCAAAGAAATCTAAAAATGACTCACAGATGCGTTCCCGGTCTTAATGGGTTAAAACACAACTAAAGACCGTTCTGTTTGCTGCTGCCTTTGAATTATTTGTATTTCTTTTTCTTTTCTGTAACTGTATTTATCTCTGCACTGTAACTGTATCTATACATGTTTACTTATTTTGTTTTATGCATTCTAATGTAATTGTATAATGTTGTTATTGTGTTTCCTTTGCTTGTTGTTTTTAGCGGTGCCAGCCGCTCTACACTTGACTATGTCCGTCCATATGTCCGTTTGTCCGTTATGTCCGTTATGTCCGTTTGAGCCCGGATGTCCGTTTGAGCACGGGCTTTAAACAGCTATAACTCCAGTTCGCAGCAGGACGAGTATTGATTGCTGAAGCCCCGCCCCGCCCTATTATAGCGCCACCAGGAGGCCACTGGCTTTAAACAGCGCTTTACACAGCTATAACTCCAGTTCGCATGCCAGCAAGTCCAAATTTGGTATGTGGACTTACACCACCAATTGGGACGAGCATTGATTGCTGAAGCCCCGCCCGCCCTATTATAGCGCCACCAGGAGGCCACTGGCTTTAAACAGCGCTTTACACAGCTATAACTCCAGTTCGCAGCATGCCAGCAAGTCCAAATTTGGTATGTGGACTTAGACCACCAATAGGGACGAGCATTGATTGCTGAAGCCCCGCCCCGCCCTATTATAGCGCCACCAGGAGGCCACTGGCTTTAAACAGCAATAACTCCAGTTTGCAGCATATGCCACCAAGTCCAACTAATACCACCAATAGGGACCAACTGTAATTACATAAGCCCCACCCCCTCTGTCTTCCCATTGGCTGGGCTTTAAACAGCCATAACTCCAGTTCACAGCATGCTACTGAGTACAAATTTGGTACGTGGACTCAGACCACCAATAGGGACGAACTGAAATGTAGTAAGCCCCGCCCCCTCTGTCTTCCTATTGGCTGGGCTTTAAACAGCCATAAGTCCACTTTGCAGCAAGCTACCAAATACACATTTACCACGTGAACTTAGACCACCAATAGGGACAAGCTTTAATTGCTGAAGCCCCCGCCCCCTCTGTATTGTCATTGGCTGGGCTACAAACAGCCATAACTCCAGTTAGCAGCATGCCACCAAGTCCGAATTTGGTTTGTGGACTTACACCACCACTAGGGACGAGCATTAATTGCTGAAGCCCCGCCCCGCCCTATTATAGCGCCACCAGGAGGCCACTCATCAAAGGCACCGCTTCCTTCACACAGGGTGCGATTTTTTGTAAAGCACATTGAATTGGCTTGCTGTTGAAATGTGCTACAGTATACACATAACATTGCCTTGCCTTGCCTAACAGGGTTGATGATGGAAGTACTGTATATACTGTAGGCAGGGTTTGGTGTGTGTGTGTGTGTGTGTGTGTGTGTGTGTGTGTGTGTGTGTGTGTGTGTGTGTGTGTGTGTGTGTGTGTGTGTGTGTGTGTGTGTGTGTGTGTGTGTGTGAAACTAACATAACATACATTAACTTAAATAAATATATCAGTCTACATTCCCCAAATGGTAGCCATATAACGGTCATTTATTACATTCATAATTAACTGGCCATGAAGCATTGACTGAAATTGTCTTTTTAACTGTTAATTATAAATGAATGGAACACTTTACTGACCCCTCCTCCTCACTGACAGCTAGCCATTCATATCTGTCTGGATTGTTGAATATGAGGCTGAGCTGACATCTCAGCTCCCACCTCCACCTCTGTTTCTGACATGTTTGCACTATCACCGGTGGTGGAAAAAGTACTCAAATGTTTTATTTAAGTAAAAGTATCAATACTGCAATGTAGAAGTACTCTGTTACGAGTAAAAGTCCGGAATTCAGAATGTGCTTGAGTGAAAGTAACAAAAGTATTGGTATCAAAATGTACTTAAAGTACCAAAGGTAAAAGTACTAAAATGTTTGAAAAATAGCATATCTACAAGCTCACAACGCGTCGCGATGCGACGCATTGTGATCTTGTAGATCGGCTATTTTCAAATAGCCTATGTATAAAATAGGGCTTAAGTGGCTAATTAAAAATTTTTTTTTTTTATAATGTTATGTATATTTGCAAAGTAAGTCGTAACTAAAGCTGTCAAATAATTGTAGTGGAGTAAAAGCACAATATTTACCTCTTAGATGTAGTGGAGTAGAAGTAAAAGTGGAAATACTCTAGTAAGTAAAAGTAAAAGTACCCCAAAATTGTACAAAGTACGGTACTTGAGTAAATGTACTTGGCTACTTTACACCACTGACTATCACCTGGTTCATCATTGATTGTAATAACATGGCTTGTCTCACTTTCTTTTCTGGGCATTTTTCAAAACGAGAATTAAATCACAGTCATACAAAACAGCTGTATACTTTACTTAAAGCCTGATTACTTAAAGCCCCCCCAATCACATTTTTCCCCTGTGAAATATGATGAAATACAGTACTTGATCGCCTTGTTTTATGTTGATTCCATCCTAATACCATCTTGCTATTCACTGTCAAACAAGTCTTTGTTGTTAGTTCCACTCAGAGGGAGCCAGGATGGACCTCGCCAGGATTCCTTCCTGACCGTTGCTGACCTGGGAGGATTTATACAACTCAGGAGAACTCTTTCCACTCGGGAGGCTCTGTGAATCGCCTTAGTTTCATTCTGTGTGACCAGAGGCAGGGATAAAACACATCCCCCAGGCAATAACGGGATGGATTCCCCCCCTCGTCCTCCCCCCAACACATAGAACCCTATCAGTGTTTAAGTGGTTTATAGAACCATTAAAATAAATGGTTCTTTCCAGAACCGTGGTCTGAAAGGTTCTTTCTTCAAAAGTGGTTCTTCTATGGAGGAGGAGGAGGAGGTCAGTATTAACACTTGAAGAAAAGGCAGACGATGCAGCTGAACAGAAGCCACAGTGAGTGAGATACACAAGCTGAGCCGCTGATGTCTCCACCTGTTCCTGGTCCTGGAGAGAGAGAGAGAGAGAGAGAGAGAGAGAGAGAGAGAGAGAGAGAGAGAGAGAGAGAGAGAGAGAGAGAGAGAGAGAGAGAGAGAGAGAGGGAGAGAGGGAGGGAGGGAGAGGGAGAGGAGGGGGGTGAAGGAGCGAGAGTGGAGAGAGAGAATAGGGGAGAACGAGAGAGAGGTGGGAGAGAAGCAGAGTGTTATTGTGAGTGAGGAATTGGACACAAACACAGAAGAACAGTTGAACTCAAAGTGTTTAATGACCAACAAAAGTCTAAGCAAAAACAAAATCCAGATACAGAATCCTGGGAAACACTCAGCAAAATACAGAAGGCTTAAAACCTAGTGACCAGATCAGAACATCTAACAGGGTGGGTGAAGGGAGACTGGGGCACTACGCCAGGGAACAGGACAGAACATACAGGGACAGGGCAGAACAGAACAGAACAAACGGGACAAGAGCACTGGACTCGTAGAGGGCAGGGCAAAATCACTGGACTAGCTCAACTTGGTAGGGCTAAAACAGGACGATGGTGCAGTACTGGCACGGGGGCAGAGTAGGCCAGAAAAGGACTGGGGGAAAACACTGAAGTACAGGGAGACTGACTGAGAAGGCAGGGGGAAGGTGAGATGAGAAACGGGCAGAAAAAAGGCAAAAGAAAGATGAAACAAGCACACAGGCATTCAAAAACATACACCTTCAAAACAGAGTGACACAGATGGGACCCAGGGTGAAACGGCTGGAGCATTAGGTTGGGTTCAGCAGTGACAGAAAGTTCAGCAGGGGAAACTGATTGAGGGTCCCGGCAGACTGTCAGCCGACCAAAACTGTACCTCTGTGCTTTTTTTTTGCAAACTGTTAATAAAGTATTCAATCAATCAATCAGGACATCTGGTGGGGCGACGACAACTGACGAGGGCTCTGGCGGGTCGTCGACAGTTACGGCTGACGAGGGCACAGAGGGCGCAGGCATTGAAGGAGACAGCTAGCAAGACGTCGGTGGGGCCAGCCTTTGGGTAGGACAGGCGGAATGTCGGCAGAGATTGCCAACAAGGCACCGGGCAGGGCAGGCAGAAATATCAGCGGAGAGTGCTGACAAAGCATAAGGTGGGGACATCGCTGAGTAGCGAGGGGCCCTGGTCACTGGGCAGCGAGGGGTCCTGGACACTGGGAAACGAGGGCTCCTGGACACTGGGAAGCGAGGGTTCCTGGACGCTGGGCAGCGAGGGCTCCTGGTAGCGCTGGGAGCGGCAATCACACCTCCTGGCAGGTCCTCGGTTCCCCACACAAAGAGCCAAGCGAGACCCTTCGAATGGGTCTAAGGATGGAGTCGGTTCAGGATAGGCAGGTGCAGAGGCAGACGGGACAGACAGACAGATTCAGGAAACGTAGGAACAGAATGGGTAGGTAGGAGGCTAGTGGGCACCGGACTGGCAGGCTGGAGGTTCACAAACCCAATCCTAATGGGCTGGCATGCAGACTGGGCGCTGGCAGGCTGGAGAACTCAACTAGACTATGAACACTGGAATAGGCTAAGGGACTAACAGGACGCAGGTGACTAGCGTTAACAATAATCAGGGTGGTGAGACAGGTAACAGCTACAAGGGCTGACAGGAAGACCAGAACAATACTACAAAATAAGAGGCACAAGAAACACCTGGGGAATCAACAAACTACTAAGTAGTAACTACTAAGACAAGAAGATTAGGACAGAGACAAATAAATGTCCAAGGCTGAAGATATAAATGTCCATGTGGCATGGCAAAAAAGGGGCAGAGGAGCAAACTGTGACACAGAGAGAGAGGGGGGGGGGGGGGGGGGGGGGGTTAATTAATCAGGCTTTAAGTAAATAAAGTGTTTTGTAAATATAAAAATAATAACATAATATGTATGACTGTGATTTAATTCTCTTATGAACATTTCCCAGTCTTCCGCATCTCTTCCACAAGCTCCTGCAAAGCTTCAGTTCCTGAAGTGTGAGTGACATCTGGTGGCCATTAAGATGTACTGATTGTGCTTTGCTTTAACAATATTGCTGGGGAGCAACCTTTGTTCAGTAATATGATCTGTTAATAACTCAGAAACCTTGGAATTCCATATTCTTTTTATGTTATTTCATAAATCAATGTTATACTTCAGCGAATGAAGCAGAAAAGTAAACTATGTTTTCTCTATTTCTTGTTAGTTTTTGTTTTAATTCCTGCCTACATTTTCAGCCATTTAACATGTACAGTTAAAGAATAATGCACATTTGTGACATGGCTGTCTGACATTAGATAACATTTGGGTGGACTAGGAATAACATTTCTGCATTTACTTTAGCATGTACTGTAGTTATCAAGTCATATTTTCAATGCATAACACATGTCCGTAAGTCTGTTACCACATGTCCAGTCTGTTAGTACATGGGTTCCCAAACTTTTCAGCCTGCGACCCCAAAATAATGCAGCCATTGACTCGCGACCCCACCTAACCCTGGAGGTAATTGATGCACATAAACTTGCACATTCGGTGCGCATTTCTAATGTATTAAAATGGTAAAATGTACTTGTAATCATTTTTAGCTTGTATTTCAGTATTATTTTTTTTTTTTTTAATGACCCAAAATAATTTCGCGACCCCAACTTTGGGAAACCCTGTGTCAGTAGAGTAACTTACTATAGAGACTGGCATTCTGGATGTCCAGTCTGTTAGTAGAGTAACTTACTATAGAGACTGGCATTCTGGATGTCCAGTCTGTTAGTAGAGTAACTTACTATAGAGACTGGTATTCTGGATGTCCAGTCTGTTAGTAGAGTAACTTACTATAGAGACTGGCATTCTGGATGTCCAGTCTGTTAGTAGAGTAACTTACTATAGAGACTGGCATTCTGGATGCCCAGTCTGTTAGTAGAGTAACTTACTATAGAGACTGGTATTCTGGATGTCCAGTCTGTTAGTAGAGTAACTTACTATAGAGGAAGAGACTGGCATTCTGGATGCCCAGTCTGTTAGTAGAGTAACTTACTATAGAGACTGGCATTCTGGATGCCCAGTTTGTTAGTAGAGTAACTTACTATAGAGGAAGAGACTGGCATTCTGGATGCCCAGTCTGTTAGTAGAGTAACTTACTATAGAGACTGGCATTCTGGATGCCCAGTCTGTTAGTAGAGTAACTTACTATAGAGACTGGCATTCTGGATGCCCAGTCTGTTAGTAGAGTAACTTACTAAAGAGACTGGCATTCTGGATGCCCAGTCTGTTAGTAGAGTAACTTACTATAGAGACTGGCATTCTGGATGCCCAGTCTGTTAGTAGAGTAACTTACTATAGAGGAAGAGACTGGCATTCTGGATGCCCAGTCTGTTAGTGGCCACGCAGGTGTAGTTCCCATAATCCTCCTGGGTCACATTGGCGATGGTCAGGACGGAGGAGGTACCGAGGGTCTGGATGTTGATGGCCTGACTGTTGGATATTCTGGACAGAGAGAGAGAGAGAGAGAGAGAGAGAGAGAGAGAGAGAGAGAGAGAGAGAGAGAGAGAGACAGAGAGAGAGAGAGAGAGAGAGAGAGAGAGAGAGAGAGAGAGAGAGAGGGGAGGGGGGTGAAGGAGAGAGAGTGGAGAGAGAGAATAGGGGAGAACAAGAGAGAGGTGGGAGAGAAGCAGAGTGTTATTGTGAGAGAGGAATTGGATACAAACACAGAGCAAGGAGGGGGGAAAACAGTAAAGAAAAACATCTGGATGTGAAGAAGGGCAGCCAGAGTTTATGCTGAAACACAGTATACTGGCATACACTAGCCTGAGACCGAGAACTAGCATAAAAAGGAAAATGGCATAACTTTGGCCAACAGGACGACAGGGAGTTGGCAGAGAGATAAAGTGGCAAGGGTCCTCCCTCTGGGACATGTTGAGGATGAGTACAGCAGAACAGAAAGAGTGTATATGTACGTGCGGAGGAAGAGAGAGAGAGAGTGTACGTGCATGCGGTGGAAGAGAGAGCGTGTACTGTACGTATGTACGTATGTATGTGTGTTCATGTTTTTGTTAGGGAGGATAACTGTCCCAGTTTGCCGTCAGTATCCCAGCTATGATAAGGCCAGGAGCAGATCTATTCTGTCTCTCTTCCTGGGAAGTGAGTGTACTATTAACCCATTAAGACCGGGAATGTATCTGTGTCATTTTAGATTTCTTTGGCTATTTTTGAAAAATCGTGAAAATGTGTGCAAATCTTTGAGTATATATATATTAGGGCTGGGACTCGATTAAAAAAAATAATCTAATTAATTAGAGGCTTTGTAATTAATTAATCTAAATTAATCGCATTTTAATCGCACATCAATATTTGACCTGAGATCAATGAAAAAAATTGTTTTCAAATGGATTTTGGTAAACGTCTTTAAGTACATGTACTCAAGAACTGTACTTAAGTACAATTTTGAGGTATTTGCACTTGACTCTCGAATACGCCTATTTCCAATTTTTTAATACTTTTACTTCTACTCCAGTAACTCCACTATATCTCAGAGGCAAATATTTTACTTTTAAACTTATTTTAAAACTTTAGTTACAAGTTACTTTGTAGATTTCGATTAATATTATAAAACATACAGTAACCATGTGAAAATAGCAGATCTACAAGCACAAGGCATTGTGAGCTTGTAGATCTGCTATTTTCCACCATTGGAGGCTGGTAGAGTGTGTTGTTGTTAGTTGTTTTATAGTCGTCTAATTAATTATTTAAAAAAATCGCGCGCATGTGACCCGCACCGCATCGTGCCCCCCCCCTTCCCCCCAGCGCACCGCCCCCCCCCCCCCCCCCCCAAACGGGACAAACGCGCGCGTGGGGGGCGGCATCCAATACAGATTCTGATTTGCCCAGCCAACATTATCAAGCAGGCTATGCGGCACGTCTTCACTCAGTGGCTGCTCTGTTGTTGTGAGAACCACGTCGTTCTCACTTCTCAGACAGCTTCTCAGGCGGACCGATAATACCAGCGCACCAACCTGGTGCGAAACTCGTCCAGTGAGAAACGTTCCGCGGTGAAAAAATAGGCGCGATTAAAATGCATACATTTTTTTAACGCGAACATTTTTTTGTAATTAATTGATCGAAATTAACGCGATAAAGTCCCGGCCCTAATATATATATATATTTAAAGCAAACATTTGTAACTCAAATATTTGCTTCTAGGGGTCCCTGGAACAAAATATGTTGAGATGGGGGGGCCGCGGCCAAATACATATAATTGTGGGGGTCCTTGACATGAAAAAGTTAAAAAAAAAAAAAAAAAACTGTTAGTACATTTTGTAGAATCGGTCTCGGGTCTTAATGTGTTAAACAGGACTATCAGCCCATAGAGCCGGCTGACAGACCCAGATACCAATGGGACCCTATACATACAGGCCTCTGAGACTATTTTTTACTAGGCATTGCAGAGGAATGCAAAGCTGGGTGCCCCGTACAGGTCTCCCTTGATTTTTAGTAAAGTTTGGAGCTGGAGTCTCATGTGTGCCAAGAACAGACCCAGAGCGTCCGCTCGCCTCACATCCCCCCACACACCCCCCATGAAAAATAATCAGCAAGCTGGATCTCTGCTGCCGACGTGGAATATTTGTGCTTTTTCCAATACGATTTGTTTTGAGGTCACTTCCTTGAAACTTCTTGCTACTTATTTTTGGTTTATGACTTCTTGGCACACATAGATACAAAACTTTACCAAGCAGCCACTTCTCGGATCTAATAGTTCTGCCTATAGTACAGCTTGTGGCTGCAAATTGTTTGGCTATATTAGATTATGGGGATATATTTAGACACAAATGCCCCAGAATCCCATCTTCATACATTAGATACACTAGCCATGCTGCTTTATGATTTGTAACAAACAGTTCATCTCTCACACATGATTGGGTGTTGCATGAACCGTCAGGTTTTTTTTTGGCTTTATTGATAGTACGGTAGATTGACAGGATATGGGGAGAGAGAGATGGGGAGTGACACGCAGTAAAGGTTGTCGGGATCGGGATTCTAACCCGGGACACGCCGTCAGGCTGCATTGCCGGACGGGCCCCGGGCCGCAAAGCCAGCGATCCGGGCCATGAATTGTCAGGTTTAAGAAGTCATATAATGTTCCCACTGTGAGAACTGAATAGGCTCTATGCACAGCAGCCATATTGGAAAGAAATTGGGCCTCTTCTTACTTCCTTCACAGGTGTTACCAATGATACTAATGAAGGCTCTGTTCCATTCTGGTCAGGGTGCTGATATCGTGCATGTTGGCTCACTAGAAACACTCCATTTTGGTTCCCAAATGGCCCCTTATGGTGGGTGTGTAACTCTGAGAGTTATGGGGGTCCTTGAAAATAAGACAACCACTATGCCACACTAAATGGAACAGAGCCTGAATTAGTATCATTGGTAACACCTGTGAAGGAAGTAAGGAAGGGGCCCAATTCATTCCCAATATGGCTGCTGTGCATAGAGCCTATTGTGTGGGAGTTGGAGGAGGGGGGAATGAAGTAGATCGTAGCACAACAGAGTGAGTGACATCCCTGTTTATGACTCATGTTTGATGATGAATGAATGGAATCACAAACAGAGCATGCTGAGTCTCCACTCCTGGGAGAGTGATTGAAAACAGTCGGCAGCTGTGACAAAGTGACAGTGATCAAACACGCACACCGTCTGACGACAAAAACCATCACGCCTGACTGTCATATCAGCTGACAACTCACTTTGTGTTGTTTTGTCTGTTCCTGCGAGGAAACAAAGCACTGAGCAGAGCAGGTATACGCTCAGAAAGAACATTTAAACCTCTGTGGATAAATGCTTTATTAACCTACAGTATGTATTATGTAATGTATAGTTGGTCAAGAGGTGTTATGATCAAAATACAGATACACAGATGTATTTCCGAGAGTGTAAAATGTATTACATTTGAACTCTCGGAGTTACAAATGGATTAAATTAACACTGAGGATTGTATTGTGTATTAACGGTGATGTAAGTGATATTTTAAGGTTTGTTGTTGAAAAGTCAATGCTCTGTGTTCTGATGGTAATCATTGTTATAGTGTTTGTTCAGTCTTCCTGACTCTCCAGCTCTTTAATCAACAGACAATAAATGAGCCTTGTAAGGTATACTTCTTCATAGGAGACACTCAGCCCAAAATATGGGGGGGGGGGGGGTTAGGGAAACATTGGAAAATGCACAAATATCCCAGAGACCATACATCTTGGAGCGCTGGTGTGCTGACAGGCCTATTAGATTATGGATCATATCCACACAGCTCCTGCTCTATTTTCCTGTCACAGAACCTTTACTGCTACTACACCGGGTCCAAATTGAATAACAAATCAGTTGTTTATTTGTCATCAGCAGCAGTGCCCTCAAAAGCTTTACTTTCCCTTTAAATGACTTGGCCAGTGAGTTGGGGGCAAGAGCAGCAATCTGCAAGGTTATTACATGACAAGTATTGAAAAGGAGGGACAGATTGGCTTCTGAATGTCATCGCTGTTCCTTCCTGCCTCTCCACGTTTAACACATTGACTGTCTTTGGAGAGCCGCAGAGGCCACGTTGTAGACACGGAAGTAAACAAAAAGCGTCTGGGGGGAGGGGGAGGGTCTCCTCTATCCACCAGAGAAAAAAAACATTTTTTACCGCGATAGGCCATTTTGTTGCTATCGCCTGTTGAAAATGGCTAGTTTTCACACAAAAAAAAAGAGAAATTCGTACGAAGAAAAACGTATGTTTACGTCCTTGGCAGGCAAGTGTTTTATTTAAAAGGACGTAAGCATACGTCCAATTGGCGGGCAATGTGTTAAAGTGGGACATACTGGATCGTACACATATTTGACTATTTCCCATAATGGAAATGTACATTCACTTTCCACTCTCATTAAATGACAAGTGATATTGTCACTGTTGGGCAGAAAACTTTTATCTCCTGAACTTTTTATTTAAATTATACATTAATGCCCTACTTCGTTATATATAAGTGTCATGCAAAATGTGCAAAAGAGCTGATCTACAAGCTCTACAATCTACTGTATATATTGTATGTATTAACTATAACGATAATCTAACATATGCATACAATATAGGGGAGAACATGCAGTGCATTTCTGCAGAGAACAAAGAGTGTCATCCACTGTCATTCTGCATGCCAATGTGTGATTAAAACTGGAATAATAGCGTAGGGAGTGATTAAACAGGTGATTATTCATTAACACGCTACGCTGGTGAAGTCATCAAATCAAAACTGATGTGACAAAATAATGTGTGTGAGGTTTGATTTAACAAGGAGGGCAGGGGACTGGAGGAGGCACAGCACAGCACAGCAGGAACTAGCTGTACAGGGGGGTTACATTAACTCTGAAAGAGTTTAAGTGAACAGTTCTTGCTCTGCAATAAGGGGGTCTGTGTCCACCAGTGGTGGAAAAAGTTCTCACATGTTTTACTTAAGTAAAAGTATCAATACTGCAATGTAGAAATACTACAAGGGAAAGTCCAGAATTCAACATGTACTTGAGTAAAAGTATAAAAGTATTGGCATCAAAATGTACTTAAAGTACCAAAAGTAAAAGTACTGATTACGCAGAATGTCCCATTACAAGTTTTCAAATGTACAAAAATCTTTTGAAAATTGCCGATCTACAAGCTCACAATGCGTCGCATCGCGACACATTGTGAGCTTGTAGATCGGCTATTTTCAAATGGCCGAAATGTATGTAGGCCGCTACGTTCACGCGTCGTTCACTTTGCAGTGCCACCTTACAGGCACCTCACAGTGTGAGAGAGAGTTTTGTGCTCTCCTAAATCCACGGCAGGCTTTGAAAGTACCCACTTCAGAAAGAGGTGACGTGCATCACCTCTCCAATGACCAAAACCCACTATGGAAGCCGTCGAACTGGTGCGATCTGACGGCATCCTAGAATTTATAGGTAGGATGTGATGTCATGCGTGATGTCATGCTGTCGTGAGATTACGTCACACTGGCGTGATGTCAGATTACGTCACACTGGCTACATACAACGTTACAGACAACCGACATGGCGCAGGATTCAAATTGTATATATAGATAAGTGGTTAAAGGACGACTTCACCCATTTTCAACCTATCCTCATATATATCCATGTATTCAAGGCTTCATGGGGTGTGCAATTGATAGAAAATACATTTTTTTTTGGGTGAACTCCTCCTTTAAGTTTTTCAGGGGGACTCTCTACCCATTCAGCTATGACCACCCTAGACCGAAGGAGGGTCAACTTTTACAAGCTTATGGAAAGCAGTCTTTTTTTAAGCAAACACCAAAAATCTGAGAAGTTATCAATTGCACACCCCATGAAGCCTTGAATACATGGATATATTTAGTTTTTTGTCGCAATAATTTGATGCGCGGCGTAGGAGACACAAATATTCTACTTTGTGGCTCCTACCGGATACATTAGCCGGTAGGCAGTGATAACTGCCATTAAGCTACAAGATTGGAAGGGTTATCATACCAAAATATAAACTAGAGACATGTAGGAAGACCAAAATACAAAAACTTTACGGTCACCTTAGGTGGTACCAAAATATGGCTTGGCCCCTGGACTAAGTTGGCCGCCGACGCGTTAGACGCGTTAGACGCGTTGGACGCGCGTTCATTGTTTAATCTCTGATCGCGCTATGCTGCTTATTTTTCAATCTACTGTAGGTTTCAAGTTCCACTTACTTCACCCACACCTGCATCCGGTTTTATGACGCAGATTCCGTTTACGGTTTTCATTTTTTTCCCCCGGTCATTTTCGGCCAGAATAGGGAAACATTGCGTGCAGGTTTGAACATTGCATGCAGGTTTGAACATCGCGTGCAGGTTTGAACATTGCGTGCAGGTTTGAACATCGCGTGCAGGTTTGAACATTGCGTGCAGGTTTGAACATCGCGTGCAGGTTTGAACATCGCGTGCATCAATAACCACTCTGTGTGCTTAGGCCCCAGAGAACAACCCTACTCTACAGAGACACAGAGGACATGGTAATGAACATATTGGGATCGGGAAATACGGGGGGCCAGGTTCTCATCCTCATGATAAACTACGTCTAAAACATCTTGGTGAGGTGACTTAGTGTAAAAACGATTTCCCAGAGCAACTGAGACAGGACAGTGTCAGTGAAAGCCTCTCAACCAAAATGCAGAGTATTGAGTGTTACTGTCGCTCTGTTTCTCTGGGCAGTCAATATTTTAATGTCATGGGTAAAAAACGTAATAATAATAAATAAATAAAATAATTGCAGTGTAGAGGTGTGTGCGTGTGTGTGTGTGTGCGTGTGTGCGTGCGTGCGTGCGTGCGTGCGTGTGTTGTCGTGGAATTCTGGATCAATCAGCAATCGATGAGGCACATAGGAGTTGAGACAATATTCTAGGTGGAGGTGGTTATGCTTTATGTACATGATATCATGGTGAGAAGTACATTAACACCCATGTCAGTGGTACGGGTAGTTCTGCCATGAGCACAGGGCAGAGATCATAGTTATACTGTAGCTGCCTGAAGGACAAACTGAACCATAACAAGATAGGCTGTACCAAAACAATAGCTATTAGGCCAAGATCAGACATATAGGCTCTTACACGCTGTCATATATCATCATATCATAATGTATTGTAGAAGTATTATAAGTGATGGTAACATATAAAGGTTAGATATAAGCAGCCGTATCATTTCTTCCTCAGTGTGTGTGTGTGTGTGTGTGTGTGTGTGTGTGTGTGTGTGTGTGTGTGTGTGTGTGTGTGTGTGTGTGTGTGTGTGTGTGTGTGTGTGTGTGCGTGTGTGCGTGTGTGTGTGTGTGTTTGTATTACTATACTTATGAGGACCAAATGTCCCCACAAGAATAGTAGAAATAGTGAGAAAAAGATGTTGTGAGGACCATTTTCTTGGTCCTCACAAGAGAAATTGTTATTTTATGGTTGAAAAAAAGATTTTTAGAGCTAAGTTTATAATTAGAAAAAGATTCAGGTTGGGGTTAGGTTTAGGATTTAGACCTTTAGAGGTTAGGTTTAGGGGGTTGGGGTTTGATTTTCCCCTATTTTATACTGGATGTCAAAAACTGGAAAATAGCCGATCTACAAGCTCACAATGTGTCGCAGCGCGACACGTTGTGAGCTTGTAGATCTGCTATTTTTCGGCTTTAGACTTGCGGTTAAAAATGGCCCCAAAAAATCATAAATCAATCATAAAATCGGCTTCCTAAAATGTTGATGTCCTCACAAGTATAGTAATACAAACGTGTGTGTGTGTGTGTGTGTGTGTGTGTGTGTGTGTGTGTGTGTGTGTGTGTGTGTGTGTGTGTGTGTGTGTGTGTGTGTGTGTGTGTGTGTGTGTGTGTGTGTGTGTGTGTGCGTGCGTGCGCGTGCGTGCGTGTGCAATGTTGTACCTCTTGTCGTCTCTGTACCATTCAAACTCTGGCGTTGGCACAGCGGTGACATCACACTGCAGAATGCCCATGCGACCCACCTGGCTCTCTGTGCTCTGAGTCTTCTGTATGGTGGGAGGATCTAAACACAGTCACAGGAGAGGAACCTGTATTAGTAATTTATAATAAAAATGAATGGATGAATGAATTAAAACATGAATGAATGAATGAATTAAAACAGTGTCCTTCAGCGGTTCATATAATTACTGCGTAGCAACAAAGGCGTGGCAACTCTCTCCCCACACTGTCAATTGATCAATATGTTGATCAAAGGCTATTTTCTCTTTAACAAAGGGATTCTATCGGTGCGCCTCAGCCTTAAACGGCCAGTCCGGTGCGTCACAGGGGCAGGGACCACAGATGCAGAAGAGATCAATGCTGGAGCAACACGGACATTTTAAGCCTTTTATTATTTAGGTGCAAGTATACAGAGGGACTGATGTTTCGGTCTTTCGACCTTGACTCTGAGGAAGGTCGAAAGAAAGTCACTCTGTATACTTGCACCTAAATAATAAAACACTTAAAATGTCTGTGTTGCTCCAGCTCTCTCTCTCTTCTGCTATTTTCTTGTTGTCTTTGTGAATAAATACGGCTATGGGTATGAAGATAAACATGAGGACGTGCTGGCCACTGGGAAATGTGGGACAATTCCAGAAAGGCCTCTCCATTCCAGGCAGACCAGGCCGACCGTTTAAAAAAAACTGGCAGAAATGAAGTAAAAAATCTGGTGCGCGGTCGTTGGCCGCGCCTCTTACGGGCCTCTCTGTCTGAGATTCCCAGGCTGAATTAGGGCCCCAGCACGTCCCTGTAATATCTGCTTGTATTATCTAGTAATCTATATATTGCATATATCTACAGCAGGGGTCTTCAACCTTTTCAGGTCAAGGACCCCGTAGTTGAGAGAGAGATGAAGCAGGGACCCCCCCACTACATATTGTACACAATTGTGTCGCAGATTCAACTTTTTCATAGATTTCATAGATATCTGGATTCAAGTTAATGTGTATTTTCAGACAGTTAACCGTTAAACCCTCAATATTTAGTCAACTTGACCATTGGCTCTGCACTTGGTCTGGTCTTTTCCCCGACTCTCACGACTCTCCGAAAATAGCAGATACACTTGTTGTGAGCTTGTAGATCAGCTATTTTCGGCTAATGTTCCCCATCACACAAAAATTTGGTGGACCCCCTGTAGTAACTCCGGGACCCCTAGGGGGAGAGGACATGCGGTCTGTTTCTCCTTTTCTCTTTTCAGAAGGAGAACAAAGAATGACATCTACTGTCATTTTTCATGCTAATGTGTGATTAACACTGTAATGATAGCGTAGGGAGTGATTAAATGGATTATTCATTATCACACTATATGCTGGAGAAGTCATCACATTTAATGGATGTGACAAAAGATTGTTTTAAAGGGGCACCAGGGGCCCACACACACACACACACACACACACACACTAACATCTGCAAGGCAATAATGCGTCGACGCGCGAGGCGTTGTTACGCATCCTCCCTCTCACCCCCTCCCTCCCTCCCTCTCTCTCCCTCTCTCCCTCTCTTTCCCCCTCTATCCCTCTCCCTCCCTCCCTCCCTCTCTCCTTCTCTCTGTCTCTCCGTCTGTCTCGCTGTCTTTGGCTCGCTATTCCTGAGATGCACATAAAAAGTGCAGTGCACGTCCTTCCTCCCTCTCTCTCTCTCTCCCTCCCTCTCCCTGTCTCTCTCTCTCCCCCTCTCCCTGTCTCTTTCTCTCTCTCTCCCCCTCGCTCTCTCTCCCTCCCTCTCGCTCTTGCCATCAATCTGTCTCTAAATATGGAAAAAAACGAAAAGATGAAATACATTTTCTGCCGTGCAGCCATCCATGCATCATCCATTGTGTCATGTCTTACAGTTAACGACCACGTTGACATATTTGACGTCGGGCGTGGCCACGTCGTTGCTGGCCTTGCACTGGTAGCGTCCCGCCTGGTTCCTCATGATGCCTGTGATGTCCAGGTACTCCTCTCCATCCAACGGCTCCGCTGCACAAAGAGGGACACATCCAGCCAGAGAGGAGGAGGAGAGGGGAGAACAGAGCAGGGGTTATTATAGTTAATAGGCTCTATGCACAGCAGCCATATTATCACTTCCTTCCCAAGTGTTACCAATGATACTAATGAAGGCTCTGTTCCATTGAGTGTAGCACAGTGGTTTCCACGACCCCCATAACTCTGAGAGAGTACAAATGACCCTTAAGGGTCCATTTGGTTCCATTTGTACACTCTCAGAGTTACACACCCTTAAGGGTCCATTTGGTTCCATTTGTACACTCTCAGAGTTACACACCTGTAAGGGGCCATTTGGAAGCCCATGAGGGTAGAACCCAACTGTAGACCCACTGGGTGTAACAGAGTGTTTCCAGTGAGCCAACACGCACAACATCAGCACCCTGACTCTGTTTGACCAGAATGGAACAGAGCCTTCATTAGTATCATTGGTAACACCTGTGCATGTCTTCATAATATGGCTGCTGTGAATAGAGCCTATTAACTAAGACAGTGGTTCTCAACCTTTTCAGGGCGTGACACCCCCAAAATAATCATAGTTGAAGTGGGGACCCCCCCACACTGACAGGCTCTTGGAATTGTATTTCTTATATTATTTGACAATTTGGCAAATTTTGACCAGTTTTTATAGTATAGTCTGTTGGTTACTTTTGATGCGGTAATTGTCTTTTTCTTTTCTTTCTTCTTTTGGTTTCTGAAGAAAGAAACCAAAAAGAAATCTTGTCGGGACTCGTCCCCATCCAACTGCACAAAGAGGGAGACATCGAACCAGAGAGGAGAGATGAGAACAGAGAGAGAGAAAGAGAGAGGAAGGTGAGAAGGAGAACACAGAGACAACGAGAGGAGAGATGAAGGGATGAGGGACAAAAAATAGTTGAAAAACTATTGGTGTAAAAACTTTAACTTCCCAAGCATCCACATGAAGTTCATGAACTGTGTCTCTCTCCCCTCGTTTCTTCATTCTAGCTTATTTCTCTCACTCAGCGCTCTCTCAATGTCCTGTTCAGCTGTTTCCTCTCTCTCTGTGTGTGTGTGTGTGTGTGTGTGTGTGTGTGTGTGTGTGTGTGTGTGTGTGTGTGTGTGTGTGTGTGTGTGTGTGCGTGTGCAGCACATTTGTTACTTCCTCTTCTAATTACGTTTTCCTGGGTAGCAACTTCCCATTCTGTGGGTTTCTATCACAGTCCTAAATATCTATTCTCCATGTTGTCTGGGTGTGAAGGCTGTGAATATCTATGCTCCATGTTGTCTGGGTGTGAAGGCTGTGAAAAGCTCTTTCTGTCGACAGGAGGATGAGCATTACTCACTCTGTTTCCGGCCCACCTGTTCCCAGACACTCAATGCAGTTACAAATCCACTAATCTGAGTTCCCAGAAGTTTTCGCCAGCTCTGGCGAGGAACTTCTGGGCCAGAGCCCTGGTATTTGTGGGCGGGATGTACGTCACGCTCTGAATCTGAGCGGACACGCCTCTTACCGGTCTGAGAGCTGTGCAACTCGTCTAAAAAGTCCGACGAGAGGCAAACAGCAGTACACAACAATGGCGGCCGAAATTTCTCAAGGGGAAATTGCTTCCCGTCGATCCTAACACCCACTGCATGTGGATCCCGCCCCCTTTTCTTCATTGGCTGTTGATTTGAATCACAACGCAGTGGCCGCGCCCCTGCTGTCCAAGCTCCGACGCTAACCCTCCCAGACTACAAATCCACAAATCCTCCACTCTTTCTGCGAATGATTCGTATCGAGCATAAAACCCCACAAGGCATATTTGTTGTTTCAAAAGAGAGAAAGAAACAAAGACTTTACATGTGGTGCCAATTAGCATCAAAAGTTATATGTACAAATGTCAAGGAAACCGTTTCATAAGTGCAGGAAAAGACCACAGGGGCTTACACAGAGATACGTAGCTAGCTAGTTAATGGTTTAACGAGCTGACAGGTGTATCAGCCATGCACGCAACAGCTCTCTCATTTCCTTAACGAGGTTAAGATTGGACTTGCTATGGAGAAAATGTCAAGCATGTCCAATAAAATGAGCTGTGCATCAATCACCCTGCAAGCACATCAGCAGTGGTGGAAGGTAAAGTAACTAAGTACTGTACAATGTTGAGGTACTTTTACTTTACTTGAATACATTTTTTTTTAAACTTCCAATTAATACTCCACTACATCTCAGAGGCAAATATTGTCCTCTTAACTCAACAGTACATTTATTTGATATTTTTTAGATGCTAGTTACTTTGCAGATTAAGATGATTAGAAAACATACATTAAGTAATTACGCGCACGCACACACACACGCACACACACACGCACACACACACACACACACACACGCACACGCACACGCACACGCACACGCACACACACACAAAGCCGATCTACAAGCTTTCAAGCTTTGTGAAATGGGAAATTATGCGTAATGAGTACTGTAAGTACTTGAGTATTTCTATATTGTGGTATTTCTGCTTTTACTTAAATAACAAATCGATATCAGAGTGTTTCTCAGAGAGCATCAGGGGGCGCTGGAACCAATATGTTTAAGGGAGAAACTGAGGTGCTGCTTGACCTTGATAATGGATAGAGGAGGTTTCTTTTCTTTTTTTTCTCCTTTTCTTTTTTTTTACAAAAATCTTCTCTTCAGGGAATCCCCGGAACAATATGTTTTCACATCAGGATCTGTGGCCAAACACATCAATTTGGGGGCTTTGACATGGAAATGTTTGAGAATCACTATATCATTCTGAGAGTAGAGGGTTTGTCTAAAATCAACCAGCATGTCCTTCAGGTTGCTCATATTGATCTTTAGGTAAGAAGCTTTAAACGTGTCCATACAATCATGTATGACCTTATCATGATCACACTTATTATAGTGAAGCAGATGGATAGCACATTTTATATGATACCTATTCTCATACAGCCTCCTGCGACTATACCATTTATCACATGACACTATATGTCAGCATCAGGATCCTCCCTGTGCAGTTTCTTAACCCATTAAGAACGGGAACGCATCTGTGTCACTTTAGATTTTAGTTATAACCATTATTCTATACTTTGGCGATTCAAAGATAGCAGATCCATAAGCTCATAGCGCTCATAAGCTCATTTGTAACCGTCAAATGTCTCAACAAATGTCCTATTTTTTCTCCAAAACTATTGTTGCTATATCAGTGGTTCTCAAACTTTTTCCATGTCAAGGACCCCCAACATGATATGTATTTGGCTGTGGCCCCCCATCTCAAAGCATGTTGTTTGAGGGACGCCACAAAGATTTGAGTTCAAAATGTTCGCTTTAAAAACACATATACATTCAAAGATTTGCACAAATTTTCACAATTTCTCAAAAATAGCAGATCTACAAGCTCATAGCGCCACGCTATGAGCTTGTAGATCTGCTATTTTTGAATAGCCCAATGTATAAAATAATGGTTATAGTCGTTACACAGATGCGTTCCCGGTTTTAACGGGTTAGACACAACGTTCCCTCTCTTCTTTAATCACTCAAACCAGACTATATTAACAGTGGATTTGTTGCTTAGGACCTGATCACTCAAAGCAGACTATAGGAACAGTGGAGTGTTGCTTAGGACCTGATCACTCAAACCAGACTATAGGAACAGTGAAGTGTTGCTTAGGACCTGATCAGACTGCTTAGTGGGGGCTGTTAGTGACACGATACTTCACTTTGTGATAAAAGCGCCCAATTTTCCACAAAGTTTCTTCTGGACCTACTTTTTCACAAAAGCCCGTTAGCCACCCAAAAAAAAACAATATGGCTGCCATTTTCCAAAATGGCTGCCGGCGAAAGATATGCTATGTGGTTTTTGACCTGGATTGTGATTGGATAATCCAAGTTTGATTATTTTGGCATCAGAATATAGTTTTGACTCCCCCCCACCCCATCCCCCCGTTAGCCACCCAAAAAACCCCAATATGGCTGCCATTTTCCAAAATGGCTGCCGGCAAAAGACATGCTATGTGGTTTTTGACCTGAATTGTGATTGGATAATCCAATTTTGATTATTTTGGCATCAGAATATAGTTTTGACTCCCCCCTACCCCCTCCCCCCGTTAGCCACACCAAAAAAAACAATATGGCTCCCATTTTCCAAAATGGCTGCCAGCTAAAGACATTTTATGTGTTTTTTTTTTACCTGGATTGAAATTATTTTGGCATCAGAATATAGTTTTGACTCCCCCCCGCCCCTCCCCCCATTAGCCAAGCAAAAATATATATATGACTGCCATTTTTTTAAATGGCTGCCGGCGAAAGACATTTCATGTGGTTTTTGACCTGGATCGGGATTCGATAATGTTTTCTGAGGGTGTACTTTAAAAAGGTTGTGCAGAATGCGCACCACTGAGTTAAGGGACTAACGGGACACAGGTGGAGAAATAAAACTAATCACAAGGTAATGAGACAAGACAGGAAACGTTACGACAAAATAAAACAAACACAACAGTAAAGTAAAAACTAAGTAACCACTTAAAACAGGACAAACTAACACATTCCAAAACAGTATTGTACTGTTATTATACAGCACTGTACTTTACTCTACTGTACTGTTCTGTTATTGTACAGCACAGTACTGTACTGTTTTGTTATTGTATAGCACAGTACTGTACAGTGCTCTACTGTATTGTTACTGAACAGCACTGTACTGTACTGTACTGTACTGTATTGTTGTTGGTTACCAGTTCACGATTTAGTGAAGAATCTAGGCCCTGAAAAATCCATTTGCATCCTTTTCTTTCACACTTTCACTGGATGTGATGTTGTGTCAGCCTTTCGTGGGAAAAGGCAAAAAGACAGCATGGCAAACCCGGCAAGTGTGGCCTGAAGTGTCTCATGTCTTCCAGAAGCTCAGTCAATACCCACCAGTAACAGTGCATGACAAGAACAGCACTGGTGATGGGGTTGATGATGCAAGATTTTACCTGTTTGCATGGAGGCAGAGGTCCTATGATGCCATTCCACCTACAAGGGCATCTCTTGCATATCATGTGAAGCATGCCACTTATCAAGTTGCCCCTGTCTGAAGCCAGGTAACTGTATGGCAAATGTCATAGAGAAAGCCCTGCCAGCTGGGGATGGCGAGCAGAAGATGACATTTGGCAAGTAGCGTGGATGACACTCTACCAATTGCCCAGATTTGTGAACAACTGACAAAAGCCGGTGCAAGACTGAACGTCATGGTAGATGCAAGTGCTACCGCTTTGGCGTTCAGTGCACACAGCTGAGTGCCTGCAAATGTGACGATTACAACAATTTGTGATCCAGACATGGTGGGGGGGGGGGGGGGGGGGGACTCATATGTTGATACTAAAATAATCAAAATCCAATCACAATCCAGGTCAAAATACACATAAAATGTATTTCCCCAGCAGCCATTTTGGAAAGTGGCAGCCTTTTTTTTTTTTTTTGCATGGCTAACTGGGGGAGGGGGAGTCAAAACTATATCCTGATGCCAAAATAATCAAAATTGGATAATCCAATCACAATCCAGGTCAAAATACACATAAAATGCCTTTTGCCTGAAGCCATTTTGGAAAATGGCAGCCATATTGTTTTTTTTCCGCGTAGCTAACGAGGGGAGGGGGCGGGGGGAGTCAAAACCATATGTTAATACCAAAATAATCTAAATCCAATCACAATCCAGGTCAAAATACACATAAAATGTCTTTCGCCAGCAGCCATTTTGGAAAATGGCAGCCATATTGGTTTTTTTTGCGTGGCTAACGGGCTTTTCTGCAAAAGTAGGTCCTTGGCATTGTTCATGCCAAATTTGGCGCTTGTATCACAAAGTGAACTATTGTAACATAAAAATGGACTTAGTGGCCCGCACTAGCTGAGCAGAGAGCTGAGGAGAAATTTCAGCACCAAGGACAGCTCCGAACACCGTAGATGAGCTATTTGTAGATTTGCAACCAGTACAAAGTACAACATAGAGCTTAAAGGTAGGGTAAGTGATTTTCTTTGGTTAAAATAAGTGTTAAATAGCTCTATATTCTGATAGTACTCATTGCTATAGAGTGTTTGTTCAGTAAAATGAGTCTCCTTGTCTCTCCATCTCTTTATAAAACAGAAAATGCATTTTCGTTTCAGTTTCAGTTTCATTCCCAATTTTATCCAATCAGGATAGAGAACTCAATCAGGATATAGATTAAACAAGTGAAATTGGAAGTGATGACACTAAGAAATGAGCAGACAACATTGGAACTGGAACACTATAAAAATGAAGCTTAAAAATGGGTACTTTCTCCTGATTGGCTGAGATTTTGACACCTACCGAAAAATTTATTTTCTGTTTATTAAAGGGGTGGAGAGACGGGGAGACTCCTGTTACTGAACAAACACTCTATAGCAATGATTACTATCAGAATATAGTGCTTTAACCTTTCACCAAAAATACTTTTTGTTTTAACCCAACAAATATCACTTACCCTACCTTTAATGTATGTTTTGTAATAACAATCAAATCTACAGATATCTTGTAACTACACTTTTCAGTAACACTTTACTTAAAGGCCGGGTCTATAATGCATTATGTTCAATCTATCATCCATGTATCCATGCACTCTCCCCGCTCTGCCTGTACATCTGTCATTAACAAAACAAACAATTATCATCTCATTATATTCACACTACAAACAGAGAGACGGGAGACACCACTGAAACCTGGTGACAGTCATATTCAACGTGACACCTTGAGAAAACCCTCTTAATCCATACTCTAGACAGTTGAAAAACAACTTAAAAACAACATCCAACAGCAGCACATTGGAGCTATAATGATGTTGTTTTTTGTGCATTTTGATGATGACAGACTTGAACTTGAGCTTCAGGTGTTATTTGTTTTTATTCTGTTCTTTCTTCTCAGAAAGGAAGACACTTTAAAGACGACATTTA